>NC_041736.1:20987183-21294119 GCF_004115215.2 Ornithorhynchus anatinus
TCTTGGACTTATCACTTAGTTCCTGTACTCTCCCAAATGCTTAGTAAAGCATAGTAAGCACTCAGTAAATACCATTGATTGATCCTTGGGAGATAGAAAGAGGACAGATGCTTCCATTCCAGTTTTATGATAAGGGAATGGAAACTCAATCACTGAAAGGTATTTATTGAGCACTTGCTATGTGCAGAGCACTGTACTAAGAACTTGGGAGAGTACAGCAGAATTGGCAGGCACATTCCCTGCCTATAATGAACTTACAGTCTAGAGGGGACCATTTTTAGGACACACTCAAAAGGGGAAAGTCGTTGGCCCTTGGTCATCCAGCAGGTTAGGGGTAGAGTGCTTACCATTTTCATCTCTGGTCATGATATAGCCTGAAGATTGGGATGGTGGGCTGATTGTTCCAACGGCATTTCTTGCAATGATACGGAACTCGTATCGGTCACCCGGGCTTAGTCCTGTGACTGTATATTGACATTCACTGACATCTGTAAAGTTGCATCTAAGCCATCTGTCATTTCCTTGCCGTTTCTCAATACTGTAGGCTACAATCTTACTGCCTCCATCACGCAAGGGAGGATTCCATTTGAGTGTGACAGTTTCTCGGGTAACGTCAATGTAGTCAGGAGTGCCGGGTGGGTCTAAAGAAATGATATGAGAATAACATGGAGAATTACTGGCAGAAAACACTGTAGTTAAGGGAAATCCACAAGTGACCCAAAAATCTAACTTTCAGCCAAGCCACCTCCTCCCCGTCAACCCTTTACAAAGACAGTCAAAAGATAACATTAATTAACTGGGGGAGGGGAGTGTTCTCTCCTCCTCCTCCTTTCCTAATGAGCCTTTCGGGGGGTGGGGAGGGAGGGTATTGTGAGTAGTGACAAGGCCAAAAGGCAGGTAGCAGAAGGACCGAGGTGAGCAAGGGCACTGGATTATCCAGAAACTGGATCGTCAGCAATGCCTGCAGAATTAAAAGGTGGCAACTTGCAATTAAGACCAACTCCTAAATGACATAAATTTCCCATAATTGTGGTCACTCACCTACAGGGGACACCGCCAGAGTAAATTTGCTTGGATCGCTAGGTGGGCTTAGGCCAGCAGAATTTTCAGCACACACCCGGAACTGGTAATCCAGTCCTTCGATGAGTCCAATGATTCTGTATTCTCTTCCAGAGATAGATGATGTGTTAACTTTCTGCCACAGGATGCTATTTCTTTCTTTCTTTTCAACATAGAATCCAGTAACTTCGGAACCTCCATCATAAACAGGAGCATCCCAAGTGATTGACATGCCATCAGATGTGACATTGTAGACCACAGGCTTTCCGGGAGGCCCGGGAATCCTGAACTGGTGTTTGGCCACAATATCTTTGGAGACGAGAGGTGGGCTTACTCCGTATCTGTTTTCTGCCTTAACCCTGAATTGGTACTCGGTGTCTTTCACGAGATTAGGGACCTTGAAAGTTGTTCTGGTAGCACTAGAACACACCATCTTCCAGTTTGTTTGGGAGGTTTCCCTCTTTTCAATGCTGTAAGAAGTAATTTCTCCTCCTCCATCATCTTCGGGGACATCCCATGACATGATGACACTGTCAGCTTTGATTTCTTCAAACCGGATGGGTCCTTTGGGCTTGGATGGGGGACCCAGAGTGATGACTGTAATGGGAAAGCTATTTCTGCTCACTGCATTATCAAGAATGACAGTGTACTTGCCACCATGCTCCTTTTTCACATTCTTGATACTCAAAGTTATTTTGTTCTCAGTCTTACTGAAGCGGACCTGTTCGCTCTCTTTCAGAGGCATGTTGTCCTTCAACCAACTAATGGCTGGTTTGGGTTTCCCTTTGTAAGGCAGTTCGAGGTGAATGTTGTGACCAATTCTCACCTTGATCGTGGCTTCGGGGATATCAGAAAGGTCAACGTCTGGTGTTATCAAAAGTTCTTTCACAGTGATGGGTCCAACAATCACCCCGTCGCTCAGTCCCTTCTCGTTTTTAGCACACACTCTGAATTCCAAGACTGACTGCTCCTTGAGATTGTCAATTTCGATTTCACATGCTTTGCTTACACCGGCGTGAGACCAGGTCTGTTCGCCTTTGCCTTTCCTTTCCACGACGTATTCGGTGATAACACTGCCACCGTCAAAGTCGGGTTTGGTCCAGTGCAGGGTGACAGAGGTCTTGGTTGAGTCTTTCATCGACAAATCTCTCACTGGGGCCGGGACCTCGGCAGCTTTCACGGGCTCAGTGGTCTCACAGGGCTCTCCCATTCCATTTTCATTTTCTGCGAGAACGCGGAAGAAGTACGGAATCTTCTCTGACAGGTCTGTCACCTTGAAGGAGGTGTTGGAGCATTTTGTGGTCACAGCGGACCAGGTTCTCTTGGTGGCGTCTCTCTTTTGGATGATGTAGTTTGTTATGGGAGAGCCGCCGTCAATGAGAGGAGGTTCCCAGAGCAGGGTGACGGTGCCTCGGGACACATGCTTGAGCTGCAATTTCTGGCATGCCGCTGGTGTGTCAAGCACTTTGACACTCACAGTTGAAGACTTGGGCTCGCCAACTCCATTTTCTATCGTCATAACATACTTCCCCGTGTCGTGGCGGGTAACTTGAAGGATGGTGAGTAGCGAAGATGAGTCGGTGTTCTGAATGTTGTACCTGGCATCAATGCTTAGGTTCTTTTCTTCTTTTCTCCATGTGACAGTGGGCGGGGGTCTCCCTTTGAAGGGAATCAACACTTGGACATCCTCTCCTGCTTTTGCAATAACAGAGGTTCTGAAAGCCACGTCCAGGTCGATCTCCGGTTCCTCTGTAGAAACAAAAGATGGATGTGAGGTTATTAACAAAGAAAGGAATCTGGAATGATTCTAACTGCCCAAACACCACCACCTTAAGCTGGCAGGGCGATATCCCTTCCAGGTACATACCAAGGATATCTTTAGCTTGCACGGGTTCTGTCATTTCAATAGGTTCTCCTTGTCCAGCACAATTTAGAGCAGATACACGGAAATAGTAGTTGATGCCAGGGTTCAGGTGAGACACCACATACTCGGTTGTCCTAACTTCGCCCTTGGTGCTGACAACAGTCCATTCCTCCTCAGCGCCCTCTCTTTTCTCCACCACGTACCCAGTAATGGCACTGCCTCCATCATACACTGGCTTAGACCAGCCGAGAGTAATGGAAGATTTAGTGGTATCTACGATCTTGAGTTTTGCTGGTTGCCCTGGTTCATCTGCAATGGACAATCGTAATTAATTACAAGACAGAACACCGGCTGACCATCCATCTCCAACATGTAACCCCATTGACATATGTGCAGTTAACTCTATGATTTCTTACCGATTGGATCTGCAGCTTTGTAGAAATCAGATGGTTCAGAAAATGGACCCAATCCAGCTGCGTTGACGGCACACACTCGGTATTGATAGTCGCTGTTTTCGGTTAATCCTGACACTTTCTGTCTAGTGTCCCGGATGGTTTCTTTCAGCACCTTGAACCAGGCTAAGCTCTTTTTATCTCGCTTCTCGAGGTAATAGCCATTGATTTCACTGCCTCCGTCTACTACTGGTCTGTTCCAGACGACTGTCATGGAGTTCTTGGTACTCTTGGTGACCTCTGGGACACTAGGTGGCCCAGGGGTAACTGTTAGGAAAAAAAAATTGTTGAAACATTGTAGCCAAAAAAAAAAAAAAAATCCACCCAAACCTGTCCCAAGTGGACTTGTGGCCCTTCAATTAGCCATTTGACTTCTCTACCCTGGGTAAACAATTTCGATTTCATTTTTCTTATGCAAGTCCTGTGCCACCTTATAAAAACATCGGGGCTGCTAATGATAATAATAATTATGGTATATTTTTAAGCGCTTACTATGTGCCAGGCAATGTACTAAGCACTGGGGTAGGTACAAGCTAATCAGTTTGGACACAGTCATTGTCTCCCACGGGTCTCACAGTCTTAATCCTCATTTCACAGATGAAGTAACTGAGGCCCAGAGAAGTTAAATGACTTGCCCAAGCTCACACAGCAGAGAAGTGGCAGAACGGGGATTAGAACCCAGGACTCCCAGACCCATGCTCTATTAGCAGCCATGCTGCTGCTAATGGTTTAGTCCTGATTTGCAAAGCGGTGATCCCCACAGTTGCCTCATGTCGTCGTTACTTACCAAAAGCATTTTTAGCCACCACAGGTTCTGATTCCAAGGGTTCCCCAACTCCATACTTGTTCACGCCCCGGACCCGGAAGATGTATTCATTTCCTTTGATGAGTTTTGTAGTAGTGACGATGCACTCTTCCAGGTTTTCAGACACCATGGACCACACCACACGGCTCGTCTCGCGTTTCTCCACAATGTAATGGGTTATTTTTGCTCCGCCATCGTCTGCCGGAGGTCGCCATAGCAGGGTTATCTTTTCGGCAGTGACGGTCTTAAACTCTATGGGGCCGCCTGGCGGGCCGGGCTTGTCTGTTGAGAGATGAAATGGGACATGGAAGAGACTCCAAAAATCAACTCATCGGTCCTTTCCAACAGTAGGCCAAGTAAGAAGCCACGGTAATCAGAATTCACTACATACCTAGGATCTGCACTCTGATGCTAGCCGAGGCCGAACCCATGGCATTCCTTAATTTTAACTCGTAGGTTCCGCTATTAAGACGGTTGGCATCTTTGATGAGGATGGATGCAAGTTCCGTTGAATTTTCAACAGACACCAGTGCATTGGTTTGAAGCTCTTTGTCGTCTTTGTACCATTCAATTGTTGGCTCCGGCTTGCCAGAGATACCGGCTCTAAGTTTTACTGCTGTTCCAGCTCTGTACTTGACCACCTCCGTGTATTCTAGTGGCAAGTCAATTTGGGGGCCGCCTGAGGGAAAAGAAATGAATGAGGAAATGGAAATCAATTAGAATGGGAAAATGACCTCAGCAATTCTGGTGATGAGTCAGTATACTTTTCTGAGCATTCAGGGGATTTTACACTAAACTAGAAGGCACCGAGTTATGGTATTAACTGTAATAATCATATTTGTGGCATTTCTTAAGGGCATACTATGCACCAAGCACTGTACCTAGCTGCTGGGAGTAAGAAAGAGATAATTTGATAAGGGAACAGTCCCTGTCCTGGTGATGATGATGATGATATTTGCTAAGTGCTTACTATGTGCCAAGCACTGGCCTGAATGGAGCTCCCAATCTGTCATCCTTTCGAAAACTCCAGCAATATCCATGTCAAAAGACCAGTTTATACAGGGCAGTTTCAGTGAAAAGAAAACCAACTTTAGGTCCTGAAAATATTCAGAGTGTTTTTAAATGATGAAATGCTTGCTTACCATAAGTATCGACGCACGTGACAGGGCCTACGACCTCAGATGGATTGCTAGTAGAACCAACAGCATTCTTGGCGAAAACCCGGAACTCATACTGGGAACTCTGAGTCAAGCCCGTTACAGTGAACTGTGTCTCAATGACATTGGTGAAGCTGGCTTTCGTCCACCTGCCGTCTGGTATGTCCCGTCTCTCGACAATGTAGCCTGTTATCTTGCTACCGCCATCGAAAGCTGGCTTCTGCCACGAAAGGCTAACAAAGTTCTTGGAGATATCTGTGATGCGAACGTTTCTTGGAGGTTCTGGGGTATTAAGAAATAGAATAACATTATTCTAAATAGAATAATAAATAGAATGTTATTCTGTAATGCCCAGTGGGTGACACAGGTTTCTATTTCTAGACAGAGCCCACCCCACCGATCATATTCTTGGCCCACTATACATACCACAGGCATCGATAGCAAGAACTGGGTCTGAAGGATGGCTAGGTTTTCCAATGCCAGCGGCATTTTCAGCATACACCCTAAATTCATAAATGAGTCCGGCGCTGATGGTGGTCACTTTGAAGTGAGTTGTGCGAATAATCATTTTATTGGCCTTCTGCCATAAAATGCTGTTCCTGTCCTTCATTTCCAAATGGTATCCGACCACTGCGCTGCCTCCGTTAGAAACCGGCTCATGCCAACCGACTGTGATGCTCTCTCGCGTGACATTAGTGACCCACGGTGTAGAGGGAGGTCCTGGTGTGGCTACACAGAGAGAGAGAGATACCCCAAAGGTTAGGGCACAGGCCTTTCCGAAAGTCACATCCCTAACTGTGGGCCTCTGTAAAAAGCTGATGGGTATATTGATTAATAATAATAATAATGATGATGATGGTATTTGTTAAGTGCTTACTATGTGCCAAGCTCTGTTCTAAGCACTGGGGTAGATACAAGGTATTCAGATTGCCCCACCTGGGGCTCACAGTCTTAATCCCCATTTGACAGATGAAGTAACTGAGGCACAGAGAAGCTAAGTGACTTGCCCAAAGTCACACAGCTGACAGGTGGTGGAGCCGGGATTAGAACCCATGACCCCTGATTCCCAAGCCTCTGCTCTTTCCACTGAGCCATGCTATTACTTACTGTATGGCAGCTTAACAGTCACGCATGCTGAATCGATATGGTCGCTGATGCCAAAGCGGTTCTCCGCCTTGATGCGGAATTGATATTCTTCTCCCGTGGTCAACTTCATGACTTTAATCACGTTTCTCGCAACAGTTGCCGAAACTTCAGTCCAGACCGCCGTGTTTGTCTCTCTCTTGAGTACAATATAGTTGGTCACTTGACTTCCCCCATCATACTTAGGTGGCTGCCACTTCAGGGTGACACTTTCCTCCGTGACATCGCTAATTACAACTGGGCCCTCTGGGGGTCCAGGCCTGTCCAGCACAACAATGTTAATAAAAGCTTTCGTGGTTCCACTGGAATTGGCTGCAGTGATCTCATACCTTCCGGCGTCAGCTGCGACACTCTCTTTAAGATTAATGGTGACGTTTTCGGCAGTGGTTTCGGTGTTAAATCGCATGGTTCCTTTCACTGTGACGCCATCTCTGGATAACGTCACCTTTGGCAGCGGTTTCCCAGAAATTGGAATGTCAACCTTAAGGTTGGATCCTGCTCTCACATACACAGTGTTACTTGGGAAATTCTTCATATCAATTTCAGGAGATTCTGGAAAATAAAAAGAAAAACATTGCCAAAGTTAGATGAATGTTAGGTGGCAAAAAAAAAACCCCAAAACATATCTAAATGAAGGAAAACATTTCAAGCTCTATGTGAGGTCATACCCAATTGTTCTTTTACAAGAACAGGAAGCAAAAGTTCTTTTGGATCACTGAGCCCAGCTTGGTTTTCAGCAAACACCCTGAAGAAGTATTCGGAATTTTCTCGGAGGCCAGAAACAACATGATGAGTGGTTTTTACAACTGCACATTTAACCCAGTTCTTCTGTCCTTTTTCTAGTGCTTCAACGATGTAGTGCTCGATTCGGCTGCCACCGTCATGCTCCGGTTTAAGCCAAGTCAAAGAAATGCTGTCCTTGGAAATACTTGTCACTCCAAGTTTTTCAGGAGGGCTTGGTTTTTCTAGGAAGGGAAATAATACAGAAAGAAAAGGAAAATCAGTACAATGATCTGCTTATCAGGTAGGTACTTCTGACAAGTGAGTATGATTAGCCTTTGATTTACTGAAGTGTCAAAATGAAAGCCATTCTTTTATTTGGACTTTGATTTATCATTCATTTTGTACCAATTTTTGAAGCCTCCCCCCCCCCCAAATTAAAGAGCGTGTGAGTGTTTAACCAAGTATTATTTGAGTTAAAAAAAAAAAAGAGTGGTTTTGGTAAAGATGGAAGCACTGAACAAGGGACGGGAGGGAGGGAGATCATGACAGATGTTTTTCAGCTTCATCAGTAAAATACTGGCCAGGTTATTTATGCTTGTTGTGGGTGGGAAATGTGTGTTTACTGTAATACCGTACTCTCCCAAGCCCTTAGTACAGTGCTCTGAAAGGAGTAAGCACTCAATAAATACGACTGACTGATATGGAAAAATTCAGACTTGCCTAAACATAATAATGGTTTATATTTGTATTTTTCCCAAGCATTCCCTATAATTAACTCCTTTGATCCTCATGATATCCCTGGGAGATTGGCAGAGGTAGGTATTACCTCATGCCGACTTGCCAAACGTCACGGAACAGACCAGTGACAGAACTGGGACCAGAGCCTAACCCTCCTGACTTTCGGCCTTTTCCACCACACTACACAAACATTTATTGGATTCTGAAAAAAGATAACTGAAAAGATACAACTGTCAATCACAACGTATTTTTTAAATAACCTCATTGGTCTTAAATCCTCACCCCTCCCCTTATTAGGCTGGACTAAGGAAATGACTTTTTGGGCCAGTAAAAATGCCTAGCACTAGCTACTTACTGCCCCAGTCATCTATTATCAGTTTGACAGTGGCCACCTGCACAAGACAAAGCTAATGGGAGGTTGACAAATTCCACTCAAATCTAAGCGGTGTTAATGATTCCTCAATTTATTAGCCAGCCAATGACAGAGGGAATTGCTACTGATAACTTTCATGTCAATTTAGCACAGAGGTCTGAAGAGCATTCTCCATCTTGGGTTCTTTCCAACAAAATATTATTTGGGAAGATCTATGTCTCCCATGGAATCTTTCTCCCTGGGGCCAAAGGAAGCTGGTTTTGTTACTTCATTCACCAAACCCAGACTCTGGGAACTGTCCTGAGGCCACTGGGGTGAAACTGAGTGGGGGTGAGGGTGGGAAATGTTGACATATTCCCTGTCAGGTGCATATGCTGGCAGCTAGTCTCCTGGTGCTGACTCGGGAGAGAGATTAGTAGTATGTTCTCCAGAAGTATTTATCAGGTCTGGGGGTACGGTCCTTACTTTAGTTTGTTTCCTAATGGTAAAACATCAGTGCAATTATCTTCTAAAGGACTGCTCCATGCAAAACCACCTAATGACCATATGTGAGAATTTTGAAACTGACCTTTTTTTGTCTAAGGAATTTCCCACCTCCAACTTCCCTTGCCCCATGGTCTGTATCCTGAACAGTTAAGCTGCCATGTTGTGGCTCCTTATCTGCTATAATGATGAAACTCTCCACTGCCCCATAGAAGGGTATTTGTTAAAGCACCTACTCTGTGCCAGGCACTGTAGTAGATACAAGATACACAGTCTGTCTCCCACTTGGGGCTCACAGTCAATCTCCATCTTAGAGATGAGGTAACTGAGGCACAGAGAAGTGAAATGACTTGCCCAAGGTCACACAGCAGACAGTGGAGGAGTTGGGATTAGAACCTAGGTCCTCTGATCTCCAGGCCTGTGCTCTTTTCATTAGGCCACGCTGCTTTTGCATATTTCAATTGGATGTCTACTTTCAGGCAACCTGTTGTCTGGGCTGGGTGGATCATTGATCTGATTTGTTGATGGCATTGTTTATGGTCTTTTGCTAATGTTCCAGAATTGAAAAAGCTTTACATTGGGGAATGTTATATAAATGCCTCTTTTGAAAGTGAAAATGAGCTTATATTTTTTTAAGGCAAAGCACAATTTAAATGAACCCAGATTATTCCCCTTAAATACGACCTCTCTATTTAAAAAATTGGCAACTTACCTGTTATTTTTATTCCTTCCTTAGTGTCGGCTGGGACGCCAATTCCAAACTCATTTTCTCCAGCCACTCTGAAGTAGTAAACAGCACCTTCTTGTAGGTTGGAGATTTTGTAGGCAAGGCGATTACAGTTATTGGTGACAGAGACCCACGCTTTCTTGCTGGCTTCCCGTTTCTCAACATGGTAGTTCTTCACAGGAGCACCGCCATCATTTTCAGGAACATCCCAGGATAACACTGCTGACTCTCTGGTTACCTCTTTTACGGTAACATTAGCTGGGGGACCAGGAGAGTCAAGAACTTTGACAACCAAAGTCAGTGAAGCGGCGCTTAAAACATTCTGAATTGTTAAGGTGTATTTTCCTGAGTCATTCCTGGTAGCACTTTCAATGGTGAGCGATGTTCGAGTGGTGGTAGAATCGATGCAAGCTCTGGTACGGAGATCGGAATCCGGTTTACTCCACATGACGTTGGGTACCGGCCTTCCTCGGAAAGGTACAGTCATTGTGAACGAGGCCCCAGCCTTGACAATCAAAGTCTTCCGCATTTCACTGTCGAGATCAAACACGGGTTCTTCCTCTCTTTCCTTGGCGACTTGAGGATCTGAAGTCTCACTTGGATCACTTGCCCCAACTTTGTTGATGGATTTCACTCTAAACACATATTCAGCCCCTGACGTTAAGCCACTTACGGTGTATTCGGTTCCTCTTAAACACAGAATTGCGGTTGACCAGTCGGTTTCGTCAGTCATCTTGTACTCCACAGTGTAGCCAATGATCGGGGCCCCACCATCAAACAGTGGCTTCACCCAACTGGTAGTTATGTTTGTCTTGCCCGAGTCTACGATCTTAGGTTTAGACGGGGGAGACGGTAAGAAAACTGGATCTTCTGCCTTAGTCAGTGGGGTTGGTTCACTTGGAAGGCTCAGACCAGCGGCATTCTCAGCATAAACCTGGTACTCGTATTCACATCCTTCCCGCAGCCCAGATGATTTCACTCTAAGATCGTACACTGGTTTTTTATTCACTCGCACCCAGCGTAGGCTGTTTTTCTCACGCCGTTCAATCACATATCCGGAGATTTCACTGCCTCCATCATTCTCGGGCCTAGACCAACAGAGGGTCATAAAATCCTTGGTCACTGAAGTGATCTCTACAGATGTGGGAGGGCTAGGAACTGTAAATGGGTCTAGTGCCTTTACTGCTATGCTTTCTAGGGGCTCACCGACACCGTACTTGTTGACGCCAATCACTCTAAAAATGTATTCATTGCCTCTAAGGAGTTTGGTGACTTTGCAGGAGGTGGTTCTCAATTCTTCCTCACAAATGGTCCAGGCAAGACGGCTCGTCTCACGCTTTTCCACAACATAATAGTCAACATTGGCACCTCCGTCTTCTTGCGGGGGACCCCAAGAGAGAGAGCATTTCTCAGCCGTCAGGCCACTGATCTCAAGGGGCCCTGCTGGAGGGCCGGGTCGATCAAGGACCTTGCAGTTCACAGTCATCGATCGGGTTCCAGCTACGTTTTTGAGCGTCAGAACGTACTGACCAGAATCCCGCCTCACACATTCTTTGACAACCAACATAGTGGTGCTGTCTGTGGAAACGATTTCAATTCTTGCTCTTTCCTCAATTTCTTTGCCATCCTTTGACCAGGAAATGACCGGCAGGGGCCGCCCTGCAATATCTGCATTGATTTTCAGGGTCTCGCCAGCTTTGACCACCACAACATCCCGGAACCTGACATCCATCATAATCCTTGGAGTCTCCATGTCATCCTTAACCGTAATGGGCCCAGTTGATTCAGATGGTTCACTGACTGAGTCCGCGGCATTCCTTGCCAAAACCCGGAACTCATAACGCTGATCTTCGGTGAGTTCAGTTACCTCAAAGTAAGTCTCTTGTATATTAGTAAAGTTGCACTTCAACCACCGGCCATCTGGTAACTCTCTGCGCTCAATGATGTACCCTGTGATCTTCGCCCCACCATCATAACGGGGTTTGGTCCATTTCAGTGTGACCGATTTTCTTGTAATGTTGGTAACTTCGGGTTGGCCAGGAGGATCGCACGGGTCCCGGGCAGCCACTGGCTCACATGACTTACTGCACTTGCCAATTCCCGCAATATTCTCAGCATAGACACGATATTCATACATCAGTCCTTCGTCCAGGCCTGTGACCTTCATCTGTGTATCAGCTATGAGGCTTTTGTTCACTTTCGTCCAAAGAATGCTACTTCTCTCTTTATGTTCAAGGTGGTAGCCGATGACCTGGCTTCCTCCGTCGTTAACTGGCACTTGCCAACTTACGGTCATGGTGGATTTCGTTGCAAGGACAACTTTGGGGGTTCCAGGTGGTCCTGGAGGACTGAAAGGATATTGTGCCACCACAGCCGAGGAATCACTGTAGGTGCTCTTGCCGTAGCGATTCTCTGCACAGACCCGGAACTGATATTCACTGCCCGTAGTGAGACGGGATATCTTAATAGATGTTCTTGCCACAGCCTGGGAGACTACATGCCATGTTGTGGAGGAGGTATCTCGCTTCTCAACAATGTAGTTGCTAATATGGCAGCCACCGTCATACTCTGGAGGACTCCAAGATATAGTTACGTTGTCGGAGCTCACTTCATCAATTTGGACTGGACCGGGGGGCCCAGGACGATCCAGCACGACTACAGTTAAAGAGGCTGTTGTTGATCCGGCGCTGTTTGAAACGCACACTTCATACGTCCCAACGTCCTCTCTCGAAGCTTCCTTGATGGTCAGTGATGTCACAGTCTTTGTGGACTGAACATTCACCCTCGTGGTCTCTTTTAAGGCCTGCCCATCTTTCTGCCAACTTACAGAAGGTAGAGGTCTTCCCTTAAATGGCACGTCGATCATAAGTCCCTCTCCAGCTTTTACGTTGAACGTATTGAAGAGAAGCTCAATGGAAGGTTTAATTTCAATATCCTTGGCAATTACTGGGACTCCAAGTTGTCTGGGATCGCTTTGGCCTTTCTCATTGACGGCAGCCACCCTGAAGGTGTACTCTTCTCCCATGGATAGACCAGATATAGTCGCTTCGAGGGTCTTAACGTGTGCACAGGTGCTCCATTTTTCACTACCTTTTGTTTGCATTTCCACCACGTAGCCAGTAATTTTACTGCCTCCATCACTTTCTGGTTTCTCCCATTTAAGTGTTGCGGTGTTGCGGGTCACATCTACAAGAGTCACTCTTCCAGGAGGGAGTGGTGGTTCAGACACTTTAACTGGTTCAGTTGTTTCTGCTGGCAAACCGATTCCATACTCATTTGACGCCAAGACCCGGAAATAGTAAGTACTTCCTTCCTGCAGATTTTCAATCTTGAAAGAGTTTTTGGTGCAGTTATTTGTAATGGTGGCATAGGCTTTTCTTGTCGATTCTCGCTTTTCAACGATGTAGTTTGTAATTTTAGCACCGCCGTCAATAAGGGGTGGTTCCCAAGACAATGTTACTGAATCTTTCTTCACCTCTCTCACGGTCAGATTCACAGGAGCACTCGGTGAATCAAGGACTCGGACGTTCACAAAAGCGGTTTTGGAGCCACTATTATTTTCTAGAGTCAGGTTATATCTACCGCTGTCAAACCTGGTGACATTATCAATGACCAACATGGTATATGAGCTGGTCACCTCGATTTGAGCTCTTTCAGTGAGGGTGCCTTCTGCTTTTTCCCACTTGACTTCAGGTTCTGGTCTCCCTTTGATGGTGACAAATAAGCGCAAGGTGGCACTCGCACGCAGAACGACTACCTTTCTGAGATCTGCGTCAAGTTCTATTTCGGGAGGCTCAATCCTTTCAGTCACGAGGACCGCACCGGGGATAACTGCAGGCTCCCCGACACCTTCAGAGTTAATGGCACAGATGCGGAAGTTGTATTCACTATTTTCTTTCAGTTTAGTAACCGTGAACTTCTTTCCCTGAAGGCCTGTCGGTGGTGTACAGATCACCCACTCATCGGCCGAAGCTTCTTTGGCCTCCACCACGTACCCCTTAACCGGGGCCCCGCCATCGTAAATGGGCTTATTCCATGCTAGAGATACAGAAGACCTGGAAGTATCCGTCACTTTGGGATTGCTTGGCGGGCCTGGAGGATACAAGGCGTCGCATGCACGATAGAAGACAGACGGTTCACTGGGTTCACCGACACCAGCGGCATTTTCCGCAGAAACTTTGAATTCGTAGGAATGGCCTTCTGTGAGCCCCGTTACTCTGAATCGCAGGTCTGTCAGACTTTTCTTGTTGCACTTGGTCCACCTGATGCCCTCTTTGTCACGCTTTTCAAGAATGTAACCCTCGATTTCAGCCCCACCATCGTCCACCGGGCGATTCCATGTGACCACCATTGAGTCTTTTGTGATGGCTGAAACTTCCGGGGTGGATGGAGGCCCTGGGGGCTTGTAGGGATTACAGGCCAGAGTGGGCTCAGATTCGAGCGGCTCTCCGATTCCATATTTATTTACCGCCATGACCCGGAAGATATATTCATTGCCTGGAAGGAGCTTGGTTACCTTATAGTTCAAGGCCTGTACGTCGGTTGAGACTTGGGTCCAGGACAGCCTACTTGTCTCCCTCTTCTCAATGATGTAATGTGAAATGCTGGCACCCCCGTCTTGCAGAGGTGGGTTCCAGGCCAGGTAACATTTTTCGGCAGTGACCCCTGAAACTCTCAGAGGTCCCTCAGGGGGACCCGGCCTATCTAGGACTTTTACGGTGATTGGTATCGACTTGGTACCACCCACGTTACTGAGTTTCAGAATGTATTGACCTCCATCAGTTCTTACACAGTCTTTGACCACCAGGGTAGTTTTCTGAAGAGTAGATTTGATTTCCATTCTCGCAGTGGTCTCTTCCAGGTCCTTCCCATCCTTTGACCACAGGACTTCAGGGATGGGCTTGCCGTGGATGTCGGCTTCAAGGACAAAGGTGTCTCCAGCCCGAACCACAATGACATCTCTGTATTTGGGATCCAGGGAAGCACTTGGTGCATCGATTTCATCTCTAGCAGTAATTGCCCCTGAGCTTTCTGACGGTTCACTGAAATTCCCAGCAGCATTTCTTGCAATAACTCTAAATTCGTACCTTTGGTTCTCTACAAGCCCCGTCACAGTAAATTCAGTTTCTAGTACATTTGTGAAGCTGGCTTTCATCCAGCGACCTTCAGGCAGATCTTTCTTCTCTACAATATATCCTGTTATTTTGCTCCCGCCATCATAGACAGGCTTTTTCCACTTAAGGCTGACTGAGTTTCTGGTAATGACGATGGCTTCTGGGCGACCAGGTGGATCACAGGGGTCTCGGGCACAAAAGCATTCGGAGACTTTGCTAGGCTTGCCGACGCCGACGATGTTTTCTGCAGAAACTCTGAACTCATACTCGAGGCCTTCCTCGAGGCCAGTTGTTTTGAATTTGGTGTCTTGAATGAGGGTCTTGTTTAGTTTGGCCCAAAGAATGCTATTCTTTTCTTTCTGTTCGAGGTGGTAGCCAAGCACTTTGCTCCCGCCGTCGTTGACTGGCTCGTGCCACTGCACCATCATCTGGTCCTTTGAAATGGAGGTAACAAAAGGAGTTCCAGGTGGCCCTGGTACTTTAAAGGGGTACTGTACAACCACGGGTTTGGAGTCCAGTGGGCTGCTCTTCCCATATCTGTTTTCTGCAAAAATTCTGAACTGGTATTCAGTGCCTGTTCTAAGTTTGGTCACTTTAATTGTTGTTCTTGCAACTGTGGCTGAGACCATGTGCCAAGTTGTGGAGGTGGTGTCTCGTTTTTCCACAATGTAGTTGCTTATTTGACAGCCACCCGTGTAGGCCGGTGGTTCCCAGGAAATGATGACAAAGTCAGCACTGATTTCGTCAAACCGAACAGGCCCAACTGGAGGTCCGGGCTTTTCCAAAATGATGATGCTGAGGTTTTCTGTGGCTGTGCCTGCACTGTTTGACGCCGTGATGGTGTATTTGCCGAAGTCGTCCTTGTTGCTCTCTTTAATGTGCAAGATAGTTGACGTGGCCGTTTCCTCGATGTTTGTTCTGGTTGTCTCTTTAAGGGTCTCACCATCCTTCACCCAGGAAATCTTAGGTTTAGGTCGGCCCAGGAACGGTATTTCGACTTTGAGCTCTTCTCCAGCTTGTACGCTATAGGTGTTAAATGGCAGTTTAAAGCTGGGTGGAATAGTCAAGTCATTAGCTATCACGGGAATGCCAAGCAGTCTTGGGTCACTTTTCCCTTTCTCATTGAAAGCCTTGACTTGGAACTGGTATTCATGTCCTGAGCTCAAGCCAGAAATCACGGCACTGCATACTTTGGACTCAGCGACCACGCTCCAATTCTCCATCCCTTTCGGCTGCATTTCGACGATATAGCCCAAAATTCTGCTGCCACCGTCGTGCTCGGGCTTCTCCCATGAGAGTGATGCACTGGTCTGGGACACATCTGTAAGGGTGACCTTTCCTGGGGGCGAGGGCGGTTCGGCGGCTTTCACAGCGTCGAGTGTTTCCACCGGGACCCCGACTCCAAATTCATTCTCGGCCATAACTCTGAAGTAATAGATTGCGCCTTCTGTGAGATTCTCCACTTTAAAGCTTGTTTTGCTACATTTAGCACTCACGTTGGCATAAGCCTTGCGGGTCGACTCCCGTTTGTCAATGATGTAGTTCTTTATCTTTGCCCCGCCGTCGATGATAGGGGGCTCCCAAACCAGTGTGACCGAGTCTTTTCTCACTTCTTTGACCTCCAGGTTCTGCGGGGGGCCTGGGGTGTCGAGGACTTTCACGGTAACGAATGCAGATTTGGTTCCACTGCTGTTTTCCAACTTGAGAAGGTATTTTCCGGCATCATTTCTATCACAGTTGTCAATGGATAACTGGGTGTAGTTTAGGCCCTTTTCAATTTGAACCTTATCAGTGAAATCGCCTTCCTCGCGAGACCAAGAGATGTCAGGCGTTGGTCGTCCTTTGAATGGAATGTGAATTCTAACCGAGCTGCCAGCCCTGACTACTATCCCCTTTCTCAGCTCTGAATCCAAGTCAAGTTCAGGAGCTTCGAGCTTGTCTTCAGGTTTAACGACATCAGGGATTGACGCAGCTTCCCCTATGCCCATTTTATTGAGGGCACAGACTCGTATTTTATACTCCTGGTGCTCGGTGAGCTTGGTAACCTCAAATCGGGTGACACGCAGCCCCGTCGGTGGAGTAACGACTTGCCATTCTTCCTCATCCGCCTTGCAGAGCTCCACTACGTATCCGAGGACTTCGCTACCGCCATCATAAATTGGCTTGCCCCAGGCAAGAGTAATTGAATTTTTGGTGGTGTCCACGACGTGGGCATTTGTGGGTGGCCCAGGTTTGAACACTGGATCACAGGCTTTGTAGTAAGCCGTAGTCTGGCTTGGCTCCCCAATGCCGGCCGCGTTTTCTGCGGATACTCTGAATTCATATTCGTGATCCTCAGTTAGTCCGGTGACTCTTAATCGCAAATCCGTTATCCGGCGCTTATTACATTTGATCCATCGAATGCCACTCCGGTCCCTCTTTTCCACAATGTAACCGATAATCTCACTTCCACCGTCATGATCCGGACGGTTCCAACAGACAGTCATGGAGTCCTTTGCAATGTTAGTGACTTCTAAGGACCTGGGTGGGCCCGGAAGTACAAATGGATTCTTCATGAGCACTGGTTCAGACTCCAAAGGCTCACCGACGCCGTATTTGTTAACTGCCATAATCCGGAAAATGTACTCATTTCCTTCCAAAAGCTTAATGACTTTCAATGTAGTGGTTACCACTTCGGAGGCAACGACGGTCCAGGCAAGTCGACTGGTTTCTCTCTTCTCAACGATATAGTGAGAAATGTCACTGCCGCCATCTTGGAGAGGTGGAGACCACGCTAGTAGACATTTTTCCGCAGTGACTCCGGTCACCTGGACCGGACCCTCTGGGGGTCCGGGTCTGTCTAACACCTTGACGTTGACTGGGAATGACTTGGTTCCGGCCACGTTGGAGGCTCTTAAAATATACTGGCCACCGTCGATCCTAATGGCATCTTTCACGATAACTAAGGCTCTGAATTCTGTGTTCTTTATCTCACATCGAGCTGTGTCCTCGAGTTCTCGATCTCCTTTGAACCACTCAATGGTAGGCAGGGGCTTTCCATGGACGTCAGCTTCCAGCCTGAAAGATTCTCCAGCGTTTACAACAATTGTGTCCCTGTATTTTGGATCCATTGAGATCCTTGGCAGCTCAACTTCATCCTTGGCAGTTATTGGCCCTGTACTGTCAGAAGGTTTGCTTATGGCACCAGCAGCATTCTTTGCGATGACTCTGAATTCATATCGCTCGTCTTCGGTGAGGCCAGTTACGGTGAATTGAGTTTCGATGACATTGGTGAAGCTGGCTTTCATCCAGCGACCGTCGGGCAAATCCCGTTTCTCTACAATATAACCGGTTATCATGCTTCCGCCATCATACACGGGTTTGGTCCACTGAAGAGTGATCTCATTTCTCTTGACCATTATGGCTTCGGGGCACCCTGGGGGGTCACAAGGATCACGGGCCGCGTAGCATTCTGAACTCTTGCTGGCTTTGCCTACACCCACGATATTTTCAGCGTAAACCCGGAATTCATACTCAATGCCTTCTTCAAGATTTACTGCCTTAAACTGAGTGTCGTGAATGAGAATCTTGTTTATCTTTGTCCACAAAATACTATTCCTTTCCTTCCTCTCCAGGTGGTAACCTAGGACAGGACTTCCACCGTTGTTTATCGGTTCATGCCATTGGACAACCATGGAGTCCTTGGTCACGGCCGTTACAAACGGGGTGCCGGGAGGGCCTGGTTCTTTGTAGGGATACTGAGCTACGATTGGCTCAGATTCCAAGGCAAAGCTCTGTCCATATCTATTCTCAGCAAATATTCTGAATTGATATTCCGTGCCGGTTTTCAGTTTGGTCACTTTGAGAGTAGTTCTAGCAACAGTAGCCGAGACCGTTTCCCAAAGCGTTGTGGTGGTATCTCTCTTATGCACGATGTAGTTGGTAATCTGGCAGCCGCCGGTGTATAACGGAGGATTCCAAGACAGCGTGATACTTTCCGCACTTACGTCATCAAACTTCACGGGACCTCTTGGGGGATCGGGCTTATCTAGGGTTATAATTTCAATAGAGGCCGCCTTCTGGCCTACAACATTGGCAACCGTAATTCCATAAAGTCCACCGTCGTCCTTGTGAACTTCTTTAATGTTGAGGATAGTAAGGTCAGGCAGGTCGGTCACATTAAGCCTCGTGGTCTGCTTCAGGGGTTGGCCATCTTTAGTCCAGGTAATAGTTGGTTTGGGACGCCCAGCAATTGGTACTTCTACCTTCAGGTCTTGTCCTACCTGTATACTGTAAGTGTTGAACAAAGGTTTTACATCTGGTTCAATGACCAGATCTTTGGCAATCACGGGGACCGCAAGGGATCTTGGATCGCTTCTCCCCTTTTCATTTACGGCCACTACTCTAAACAGATATTCTTCCCCTTGCGTTAAGTTGGTGATGACTGCTTCGAGGGCCTTCACCCGGGCACATTCTGACCACTTGTCACTCTGTTTCGCTTGCATCTCAACAATGTACTGGAGGATTTTGCTGCCGCCGTCATGTTCCGGCTTGGCCCAGCTAAGAGAGACACTATTTCTCGTGACATCGTCCACGGTGAGTTTCCTTGGTGGCTGTGGGACTTCAGCCACTTTAATTGGGTCAGCGGTGCGGGCGGGGACACCGATGCCATACTCATTCTCGGCTGTGACCCTGAAGAAGTAACTGCAGCCTTCTTGAAGTTGTTCTATTTTCCACGAGTTCTTATGACAGTTAGTTACGACCGCAGCGTAAGACTTTCTCGTGGCTTCCCGTTTCTCTACGATATAGTTCTTTATCTTAGATCCCCCATCCAACAAGGGAGGTTCCCATGTGATAGACACTGAGTCTTTGGTGATTTCGGTGACTCTGAGGTTCACAGGTGGACTTGGGGTGTCCAGGACTCTCACGGTGACGAAGGCTGACTTGCTGCCGCTGCTGTTCTCTAAGGTGAGAGTGTATTTCCCACTGTCATATCTGTTAACGTTGTCAAGGACCAGAGAGGTGAAGCTACTGGTGACATCGATCATAGCAGCATCCCGGATCTCCCCGTCCACTTTCCCCCACTTCACCTCCGGCGTAGGACGGCCCCGAATGGGAACAAATAGCCGTAAGGAACCACCTGCCCTTATGTTGATAACTTTTCTGAGTTCTAAGTCCAGATCAATGTCTGGCGCTTCCAATTTCTCTTCCACGATAATAGGCCCGGGCACATCCGCGTGCTCTCCAACTCCGGCTTTGTTAACAGCACAGATGCGGAAGTTATATTCGTGCTTCTCCACTAACTTCTCTACTTCCATGTTGGTTTTCTTGATTCCAGTCGGAGGAGTGCACATCGTCCAATCGCCAACACTAACGTCGCATTTTTCAACAATGTAGCCCTGGATTTCACAGCCCCCATCGTAGATTGGCTTGCTCCATGAGAGGAAGACGGAGGACCTTGTAACGTCTATGGCTTTGGGGTTGTTGGGTGGTCCTGGCTTGTAAATAGGATCACAAGCTTTGTTGTAAGCGGACGGGGGACTGGGTTCACTCAGGCCGGCAGCATTCTCCGCGGAGACCCTGAATTCATAGATGTGGTTTTCGATGAGGCCGGTAACTCTCAAGCGCAACTCTCCGATCAGACGCTTGTGGCACCTTGTCCACCGGATACCTTCCTTATCCCGTTTTTCAAGGACGTAACCAAGGATTTCACTGCCACCATCTGATGACGGTCTTTCCCAAACGACGATCATGGAGTCTTTGGTGACCGTCGTGACTTCCGGAGCCTTTGGCGCATCTGGTACCACGAACGGATTCTTGGCGATGACCGGCTCAGATTCCAGGGGCTCGCCGACACCATATTTGTTGACAGCCATTATGCGGAAAATATATTCATTTCCTTCGAGCAGTTTGGTCACTTTGCAGCTCAGAGTCTGCACGTTTGAATCAACCACAGTCCAAACTAAGCGGCTGGTTTCTCTCCTTTCCACAATGTAATGTAAAATGTCACTGCCACCATCCTGCAGCGGGGGTTTCCAGGCGAGCGTGCATTTCTCGGCAGTAACTCCCGACACTGCAACAGGTCCTTCGGGTGGGCCGGGACGATCGAGAACTTTGACGTTAACGGTGGCGGTTCTCTCTCCCGCAACATTTTTCGCTTTCAGTATGTAATTCCCGCTATCTACCCGGACCGCTTCTTTTACGCTGAGGCAGGTGGCAAAGTCAGAGCTTTTGATTTCTAAACGGGCCGTGCTGGCGAGGTCCTGATCACCCTTGGTCCACTGAGTGGTAGGCACAGGTTTGCCGTAAACATCGGCGTCAATCTTGAAGGACTCACCAGCGTGAACAACTAGGGTCTCTTTATATTTTGGATCCATGCTTATTCGAGGTGGCTCCACTTCATCTCTTGCTGTAATCGCACCTGTGCTTTCAGAGGGCTCGCTAAACACCCCCGCGGCATTTCGTGCTATGACCCGGAATTCATATCTCTGATCTTCAACTAGGCCGGTTACCTCAAAATGAGTGTCGATGACGTTCGTGAAGCTGGCTTTCATCCAGCGGCCATCGGGTAGCTCTTTCTTCTCCACCACATAGCCGGTGATCTTGCTCCCGCCGTCGTAGACAGGTTTCTTCCACTGGAGGGTCACAGAGTTCCTTGTGACGATGATGGCTTCCGGTCGACCCGGGGGATCGCATGGGTCACGGGCTACGTAGCACTCGGACACTTTACTTGGTTTGCCAACACCCACGATATTTTCCGCGCTGACTCGGAACTCGTACTCGATGCCTTCTTCGAGGCCAGTTGTTTTGAACTTGGTTTGCGGAATAGGGGTTTTGTTCAACTTCACCCAGAGGATACTGTTCCGTTCCTTGCGTTCCAGGTGGTAGCCGATGACCTTGCTCCCGCCATCGTTGACTGGCTCATGCCATTGAACCTCCATGCTATCTTTGGAGCAGATGGCAACGAAAGGTGTTCCAGGAGGTCCGGGAACATTGAATGGGTATTGGGCAACAATGGGCTCCGACATGAGGTATGTACTTTTCCCATACCTGTTCTCAGCTGCAATTCGGAACTGGTACTCGCAGCCGGTCTTCAGCCGGCTAGCCTTTATGGTGGTTCTTGCTACAGTTGCTGAGACAATCTGCCAGGTTGTAGTGGAAGTGTCCCTTTTCTCTACAATGTAATTATTGATAGAACTTCCGCCATCGTACTTTGGTGGTTGCCAAGAAATAGTAATGCTATCTGCTGTCACTTCCTCCATCTTTACCGGTCCAGTTGGAGGCCCCGGTTTGTCGAGAACGATGACACTGAGGGTTTCAGTGGCTTCCCCCGCTGAGTTGGCGAGTTTAACTACGTAATGCCCGACGTCTTCCCGACAGGCTTCCTTTATTGTGAGCAGGGTGTTGTTTTCGGTGCTCTCTGCATTGACCCTTGTGGTCTGCTTCAGAGGGACATCATCCTTAAGCCAGGTGACAGACGGTTTGGGCCGTCCAACGAATGGGACATCAACCTTCAGATCTTCTCCTGCCAGAACGGTGAAGGTATTGTATAAAAGTTTGAAGGCTGGAGGAATGACAAGGTCTTTGGCAACAACCGGCACGCTCAGTTGTCGAGGGTCGCTGATTCCTTTTTCGTTCTGAGCTGAAACCCGGAACAGGTACTCCTCCCCTTGAATCAACCCAGTAATGGTGGCTTCAGTCACCTTTACAGTAGCACAGGTGGCCCATTTGTCACTGCCTTTGCTCTGCATCTCCACGATGTAGCCCAGAATTCTACTGCCTCCATCA
This sequence comes from Ornithorhynchus anatinus, assembly GCF_004115215.2. NCBI lineage: Eukaryota > Metazoa > Chordata > Mammalia > Monotremata > Ornithorhynchidae > Ornithorhynchus > Ornithorhynchus anatinus. The sequence goes on from NC_041736.1 coordinate 21,009,589, forward strand.
TGTTCTGGCTTCTCCCAAGAGAGGGTCACGCTATTTCTCGTCACGTCCACTAACGTTATCTTCCCCGGAGGGAGAGGCCTCTCGGACACTTTGACCGACTCCGCGGTTTCAGCAGGCAGGCCGATTCCATACTCGTTCTCGGCTAAGACTCTGAAATAGTAGTTGCAGCCTTCTTGAAGCTGATCGACTTTCCAGGAGGTCTTGTGGCAATTGGTGGCGACTGTGGAATACGCTTTCCTTGTTGATTCGCGCTTTTCAACGATGTAGTTCTTTATTTTGGAACCACCATCTATGAGAGGGGGCTCCCACGTCAGGGTGACAGATGATTTGGTGACTTCCTTGATTTTCAAATCCTGTGGCGGCCCCGGTGTATCGAGCACTCTGACGTTGACGAAAGCCGACTTGCTGCCTGAGCTGTTTTCTATGGTCAGCATGTATTTGCCACTGTCAAATCTGTTTACGTTTCCGATGATGAGCAGTGTGTATGAGCTGGTCGATTCAATGCTGGCTTTATCCAAGGATTCGCCGTGTTCTCTTGTCCATTTCACTTCAGGCGCTGGTCTTCCTTTGATCGGAACAAACAGCCTCAGGGTACAGCAGGCTCTGATTGTGACAACTTTCCGGAGTTCGGCATCCAGTTCAATCTCAGGAGGCAGCAGTCTCTCTTCAGCCCTTGGAGTCCCAGGAACAAGAGCAGGTTCTCCGATCCCTTCCGAATTCATGGCATAGATTCGGATTTTATATTCCTGATTCTCTTTGAGGTTGGTGATGGTAAAAGAAGTCGCTTTGAGTCCTGCCGGAGGAGTGACGATCTTCCATTCATCTTCATCGGGGAGGGCAATTTCCACCATGTAGCCCGTGATTTCCGAACCGCCATCGTAGATGGGCTTGTTCCAAGCAATGGAAATCGATGATCGGCTGGTATCGAGGACACGGGGGTTCCCCGGTGGGCCAGGTTTAAACACAGTGTCGCAAGCTTTGTAAAACGGACTAGTGGGGCTGGGTGCACTAATTCCAGCGGCGTTTTCAGCCATAATGCGATATTCATACTCATGGCCTTCGGTTAGTCCCGACACTTTGAACCGCAGGTCGGTGGTGGCTTTCTTGTTGCATTTCACCCAGCGATTTCCAGTTCTATCCCTCCGTTCTACAATATAATTGGTTATTTCGCTTCCGCCATCAGAATCAGGATGTCCCCAGCAGACTATCATGGAATCTTTCGTGATGGCTGTCACTTCGGGAGTTTTGGGTGGATCTGGGGGTCCGTACGGGTCAACTGCAAGCACAGGTTCAGATTCCAGTGGCTCTCCAACTCCGTATTTATTAACGGCCATGACCCGGAACACGTATTCGTTTCCCTTCAGGAGTTTATGGACCTTCAGTTTTGTTAACTGAACTTCTGAGGCTACGTTTGTCCACGCCAGTCTGCTGGTTTCACGTTTCTGGACCACGTAGTGGTCAATCTTAGCACCCCCATCATCCAGTGGAGGCAGCCATGACAGTACACACTTTTCTGAAGTCACCTCAGACACAGCTAAAGGTCCCTCTGGGGGGCCTGGCCTATCAAGAACCTTGACATGGAAAATGTGTTTGGCGAAGCCGCCAGGATTAGAAGCAGTAAGTGTATATGCTCCTCCATCTCTTCTGGTAGAATCTTTGTTAACTAGAACGGTGGAGAAATCTGCTATTTTGATTTCTAGTTTTCCCAAGCCTTCGACTTCCTTTCCATCTTTGGTCCATTCCATGGTTGGTGGTGGGCGGCCAGAAACATCAGCCTCAAGCTTGAACGCTTCCCCTGCTTTTAAGGTGACTGTGTCTTTGAACTTGACATCCACCATGATCCTCGGTGCTTCAATATCGTCTCTGCAAGTTATGGCGTCTGACGGCTCAGATGGAGGACTGATTGCGCCGGCGGCATTTTTGGCAATCACGCGGAACTCATATGCGGCGTCTTCTGTTAAACCACTTACGGTAAATTCGTTCTCCAGGATGTTGCTGAAATTGGCCTTCAGCCAACGGCCATTGGGAAGGTCTCGTTTTTCAACTATGTAACTGGTTATCTTAAAACCTCCAGTATACTCCGGCTTTGCCCATTTAAGTGATACCGTGTGCCTAGTAATGTTGAGAGCGATTGGCTTCCCGGGTGGATCAATGGGGTCCAAAGCAAACATGGGCTCAGATGGTTTACTCGGTTTACTCTTGCCAGCCATATTTTCTGCAATCACCCGGAATTCATAGGCAATGCCATCTGTAAGGCCACTTGACTTGAAAATATTGCCTGGCACCAGGGCCTTACTCACAGTCTGCCAGAGAATGCCATTTCGTTCTTTCCTTTCGACGTGGTATCCCAAAATTGGACTGCCACCATCAGAGAGGGGCTCATGCCAGCTGATGGTCATGGACTCTTTGGTGACGGCGGTTACTTGGGGTGTGCCAGGAGGGCTCGGCACTTTAAACGGATAGTTGGCTACCACTGATGCTGAAGTGACTCCGGGTCCCACTCCGTATCGGTTTTGTGCCCTGACCCGGAACTGGTACTCCAGTCCAGTGGTGAGGCGAGTTGCTTTGTAGGTGGTACGTATAACAGTGCTGGCTAACTCAACCCAAGTGGTACTGTCAGTTTGGCGCATTTCTACCACGTAGTTGCTTATGGGTACTCCTCCATCATTCTCTGGTGCTTCCCAGGAGAAGGTGACAAAGTCAGATGAAACCTCATCAAACTTGATAGGTCCCGGAGGTCCTGGAATATCATGGACCTGGACCGTGATGACATCGCCAACCTCCCCGACGATGTTTCTGGCAGTCAGCGGGTACGGGCCACTGTCGCTCCTCGTGCATTCATTGATGTTCAGGATGGTCGAAGTGGCGGTGTTTTCAAAATTGACCCTCTGAGTTTGTTTCAGCAGTTGATCCCCCTTCTTCCAAGTGACAGTGGGTTTAGGTCGGCCCAGCACGGGGATCTCCACTTTGATGTTATCACCAGCTTTGGCGATGACCAATTTTTGGTAAATGCCCCGCAGGTCCAGTTCTGGAAGCATCGTCTGCTCTTTGACAATCACGGGCCGGCTTTCTCGGGGGGCACTCCGGCCAGCACTGTTCACTGCCATGACTTGGAAGGTGTATTCTTCCCCTTCAGTCAGATTCCTCACCACACACTCGAGTCCTTTCACTGTCGTGATGTGGGTCCACTGGTCAGAGCCTTTTCTCTGGGCTTCTATCACATAACCTGTTATCTTGCTACCTCCATCGTGCTTGGGCTTCGGCCAAGCCAGGCTGACCGTGCTCTTGGTTACGTCCATAATGTTCAGGCTATCGGGTGGTAACGGTGCCTCAGAGGCCCTGACTGGCTCGGTGGTTTCTGTTGGTTCTCCTATTCCGTATTCGTTTTCTGCCATCACTCTAAAAAAGTATTCACACCCTTCCGTCAGCCCGGTAACCTTAAAAGTGCACTTGTGACACTTGGTCGTGGCTGTGGAGTAAGATTTCCGTGTAGCTTCCCGTTTTTCCACGATGTAGTTGGTAATGCGTGATCCCCCGTCTATTAGAGGTAGGTCCCAGTGGAGGGTGACACTGTCCTTTGTGATGTCGGTGGGTCTCAGATTAAGTACCGGCCCTGGGGTATCCAGAACTCTCACGTTGACGAAGCCACTCTTCTTGCCGGCAGCGTTTTCGATGGTCATGACAAACTTTCCAGTGTCATATCTATTGCATTCTGGGATAATCAAAAGCGTGAAGGATTCTGTGTTGTCGATATTGGCCCGTGTCTTGAGGTTGATGCCGTCTTTCGTCCACGTGACTTCGGGTGCCGGACGACCTTTGATTGGCACAAATATTCTAATGCTCAGCCCTGCCCGAACAACAAGTGTCCTTCTTAGCTCGGCATCTAATTCAAAATCAGGAGCCAGTTCGCGTTCTACGATTTCAACATTTGGAATAACCGCTGGTTCCCCAACACCTGCATCATTGACGGCACTGATTCTGAAGTTATATTTTTCTTTGGTCTGAAGGTCGGGAACCACGAACTGAGTGATCCTGAGAGCAGTCCCTGTTGTGTCTTTCACCCAGGCCTCATCACCTTCCTTCTGATGCTCCACTATATAGCCAATGATTTCCAGTCCTCCATCGTAATGAGGTTTACCCCACGCTAAAGAAGCTGATTTCTTGGTAGTGTCAGTCACATGAGCATTCGAAGGTGGTCCAGGTGGATCTATAACAACGAAACATTCAGAAAAATACATTATATAAGGTATGCCACAGTATTCATTAGTGTTTATTGAATGCTTGAGGTGTACAAAGCACTGTTCTAGGCACTCGGGAGCATACCATAAAGGAAGAGGAGCCTTACTTCACAAGCTTTTAGAGCCTATAATCTCACTATTCTGAGGTGAACGTGCAGGTGGTAAAAGAATATATTGACCTGTACCCACCCCAGCGCTCAGAACAGTGCTTGATACACAGTAAGCACTTAAATACCAAACACAAAAAATACGTACATGCTGCATCCTTGATTAGAACTGGAGTGGAAGCATCACTCGGAGGACCAACGCCCGCCTTGTTTTCTGCACTGACACGGAATTCATAGGTGTTTCCTTCTTGGAGTCCGCTCACTTTGCATCGGAGATCGGAAATGGGGGTCTTGGTTGCTCGCACCCATCTCAAGCTTTTCTTTTCCCTCCTCTCCACGTGGTATCCTGTGATCTCACTGCCACCATCATCGATCGGTCTCTTCCAGCACACGGTTGCCGTGCTTTTAGTTATATTTGATACCTCAGGTTTTCCAGGAGGGCCAGGGGGACCTATGAAAACACAAAAGTGATGAGTAACACATATATGCCTTTCAAGTTTTCTTGAAACTCTTGCTTAAAAAGAAAGTGGTTCTACGCACCAAATCGATCCACCATTTTGACTGGTTCTGACTGCACGGGTTCACCCTTGCCATACTGGTTCACAGCCGAGACCCGGAAGAGGTATTCGTTTCCTTGGATCAGCTTGGTAACCACATGCCTGCAGGGCACAATATCTTCGGCAACTACGGTCCACAAAAGACGGCTGGTTTCTCTCTTTTCCAGGACATAAGATTTAATCGGTGAGCCTCCATCTTCCAGAGGAGGTGTCCATGTGAGCGTAGCTTTCTCGGCCGAGACGTTGCTGATTTCAATAGGCCCAGGGGGTCCGGGAACATCTAATACTGTCACCCGGACGTGCTCCTCTTTAGTCCCAAAGGGATTGCTCGCGCTGATCGTGTATTCCCCTGCATCTTTTCTGGAGGCATATTTGACACTAAGTCTAGAGGAGGTTGGAGTAGAACTGATTTGAACGATGTCTGATGGTCTAAAATCCTTTCCTGCTCGGGACCAGCCTGATTTGGGAAGGGGTTTCCCTAAGATGCTGATGGCGTTCAAGACAATAGTATCCCCTGCTTTGACTGTTAGGCCATCCTTTAGAGTTGGATCCAGGACAATGGATGGTGCCTCTGTAAGGAAAGTAAGATATTTTCATGAGAGAACAGAAACAGCCACTGCCTTAGATGACCATACATCATTTGAGTTGCAGTTCCAACAGACATACCGTATTCATCTTGGCATGTGATGGTGTCTGTGCTTTCTGAGGGAGGACTGATAGCCCCTGCGGTATTCTTGGCTCTAATTCTGAATTCGTATTTTCCGCCCTCAACCAGGTCAGTTACGGTAAAGGCACAGTCTGGGACGTTAACGTGGTTAGCCTTCATCCAAGACTTAGAGGGCAGGTCACGCTTTTCCACTATGTATCCTGTCAGTTTATGGCCTCCATCGTATTTTGGTTCAGTCCAAATGAGAGTCACGGAATTTCTCGTAACATTAATAACCTCAGGCTTGCCTGGAGGATCTAAAAATCAAAATGTGGCAGAGGTCACACCAAGAACAATGGATATAAGTGCAGAAAATAAGTCAATCGATCAGTGGCATGTGTTGAACACCTACACTCCCAAACTCTGTACCAACTGCTTGGGATGGCAACACAGAATTAGTATACGTGATCCCTGTCCTAAAGAGTTTACAATCTAGTGTGGAGATAGACCCTGAAAGAAATTCAGATAGGAGGAAGTACTAGAATATATGCATTTGTATATCAGTATCCCAGGGGGTTGTTAGTACTTGAGTGTTTAGGTGGTATGGAAGTTCCTGAGTGACAGTTGAGGGATAAGAAATGAATTGGGGAAGGCTTCCTGCAGTGGATGTGATTTGAGAATCACAGCAGCCTGGCCTAGTGGAAAGATCCCAGGCCTGGGAGTCAGAGGACCTAGGTTCTAATCCTGGCTCTGTCAATTGTCTGCTGTGTGACCTTGGGCAAGAATCTTACCTGCTCTGTGCCTCCATTTCCCCATCAGTAAAATGGGGATTACATTCAATCCTGTTATCCCTCCTATTTAGATTGGGAGCCCTGTGACAAACACTGTGTGTCCGACCTGATTATCTTCTATCTACCCTAATGCTCAATGCAGTACTTGGCACATAGTATAAGCACAGAACAAATACCATTTTAAAAAAAAAAGAAGGGCTGTGAAAAGATGAGGGTCATGATTGTCATCATCAGTGGTACATATTGAGTGCTTGCTATGTGCAGAGCACTGTACTAAGCACTGGGAGAGTACAATAAAACAGAGTTGGTATACATGTTCCCTGCTTATGAGCCACGATGTGTCAGTCATGAGAGAGGGTGAATTCCAGGCAAGGGTTAGGGGTGTAAGCAAGCGGTCAGTGGAGGGAGAGATGAGAACAGGGCACTGCAACTAGGTTAATGAGAGAAATGAAGAGTATTAGCTGGAATGTCAAGGGAGTTGAGAATGGATGAATTGCGGATATAAGAGTGACTTTAGTGCCTTAAAGCTAACGGTCTGCAGTTTCTGCTTGATGAGGAGAGGAATGGGCAATCACTAGGGCTTTTTCCAGAGTGGGTCTGGGTGCAGAGCAGTGTTTTAGCAAAAATGTTCCGGGCCACAGAGTGAAGTAGGGAGAAGGGAGAGACCAGAGGCAAAGAAGGTCAGTGAGGAGGCTGATGCAATCATAAGGCTGGGATACTACAACTGCCTAGACCAACATGCTAAACTGCATTTGGACAGGGGGCGATGGGGAGGAGAGGGAATCTTGGAAATGTGGAGGAAGAACCTACAGGAATTAAGTGAATTTCCCACTCTTCTGCTGACTTACCGATTGGATCAAGGGCCACCACTGGCTCAGATGGCAGACTCGGTTTGCCTACTCCTGCCAAATTGATGGCCATGACTCTGAATTCATATTCAAGACCTTCGGTTAATCCTGTCACCCTGAAATCTTTCATCCTAATAGGAGTCTTGTTAGCTCTCTTCCACAGGAGACTGTTTCTCTCCTTGAATTCAATATGATATCCTATAAAGGAAACAGAGGTCTTTAGATATGACTCATGAGAGGGACAGTTGTAAGGTTGCCTTAATGTTTATGAATCACGATTTCAAATCAGAGTTTTCATCCCAGGTGATTACTCTGGTCACATGCAATTACATAGCTTGCATCTTAAGTGCTTAGTACAGTGCTCTGCACACAGTAAGCGCTCAATAAATAACGATTGAATGAATGAATGAATCTTGCTTCTCCCCACAAAATAGGGTTTTGGGGAGTGTAAAGAAACATGTTCCTTTTTCCCTCAGTGTGATCACTGCACTCTCTGTTGAAAGTATGACCCGATAAAAATAATTAACTGTCAGTCAGTGATGTACATTCAATACATCCTCAAGAAAAGGGCAGTGTACTAAGCGACAAGTGTGGGTTTTCAGAGAAATGGGGAGAATTTTTCCAGATCTGTACAAATGATATTCTAGGAAAGTAGTTGGATCTAACTCATCCATCAGGAAAAAGGCTTGACTACAGAAAACATGGAGAAAATGGGTCAAGGATATGAGTCAGAATAGTACCTGTGATAGGTGAGCCTCCTGTTTTTTTCGGGTCAGTCCAAGTTAGAGATACAGCATCCCTACTGACACCCACGATATTGGGGGGTGGAGGGGCATCTGGTACATCTGGGAAAAGATACAACAAAGGGAGATTATAGCAAAAGAACGCAACACAAACAATGCTATGCTTTATGATTTTCAACTTTATGGCTCATACCAAATGGATGCTTGGCGACAATAGGCTCAGATTTAAGGCCCTCGCCTACTCCATATCTGTTTTCAGCACTGACTCGGAAGGTGTATTCCAGCCCCTCGTGCAGTCTCGTAACCCGGAAGGTTGTTTTCTGGACAGCTGAGGCACACGTCACCCACTTGTTGTTGACGTTGTCTCTCTTCTCCAGGATGTAGTTGGTGATTTCAGAGCCGCCATCGTCCTTTGGAGGGCCCCATTTTAAGGTCATGGCTTCCGCTGTGACTTCGTCAAATTTGATCGGCCCAGTAGGTATGCCTGGCTTCCCAACCACCTTTATGGTCAGGGTTCCTTCCTTACTGCCAGCGACGTTTTTCAATGAGATTGTGTACTTGCCGGCATCAGATTTTTGGCAGTCATACACCACAAGAGTAGTGTTAACGGCCGTAGACTCGACGCTGACTCTTGTGTCGGTTAGCAGCGGGTCTTCTCCTTTTTTCCAAGTTATTGCAGGTGTAGGCTTGCCTTTTATTGGAATCTTGAGATGGAAGTTACTGTTTTCTTTAGCCAAGTAGCACAAATCAGGTAGTTCTCTTAAATCAAGGTCAGGAGCCACTGTTTATTAAAAAGAGGTGAATTAGTTAGTATCCTAAATTTGGAAAATGTATGTTATTAAAACAAACATTTTAAGTTTCAACATAAAGGACTGATATATCAATAAATGAGAAATTCTCGAAACAGTGCCTTATAAGAAGAATAATTTGCAGAGGTGGGAAGATACTTACCGACATCATCCTTCGCTACAACGATGATTTCGCTGGGGGTTCCCTCTCCATTCTCGTTCTCGGCTCTCACTCTGAAAGTGTACTCCTTGTCTTCTTTCAAATCTTTCGTAGAGAACTGGAGGTTCAGTGATCTCATAACTTGTTGCCATTTATTTTCTTCCGTCAAGAAGTCCACTATGTAGCCAGTAATTCGACTTCCCCCATCACTACGAGGTTTTTTCCATCCAAGGTTACATGATGATTTAGTTACGGACAAAACCTTCAGGTCCACCACTGGACCAGGGGTTTCTGAGTAACAGAGAGAGAAATTTCGGCTAAGTCAGAGCTCCCCATGGCAGAGCTAAGATGCTTTTCATAACCACCTGAGTTTAAACCCTATTTTCTCACCAGAGGCTTTCACCGCATCACGCGTCTCTCCGGGGTCTCCAATGCCGTACTCGTTTTCAGCAAAAATTCGGAAGAAATAGGATTTTCCTTCCTCTAGGTTAGGGACTCTGAAACTTGTTTTGGGACACTCAGTTGTCACCGTGGACCATGACTTTCTCTCTGCATCCCGCTTTTCGACAATGTAATTGATGATAGGGCTGCCGCCATCAATGATGGGAGGGTCCCACGTAACATGAGCTGAATCTTTGCATACTTCCTTAACGGTCACATTGACCGGTGGCCCTGGCGTGTCTAGAGAAAAACAAAATGAAAACATCTTTTAGCATGACCAAGAAAGAGCATCCAGTAGGGCTTCTCACTGTTTTCATCCCTTCCCCAATCACTTACCAAGTACTTTAACAACAATGGTATATTCCTTTTTACCACAGCTGTTCTCTAGGCTCAAGACATATTTTCCAGCATCATATTTGTTGACATTTTCACAGCGTAGAAAAGTATCGAAATCTGTTGACTTGATGTCGAGACCGATCCTGTCTCTCAGGTTGGCGTTCTGCTTGGACCAGGTAATCTTTGGGGGAGGGCGTCCTCTCACGGGTACGTAAAGTCTCATAGTCACTCCCGCTCGGAGAATGAGTGTCTTTCTCAGATCGGCATCCAGATCTCCCTCGGGTGGAACTACAGTTTTTCAAAGAGAAGATGTAAAATTTTAAACCTCAAGAGTTTACAAGTATCCCCAAAATTCAGTTAATCAAGTTCCCAACTTCTGAAATAACATCCTTTCTTCTCGGTCACCGGTGGATTGTTGCCCTTCTGCCCATAATCCCTCTTCTAGTCTTTGCTGTGACTTACACAGTTTGTTGGACTGCCCGTCTTCAGCCACCTTCAGATTCAGACTTTTTTAGTCATTCTAATTATAATTATGTAAACTTCTTTATCAATAACCTCACATCATCTAGGCAAACCCCTTTGCCTTCTTTTCACTGGTATATTTTAATCCAGCTCCCCAAGTCAGTTTCCAATACCCCACAGATATTTCAAGACCTTGAGGACGGTTGCCTTGTATTTTATTTCTAAAACTTGCTTTTTGTTAAATAGAATTCACAAGGAACAATTTTTTTTTTTTTTTGGTGGGCGGCAGGGGAGAGCCGGAGGGGAAAGCCAGTACTTACTCAGAATGTCCTTGGCAAAATGTTTGTCAGGCACATCACTGGGGTCACTGTAACCGATCTTATTGACAGCATAGACCCGGAACTGATATTCTATGTTCTCCATCAACCCAGTCACATCGAAGCGAGTTTTCTGCAGGTTCTTTGGCAAGTTGCACCTCACCCAGTTATCGGAGTCAGCTCTCTTGACTTCCACCAGATAGCCAATGATGGGGCTTCCACCGTCATATGCTGGTTTACCCCAAGACAGACTTACGGAGCTGCGGGTTGTGTCCACCACCTTGGGGAAAGCCGGTGGACCCGGAGGATCTGAGAGTGAAAATGATAGGAAGTGGTGATCAGTACATCTTCTCACAGCTCAGAAGTCAAGACATAAGAGGAGGAACCCACACATACACACACACGCAAAAAGTCACTTTGAGGATTTAAGAAGTCTTACACTGAGGGTCACGGGCATATGCTGCCTTAGATGCATCGCTGGGTTTGCCGGGTCCAGCCTTGTTCAGGGCTGTAACTCGAAACTCATACTCGGTGCCTTCCTGAAGTCCGGTGGCCTTCACCGTTCTCTCGATAACAGGCTTCCGGTTGACCTTGGTCCAGTTGACAGCTTGGGTTTCCCGCTTCTCAAGCAAATAGCCGGTGATGGGGGAACCGCCGTCGTCGGCTGGTGGTTTCCAGCTAACTGTCATGTGATCTTTGGTGATGTTGCTAATGACCGGAGGATCGCAGCGCCCGGGCACATCTGGAAAGGGTGATTTTCAAAGGGAATTTCACATTCTGTTGTAATTTTCAAAGAGTGAAATGTCAACTCTTAAAGTGTAACTGGGGGTTCTTACCAAAGGGGTTTTTAGCGATGACAGGTTCAGTCAAGATGGGGTCTCCGACACCATACTTATTTTCAGCACAGATCCGGAACTGGTATTCATGGCCTTCTATCAGTTTCTCCACTGTGCAGCTTGTGATTGGCACATTTGCAGAGACCTGGGCCCAGTTGGGCCTGCTCGTTTCCCGCTTGTCTACAATGTAGTTGGTAATTTCTGAGCCGCCATCTTCAAGAGGTGGCTCCCAGGAAAGCATGGCCCGATCGGAGTACATGCGGTTGATTTTTACGGAAGCCGGAGGACCGGGTTTGTCTGCAAAAGAGAGGCCCCAGGAACCCCCACAAAAAAATTAAGTGCGGCTTTGGAACAAGTATAATTTAAAATCCCAAACATTTACCCTTTAAAAGGCTGAGACTAGTGCAAAGTAGTGGCAAGAGCATGGGCTTGGGAGTCAGAGGACGTAGGTTCTAATCTTAGCTCTGCCATTTGTCTGCTGTGTGACCTTGGGCAAATCACTTAACTTCTCTGTGCCTTAGTTACTTCATTTGTAAAATGGGGATTAAGACTGTGAAACCCATGTGGAACAGGGACTGTGTCCAAACCGATTACCTCTCATCTACCTCAGTGCTTAGAACAGTGCCTGGCACATAGTAAGCACTTAACAAATTTCATAATAATAATAATAATACACATGTTGCTTCCCTCAACTCTTTTTCCCCACTTTAACATTTTCCATCTTTGGAAAATGCTCAATTTCCTCAATAGAATCTCAACACAGATAAAACAATCAATCCAAGTATATTTGGCTTACCTAATACTTTAAGCTTAATGGTAGCTGATTTGGAACCACTTGCATTTTCAGCAGTAATTGTGTAATCTCCCGTCTCTTTTCTGTTCACGCTGAACAGCTCCAAAGTGCACAGGTTCCGTTTCGTGGTCATCTTTATGCCTTCAGCTGGAGTTAGAACTGTTCCATCCTTCTTCCAAGAAATGGTCGGCATAGGTTTACCGAACACAGTAGCATCCAGGCAAACATTGCTTCCAGCTTTAACAGTAAGTAATGACTTCATGGCCACGCTCAGTTCTATCCGGGGAGGAACTGCAAGAAGTCAGAGAAAAGGCGATTTTAACAGTCTATTGAAAACTCAGGATATCGGACTTCTTTTTCAAAGGAGGGGACGCCAACCTGAGGAATATACATCCTCAATGGGCTTGATTCTTACCATTTTCTGCAATAACAGTCACTGGGTCGGAGGGTTCGGAAGGCATGCTGATGTTTACTGCGGTCTTGGCAATTGCTCTAAATTGATATTGAGCATTCTCTTCCAAACCAGTGGCTGTATACTCCTCCTGTGGGATCTGATGAGGTATAGAGTTGCAGCGTACCCACTTGTCTCCAGGGAGCTTGCACGCTTCGACATAATACCCAATAATTTTGCTGCCACCATCGTGCTTTGGTCGGGCCCAGATGAGCGATACTGAATTCTTGGTAACGTCGATAACTTCTGGCTTTCCAGGGGGATCTAGGCACAAACAAGGTGACAGGAATCCATTGGGATGAGTGGAAAGAGGAGCAAGTCGGGAACACTAGAAGTGTAGCAATGGACGCCTCAAGGGAACAGTAGGTTGATGATGCAAAATCAATAAAGCCACGGACAAAGCTATCACAATATTTCAACTTACCGATCGGCATTCTTGCCGTCACGTATTCTGTCGGCTTGCTGGGCAAGCTGGCTCCGGCTCGGTTCAGGGCGTAGATTCTGAAGGTGTACTCCAGACCTTCTATGAGGCCAGCACAAGGATATTCCGTGGAACGGACAAGAGTGTCGTTAGCTTTCACCCACAGCAGACTATTCCTTTCCTTACGTTCAATGAGATAACCGGTAATGGGGCTGCCACCATCACTATCTGGCCTGTCCCAGGCCACGAAAATGCAGTCTTTGTTGACTTTGGTGACCCTGGCATTTTTGGGTTCACTGGGAACATCTGGGAAAAAGAAAAGATTATGGATGAGTCACTGTTTTCCTGAGTTTGTGGAAACAGAAACACGGCCCCCATTTAGAAATCCACATACCGAATGGGAACTTGGCCAGCATTTTATCGGAGTTCAGAGGCTCCGAAATGCCAAAACGGTTTTCTGCCCGGACCCGGAACACATACTCTTGTCCCGGGATGAGTTTTCCAACCCGGCAGGATGTTTTTGTGACGGAAGCGAGAGCCGTCACCCAGTCTCCTCGGCTGACATCGCACTTCTCCACCACGTAATTGGTAATGCTGCTGCCCCCATCCTCGAGGGGTATGTGCCAGGACAGCGAGCAGGCGTCAGCATCTATGTCCGTAATTGCAAAGGGCGGCTGCGGTGGTCCTGGGGCATCTGCATAAATGAAGAGAAATGACATCAGCATGGTGGGAGTGGGTATAAATGAAGGCTATGCAGCCAGCTATCTTGGCACCAGCTTCCTGTCTCCATGCTTAACTCACCCATGACAATCACTTTAATTTTCTGAGTATCTACACCAGAGCTGTTTTCTGCAGTGAGGCTGTAGTAACCGCTGTCTTTCCTGCTAACATCTTTCAGGATGAGGACTGCAGAGTTATCTGTCTTATGCACTGCCAGGTGGCTGGATGTAACCACATCTTCATCTCCTTTCTTCCATTTGCACATGGGATTGGGCTTTCCATATACGTGGGCTTCGATTCTGAGTTTCTTCCCAGCTTTGATGGTAACTTCCTCTGGCATGAGGATCTTGGGTGGCACTGAAAATGCAACAGAAATAAACATGATTCATCATTAACACATAGGTTGCCCTGCCCTACCGAAGAATCCTCAATAAATTTGAAATTTTCTTAGGTTCTAGGGGACCTATTCTGTGACCTGAATCAAAATCCTCATTTGCTTTTTTTTTTCCCCAAGAGCTTAATCCGGATTGCACAGGTAACTGTAAAAACGCGACTCACAAAGCTGCTCTTTTGCTTCGTACACTCCTTCAGTTTCTCTCGGCAGACTCACTCCGACGGCATTTCTGGCCACCACTCTAAATTTATATTTCTTTCCTTCCTTCAGGCCGGTGACAAGAAGGGTGAGGTCTTTCACAATGGAGTATTCTGTCCAGCGATCTGCGGGCTGTTCCTCTTCTCTATAGCTAATGATATAGCCATCAATTTTGGAACCTCCATCCCTCAGTGGAGGCAGCCAAGCTAATGCGGCACTGTTTTTCGTCATTTCAGTTACTTCCAGTTTCCTTGGTGGGTCAGGTTCACCTAAAGGTAAGGATGAAAATGATTACTCAAATAACATAGGCAAAAGCCCTGTCTAGGTGAACGCTTTGTTCGATTAGCTTGGGTGCAACCGTTTATGACGACCTCAATTCTGGCGGGGTCTAAAGTTACTTGCAGATTCTAAATTAAGCATTTTGGAGGTTCGCTGAGGTACACCCCTTGAGGTACGTAGCTGCAACTCTGTATGTTTATTGTAGTAACCGCTGTCTTTCCTGCTAACATCTTTCAGGGTGAGGATTGCACATAGCTGCTACATTCAGCATTCATTGCTGTGAGTTAATGCCCCTCCCAAAGTGGTGACCAAAATTACTTGTCTTTAACATTAGCCAGTGGAAAGATCGGGTTCAAGTGTGACCCAGGAAGCAATGATCTCTGGACTCGATCATGAGGATGAGAGGGGGAAACAGGGAGGGAGGAGTGAAAGGAGCATAATGCCACATCAGTAAGTAACTTTCACACCAGTAAGAGGCTCCTTGGCCTCTTGGAATGAGGATGCATTGACTAATTCACCTTGGATCCTGCAAAGCCCAGGGCTAGCCTTGTAAAGTAATAGGAATGACAGCAATGGACCGTGAGCTCATTGACGATGAAGGTATTTGTTAAGCACTTACTATGTGTCAAGCACTGTTCTAAGTGCTTGGGTAGATACAAGGTCATCAGGTTGCCCCACGTGGGGCTCACAGACCTAATCCCCATTTTACAGATGAGGTAACTGAGGCACAGAGAGGAAAAGTGACTTGCCCGAAGTCACACAGCTGATAAGTGGCAGAGCAGGAATTAGAACCCATGCTCTTTCTAAGCCACACTGCTCATTGCGGGAAGGGAACTTGTCTACTAATTCTGCTGTAGTTTACTCTCCCAAGCTCTTAGTACCATGCTCTTCAACACAGTGAGTGTTCAATAAATGAGACTGATTGACTGAATGGAGGCCAAGCCAAAAGTTTTGAATCCTTTAGGTTTCTGCCAATTAGCCAATATGAATTTAAAGAGCCCAAGCCCCTAGGTATCTTCATAGTCATCTAAAAATCAAGTTGAAATAGGGAATCAGAGTTAAAAGAGGCAAGATAATGCTTACTTAGTGGATCTGAAGCCAGGATTGGTTTCTGAATGTCAGTGGGAACACCAGGACCGTATTCATTGACTGCAGTTACTCTGAAGAAATATTCATTTCCAGGGACAAGATTAGTTACTTGGAAACTGGTTTTCTTGACCTCCGAAGCAACTGTTGACCAAGTTTTTCTTTCAGCTTCACGTTTCTCCACAATATAATGAGTTACTTGGCTTCCACCGTCATTTTCAGGCGGTGCCCAAGAAACGTGGCATGAAGTTTTGGTGACATCTGAAACTTTTAAATCAGCTACAGGTCCAGGAGTGTCTGAAAAACAAAATCATTAGTTCAGGTGTATTCCTCTTCTCACCATTCTTATCAGCTCATTGCCATTTAGGCCTTAGAAAGAGGGTTGGAGGAGATATGCTTGATTACTCACCAAGGACTCTGACATTCACAAAGACAGCCTTTTCTCCAGCTGGGTTCACCAGTGTCAAGGAATATTTGCCCGAGTCGTCTCTGGTAGAATTCGGGATGACGAGGAAGGCCATGGTGTCAACCAAATCAACTTGTCCCTTCCTGACCACGTTATCCAGGCCCACTCTCCGCCAAGTAACTTTGGGTGCTGGCCGCCCTCTCACAATGGCAAAAAGTCTGATGGGGCATCCTGCTCTGACGGTGACCAGCTTTCTCATACTGGCATCCAAGTCGATCTCTGGGGGTTCTGAAAAACCGAAGTCAAGATGGTCAGTCAGTTCTCAGACTGTGAAAGTAAACACGGTGAGCACAGAAATGAATAAAATGGGGATCAATACCCAGGAAAGGTAAAAACATTACCAAGTATTTCTTTGGGAGAAATGGCATCCTTTAGTTCCGCAGGGCGTCCAATGCCCACTTGGTTTTGGGCACAAACTCTAAACTCATATTCTTGCTTTTCTTCCAAGCTGGTGGCAGTAAATTCCGGATGAATAAGTTGGGCTGCAGCATTGCACCTCTTCCAGCCTTCATCAGGAGATGCATCTTCCTTTTTGGGTCGCATTTCCACAACATACCCAATTATTGGAGCCCCACCATCGTAGACTGGCTTCCCCCATTTGAGAGTAATGGAATTCTTGGTGGTATCAAAGACCTTCAGGTTGGTTGGAGGACCAGGGGGTTCTGTAAATGAAGATATATTTTAAGAAATTATGCAACAAGAGATCTGCTAAGTAAAAATATCTACACAGTCAACTCCTATGTGGGCCTCGATATCTAATCCTAGTGTCTGCTTCTTTCTCTGCTCTCTGTTGCCAGTCTTTCATGCACCTAAACAGTGTAGGGAAAGGGAGAGGAAGTAGAACTCCGGTAAATTGATTTTCTAATAATAATAATGACTATGGTATTTGTTAAGTGCTTATTATGTACTAAGCGCTGGGGTGGATACAAGTAGATTGGGCAGGACCTAGTCCTTGTCCCATATGGGGCTTACAAGTCTCAATCCCCATTTTACAGATGAGATAATTGATACACAGAGAAGTGAAGTTACTTGCCCAAGGTCACACAGCAGGTAAATGGTAGAGCTAGGATTAGAACACATGACCTTCTGACTCACAGGCCCATGCTCTGTCCACTATGCCATGCTGATTTTCTACTCAGTGTGGGATTTGGCTGGGAAGGAGATTGATTCTGTGGTCCCAGTCTAGGTTTGTTTTTTTTTTAGGAGTATCTTTTATGCATGTTCTCTCTGCTCTCCATTAGCAGAGCAAAATTAACAATAGGTGTAAGGGGTTTGAAAGTACAGTACCTATTGGGTCTTTCGCCACTACTGGTTTTGACGGAAAACTGGGTTCTCCCACTCCGATTTCATTTTCAGCCTTGACGCGGAACTGGTATTCATGCCCCGGGATGAGATTTTGAACTTTCATACGTCTCTCCGGAATTGCGGCTTTTGTGACAGGAACCCATCGTATTGAGTGTTTTTCCTTTTTCTCCAGAATGTATCCCGTGATAGACTTGCCACCATCATATTCTGGAGGGTTCCACACTACAGTCATCTCCTCTTTGCCCACCTTTGTTACTTCAGGTGGATCTGGACGGCCCGGACAGCTGAACTTGGTTTTAGCAACCATTGGCTTGCTCTCTGTGGGAGGGCCGGTCCCTATCTTGTTCTCTGCCCGGACTCTGAAAATATATTCATTTCCTTCTATGAGGCGTGTGACAGTTGCACTGGGTGTTAGAACGGCAGCGGAGTAGGTAGACCAAACCATGCGTTTGCTCTCACACTTTTCTAAAATGTAATTTTGAATCTCACAGCCGCCATCATCTTCAGGAGGGTCCCAGTGGATTTTACACCTGTCGCTCGAGATGTCCGAGATCTTCAGATTCCTTACGGGTCCGGGTTTATCCAAAACATTCACGGTGGCGTAGGCGGTGAAGCTGCCAGCCGTGTTAGTTGCTGTGATCACATATTTGCCGCCATCACTTCGCTTTGCTTTGATGAGGCTAAACTTGGACGACTCAGAACTCGTGTCGATTTTGGCCCTGGGAGATCTGGTTATATCTGTTGCATCTCTGTCCTTGGTCCATGAGACTTCTGGAAACGGTTTTCCTCTAACTGCGGCTTCCAGCCTAATCGTTTCTCCTGCCTTCACGGTCAACACTCCGACTAATTTCAGTTCAAGCACTGGTTTCTGTAAGTCTTCCTTCACGACAACTTCCTCTGTCCTTACCCAGTCACTTTCCCCTCCCTCATTCTTTGTCTGAACTCTGAACTGGTAAATCTGGTTTTCGACACACTTGTCAACCATGTAGTGGGTTTCTTTAATACTGCCCTTGTGGACTCTCTCCCACTCATCTGAGCCTTTCAGTCGCCTCTCGACGTGGTAAGATAAGTTGGGGCTGCCACCATCGTAATCTGGTCTCCTCCACTTCAGGTAGACGAATGTTTTGCCTTTTTCAGCAATATGAAGGTTTTCAGGCTCCCCGGGCCTGTCGATTGGGTTAATAGCCAGAACGGGTGTTTTCGTTTCAACCGTCGGCCCTACTCCAACTTTATTCTCTGCACAAACGCGGAAGAAGTATTCATTGTTGGCTAAGAGGTTGGCTTTGATCAATCGTTTAGTGACATCTGAGGAGACAATGGACCACCCTCTTTGGCTCGGTTTACGATATTCTACTATAAAATTGGTTATTTCAGAACCACCGTTATCTAGTGGGTTTTCCCAAGAAACTGTACAAGTCTCCTTGGTCACATTGGTAACTTTCAAATTCTGGCAGGGCCCTGGTCTGTCGAGGACATTAACGACAGCCGTGCCCTGTGCGTGTCCACTGCTGTTCTTTGCTGAAATGATGTATTTGCCGTGATCGGCCCTCACGGCTTCTTTAATGTGCAACTCGGCGAGCGGTAATTCCTTAATCAGGTCAACACGTTTTTCTTTGACCAGTACTTTGCCTTCCTTGGTCCACGTGATGTCTGGTTCCGGCCTGCCTTTCACTCGAGCGGCGATGCGGATGTTCTGGCCTACGCGAACCGTGATCACATCCCGGCAGGTCACGTCGAGTTCAACTTCCGGGGGATGGAGAATGTCTTTGGCGAGCACAGATTCTGGAAGCTCTCTGGGTTCTCCCTCTCCGACGATGTTCGCCGCTTTGATGCGGAATCGATATTCATTGCCTTCAATAAGGCCCGGTACCCTGTAAGCACACTGCCTGATGAGCTCATCTTTATTAATTCTCTCCCACTGTGCCTTTCCAGGTTTCTGGCATTCCACAACATAGCCAAGGATAGGGCTTCCGCCATCACTGAGTGGCTTTGTCCACACTAGATCGGCTGTCTCTTTGGTCTTGTCTTTCAGTTTGGGATTGATGGGCGGACCAGGTGGTTTTAAGGGCCGGCAGGCTTTTATCGGGTCAGAACTTGGCGAAGGACCGCTTAGGCCGGCGAGGTTTTCAGCAAATACCCGGAATTCATACGTA
Source organism: Ornithorhynchus anatinus (assembly GCF_004115215.2). Lineage (NCBI taxonomy): Eukaryota > Metazoa > Chordata > Mammalia > Monotremata > Ornithorhynchidae > Ornithorhynchus > Ornithorhynchus anatinus. The sequence continues at coordinate 21,029,125 of NC_041736.1, forward strand.
TTTCCTTCGTAGAGTCCGGTTACTCTGAATTTCAGGTCAGCCACCGGCGTCTTGTTGACCCGCACCCATTTCCCGGTCAGTTCTCGACGCTCGATGTAGTAGCCGGTTATCGGGCTGCCACCGTCAGATTTTGGTAGGGTCCAAGACACTGTTGCAGCACTTTCGGTGATGTCCGTCACCACTGGTTTACCAGGTGGAGACGGGGGGTTGAACTTATGTTTAGCAACAGTAGGCGTGGAGTCAAGGGGTGCACCGATACCCATCTTATTTTCTGCTCGAACTCGGAAGATATATTCACAGCCTTTTTGTAGATGGGGGATCTTAAGCTTCGTCTTACTGCTTCCTGAAGAGACAATGCCCCAAGTGTCTTTCTTGGATTCCTTTTTCTCAACAATATAGTTGATCACAGGCGATCCACCATCATCCTTGGGTGGTAGCCAGGAGATAACCATGTAGTCAGGGGTTATGTCAAGGATGTTAATGGGACCAGTTGGGGGACCGGGCACATCCAAGACCGTAAGATGGACGGCGACGGTTTTGCTGCCGGCTGTGTTGGAGACAGTAAGTTGATATTCCCCTGTGTCTCTTCTGACACAGTTTTTAATAGTGAGTACTGATGAGTAGTTGTCAGTTTCCACGGTGTAGTTCCCTTCAGTTGTAATTTCACTCCCGTCGGTTGACCATTTTGCAGTGGGAACGGGCACTCCTCTTATGATGGCAGGGAATCTTACAGTGCTACCAGCTTTCACCACCAGACCTTCGATTAATTTCACGTCTATTTCTATAAATGGAGGTACTGGAAAATAATAATAATAATAAAAAAAAGAAATTAACAATTCAATTTTCAGGATGAAACTCCTGAAAAAAGATATGCAATACTCTTCGATCCGTTACCTAGTTTTTCTTGACACTCTATTGGAATAGTTGTGTCTGGGAGACCAAGCCCCACAATGTTCTGAGCTTTTACTCGGAATCTGTAAATCTTTCCCTGTGTTAGACCAGTCACCACACAGTTTAAGTCAGTGACTGTCTTGAACTTAATCCACTCCTGGGTGCCATCCTCTTGATATTCCACCAGGTAGCCTGTGATTGGAGAGCCACCATCGCGATCTGGCTTATTCCAAACCAGGGAAACTTCCGTCTTGTCAACATCTACATGATGCAAATCCTTAGGCGGTCCTGGGGGATCTTTTCAAGAGGAAGGGAGATAGGATGAGTAAGTTGATTGAAAAGAAAAAAAAGACCCAGGGTGATAAAAGCATGTTAAATATACACAAAGAGGCTACTTACGGAGAGGATCTATAGCCTTGATGGGTTTAGGGGTTTCAACAAATGGACCGCGACCATACTGGTTCTCTGCAGCCACACGGAAGAGATACTGATTGCCTTCTGTGAGATGCTTAGCCATGTGGCTCTTTTTCTTGGATGTGGCTGAAAGAGGTAACCACTGGGCAGTTGCGACATCTCTTCTTTCTACCACATAGTTTGTAACAACTGACCCACCATCATCCAGTGGCTCTTTCCAAGTGAGGTAGCAAGAATCTTTTCGGATCTCGCTGACTTCCAGGTCTCTAGGTGGCCCAGGTTTATCTGAGAATTTCAAGAGAATAAAATCAGGGAAACTTCTCAAGTCAAAATTTCCAAAGCTCCCCAAATTCAGAATGAAGCAATCGTGACCCCAAAACGATTTATTACCTAATACGACGACTTTTACTGAAACAGTCTTTGAGCCTGCTGGGTTCTCAACTGTCAAAGAATAAATCCCACCATCCTCGTGGACAGAATTACGAATCTCGAGTTTACTACCAACGGGGGTGACCTCAATGTCTGCTCGAGTTGGGACTTCCCTTTCCTCTTTTTTCCAAGTTACTTTTGGGAATGGAACGCCTTTGATGATGGCGCTAAGTCTTAAGGTATCGCCGACCTTTATGTGTTGTTCTCTTGCCATATTAGCATCAAGTATCAACTCAGGAGGTTCTATAAGAAAGATGACAATTGTATTCATTTGGAAGGATGATTTCATTTGTTGAATACAATGTTTATAATACATGGTTGTATTTTACTTACCAAGTCTGTCCCTTACAAGAACTGGTTCAGGCACATTAGCTGGGTCTGATTCCCCTGCTGCATTGACTGCCAGCACTCGGAATTTATAGGACTGTCCATCCCTAAGGCCAGTGACTTTATATTTAGTATCAGGGCACGATTCAGGAGTGTGATTGGCCCTTTTCCACTCTTCATCTCCAACTTTCTGGTACTCCACAATGTACCCCAGAATCTTGCTCTTGCCATCGTGACGTGGTGGTTGCCAAGTTAAATCAACTGAATTTTTAGTTGTATCGACGGCTTCAGGATTGATAGGCGGGCTGGGTTTAGCTATTTAAAAAAAGCAAAAATCCACCAAGAAGTTTTAAGAAATATTACCAGAAAGAAAAAAGTAAAACAATGTCAAAGAGAACTATTTTAGGACCGTACCGATCGGATCTCTGGCGAACACTGGCTTGGATGGTGGACTTGGGTCACCGACCCCAATTTCGTTTTCGGCCGAGACGCGGAATTCATATTCACATCCTTCCAGGAGATCTGGTACCCTGAACTTGGTGTACGGGTGAATAGGCTCTCTGGAGACTCTAACCCATCGCTTAGACTTAGTCTCCTTCTTTTCTACAATGTAAGTGGTGATAGGCTTGCCCCCGTCGTATGGTTTGTTCCAGGTCACCAAGGCAGAGTCTTTGGTAACTTCTGTTATAATAGGTTGATCAGGTGCAGCGGGAACACCTAAAAAAAAAATAAGCCAAGGGGATTTCAAAATGTGTTTCTATCATAACCGATTTGGAAATAATTGAAATTTTAGGGGAAAATCGAGTGACATACTGAAACGATCCTTGGCTTTCATCGCATCAGATACAAGGGGATCACTTATGCCATAAAGATTTTCAGCGTAGATGCGAATGATGTAGTCCTTTCCTTCAAGCAGTTTGGGCACTTTGCACGTTGTCTTGGCACTGGCCGATGTTACCGGCAACCAGAGGTCTCTACTCATGTCTTTCTTCTCAATGATATAATTAGTAATTTCACTGCCTCCATCATCCAGTGGAGGTTTCCAGGAGACAATCATGTGATCTTTGTGCACTTCATCGAAAATAACAGGTCCGACTGGAGGTCCAGGACGGTCTGGAGGGAAAAAAATATCACCATATGGATCATGCTTTCTCTTGGCATTTGAATGAGCAGGATGGCTCATTTCAACTCTTATTTAAAGACACTTACCAACCACGGCAACTTGGCAGACACCCTTCCTAGATCCTGTACTATTTTCCACCACTACACAATATTTGCCAGAGTCTCCACGTTTGGCTTTGACTTTTGTAAGAGACAGCGTTGTTGGAGTGGTTTTAATTTCTGTACGATCGTCCTCCGACACCTCGGTGTCATCTTTCGACCAAGTAACCTTGGGTTTGGGTTTGCCTGAGTAACGGCCGGTTAGGGCAAAAGCTTCACCAACTCGGACTATAAGCTTATCCCTGAAGTCCAGTTCCAGCGTTGGAGGAGCTAAATACATAATTTTAAGAGTCAGATTTATGAACAGATGGCAGAGTACTGGCAAATGTCAAATGATACAAGAAAACAACATGAGACCCGTACCGAGTTCATCCTTGCAGGTGATTGGTTTGGTGCAAAACGAGGGCTTGCCTTGCCCGACGATATTGACTGCGCTTACACGGAACTCGTAAGTATCTCCTTCCTTCAAGTCTTTCACGGTGTATTTTCTACTAAGCAAGTTATCCTTTGTAACTTTGTGGAACTTATCACTTCCGATCAGACGGCTTTCTAGTACGTAGTTAATGATTTCTGATCCTCCATCATACTTAGGTGGGTTCCAGGTCAAAGAAACAGAGCTTTTGGTAACTTCTTTGACTTCCAGATCTTCTGGACGCTCAGGAACAGCTGTGAATGAAGGCAGGGAATGAAATATTGAAAACAGTTTTTGGTCAGCACTGTGGTAATGTCCTGTAGACATCTTCTAGAGGACTCTATTTGAATAGTAGATTGTTTGCTCTTTTGCAATAATAAAGAATAATTATCACTTGTTAAGTGCTTACTATCAGCTCGAGTAGAAACAATATATTCAGATTGGACGCAATCCCTGACTCATATGGGGTTTCCATGCCGAGGGGAAGATCAGATATAATAAGAATGTTGATATTTGCTAAGCACTTACTATATGCCAAGCACTGTTTTAAACGCCAGGGTACATACAGGGTAGTCAGGTTGTACCACATTAGGCTCTTAATCCCCATTTTACAGATGAGGTAACTGAGGCACGAGAAGTGAAGTGACTTGCCCCAAGTCACACAGCTGACAGGTGGCGGAGCCAGGATTAGAACCCATGACCTCTGACTCCTAAACCCATGCTCTTTCCACTGAGCCACACTGCTTCTCCGATATTTAACCTCCATTGTGCAGATGAGGAAACTGAGGTACAGAGAAGTTAAATGACTTGCCCAAGGTCAAACAGCAGGTAAATGGTGGAGCTGGGATTAGATGTTGGGTCTCCTGCAGCTCAGTCCATTAGTCCACAATAAGAAAATTACCAATAATCGAGTCTAGCAAAATATTTTATTGGGACCAAATGAAGGAAGAAAGGCAGGCAAAATCAAAATTGATTTTATGTACTCAAAAGGTTTTTCAGAAACATAAAGAATGAGTAAAGATCCATCGAACCAAGTATACTCACTTATTGGATCTCTGATGACGATCTCATTCTCAGTCTCGACGAATGGGCCCATGCCAATGCTGTTTTCAGCTGCAATGCGGAAAAAGTATGCTTTGCCTTGTATCAGTCCCTGGACTGTAGCATTCTGCCTTGTGACTGTGTACGATACTGGTGTCCATGCCTTTCGGTCGGCTTCACGCTTTTCGATGACGTAATTAGTGATAGGAGACCCACCATCATCTTCTGGAGAAAACCACGTCAGCTTGCAGGAGTCGTTAGTTAGGTTGTCCGCAAGGAAGGGAATACCAACAGGACCAGGTACATCTGGGAGTGAAAGGAAAAGAACAACTTAACTCCTGTAAAGGACTTTGGAATTGACTCTGCCTGCCCAGTACTAGGTAGTCCCTGGTCTCAGACAAAGAAAATTAAAGCCGTAATTAAAAAAAAAAAATGACAGGAATTCAAATGGAACCTCCAAATTGAACTTTTTATGAATGATATCAAATGACTGAGAGGGAGGTCAGAGAGAAAAAATGGCTCTGATATTATAATAATTATAGTATTAAACTCTTACTATGTTCATTCATTCACTCAATAGTATTTATTGAGCACTTACGATGTGCAGAGCACTGTACTAAGTGCTTGAACGTACAATTTGGCAACAGATAGACAATCCCTGCCCAGTGACAGGCTCGCAGTTTCTGTACTAAGCACTGGGGTGGATAAAAGCCAATCAGGTTGGACACAAACCCTGATCCCTGCAGGGCTCACAGTCTCAATCCCCATTTTAAAGATGAGGTAACAGGCACAGAGAAGTAAAGTAACTTGCCCAAGGTCACAGAGCAGACAAGGGGCAGATCCGGGATAGAACCCATGACCTTCTGACTCCCAGGCCTGTGCTCTATCCACTTTTATATGGATGATCCAAATCCACTGGCATTTCAGTAGCCTCTTCTGAAGGATTGTCAACTACAGTTATGGTATTGTCACTCATTTTCAGTTTGGTTCTACACACGTTAATCCTTTCTGGAACTTTACAGCAATTTTTACTACCATACTACAAACCAATCTACACACTTTACTCCTTTAATGCCAACCTACTTTCTGTACCTCAATCTCATCTATCTTGCCACCATCCTCTTTCCTCTGGCCTGGAACTCTCTCCCACTTCATATGACAGTCCAACACTCTCCCCACCTTAAAATCCCTCATCCTCCAAAAGGCCTTCCCTGACTAAGCTTTCATTTCCCCTATCCACTCTTCCCTCTGTTTTGGAAATGTGCTTGGCTGTGTTCCCCTTAAGAGCTTCAACAGTCACCCTTTCCCCAGGGCACTTATGTATATATCTATACTCTACTATTTCCCCTATCTGTAATTTTAAAAATGTCTTTCTCCTCCTGAGTTCTTTAGGGTCAGGGATCATGTCTCCCAACTCTATTTCATTGCTCGCTCCCAAGCTCTTACACTGCACACAGTAAGTACTCAAATACCATTGATGGACTGATACATGTCAGGGGTAATCTTAAAATATTTAACTGTTTCAGGAAAACATTATGGAATGAATACATCTGGGGTTCATTTACCTAATACGTCCACAATTATTGTCTTCTTCCTTTCTCCCCCTGCATTTTTAGCAAGAAGAGTATAGACTCCTTGATGACTTCTCTTGCAGTTCTTAATGACCATAGATGAACTGATCACTGTTTCTTCAATTTTGGCTTCTTCTGGTAGGGCTCTTTCATTCATGCTCCAAGTGACTGTTGGAGGTGGCTTTCCTGAAACATAAGCTATGATCCGGATCACTCCACCGGCATGGACCACAATTCTGTCCTTGACGCTGGCATCCAGATGAAGGTCAGGAGCAACTGAAAGAGTTAAAAAAAAACACCCCAAAACAATAAGTACCTTTCTCCACTTTCCATTAGAATGATAAAAATATTTTAAATGCACATGATTAATTACCAATTCTGTCCTTCATTTCAATTACTTCAGTAGCTTCTCCAGGTTCTCCAATGCCAGCAATGTTAACTGCTCTAACTCTAAATCTGTAGAATGCACCTTCTTTTAATTCTGGTATTACAAGTTTTGTTCCTCTCACTTCTTTATCTTTTGCCTGGAAAAAACCCAGCAGGGCATCAGACATGCCAGCATCATTATAATATTATAAGCAATCAAGAATTCAGTCATTCCCTATGGGACAGTTCACCAATGAGCTGGACTGCTCTAGTCTTAATTTGCAAAATCGCTTTTTCATTATGCAAAGAGCTTAAATTCTAAGAGGCTAAATGGTAATGGGATGGCTGGTTTAATGTTTTTGGAGTAATTTTTTATGGTATTTGTAAAGTGCTTACTATGTGTCAGGCACTGTACTAAGCACAGGGGTGGATACGAGCTAATCAGGTTGGGCACGGTCCATGTCCCACAAGAGGCTCACAGCCTTAATCCCCATTTTACAGATGAGGTAACTGAGGCGCAGAGAAATTAAGCGACATAGGGTCACACAGCACACAAGGGGCAGACCTGGGATTAGAACCCAGATCCTCTGATTCTATGCATTATTCTTCCTCAATTTCCCCTCGGTCCCATGGAAGGGGAGAATCAGTTGCACTAGGCTTGGGTGCCTTGACTCAATTAATTCTGGTGGAATGGTTGAGGCTGGTTTCTCACCCCAGCATAGTTAACAGTGGACAGTTTGTCTAGGCTCAGGTCAGGATGGAGATTCTGTTCTAAACAGAGTTCCACAGATCTCCACTGTGTCTAGGAGGGAGAGTTGCAGACTTGTGGAGTCGTTGGCAATATCAGACATGGGGAGAAAAAAATAGAAAGGTGAAGAGGACTGTCTTGCCCCAAATGGAGGTAAGCTAGTCTCTCTTTCCCCAGATCCCCAAGTGTGCCAGAGTACCCAAGGGGGCTCAGATGTAAAGCTAACAGGCATGGCTATTACTGCAGGAAGAGCCACTACCCTCATATGGCATTGTGTTTTGTCCTCAACTTCTAGGAAATAAATAATAATGCACCTAAATTTATTAAGCTCTTTGTCTTCTCTGAACTGTTTATCAATTTTGGTTACCTCTTTGGATACTACAACTAAAAACACTCTGACATTCTATAGTTAAAGTCGTGTTGTTTTGAGCTGTGGAGGCTGAGGGGCAAATCAAGCAAATGCTATCATAACTACCTTTTCCCATTCTTCCTTTCCTTCTTCTTTGTACTCGACGATGTACCCGGTTATTTTGGACCCACCATCCTTTACAGGGGGAGTCCATTCCAGATCCACAGTAGATTTTGTCCAGTCGGTAACTTTGGGGAAGGGAGGACCTGGTGGGGCTGGAGGACATTATACCATTATAGCAAGACGGCCCAATTTTTTCCCGTGGAAATAAAAAACAAGAAGAGACGCCAAACTCACCAATTGGATCTCTAGCCGTTACAGGGTCAGATGGAGGGCTGGCGGGGCCAACCCCAGCCGCGTTGATGGCGTAGACGCGGAACTGATAGTCGTAGCCCTCGATAAGGCCTGTCACTTTGTAAGAGACACCCAATGTCATAGCCTTGATAGGGTCCCGGTTGACTCTCTTCCATCTCTTTCCAGTGGTGTCCTTCATCTCCAGCCAGTAACCCGTCACAGGAGAGCCGCCATCATACTCTGGCTCTTCCCAGTTGACGGTCATGGAGTCCCGGGTCACGCTGCTCACCGTTGGTTTGTCCGGTGCCCCGGGAACAGCTGAAGAAAATAACAAAGCATGGCAGCAAAATATGGATGAAAAGAAATTTGCATTACACCTGGAACTCCTAATACAACCCAGCCTGCACACCTCACTCATCTAATGCTAGCCTTCTCACTGGACCTCGATCTCGTCTATCTTACCGGCTTCCTCTCACCCATGTCATGACTCTGGCCTGGATTACCCTCCCTCTCATATCCAACAGATAATTACTCTTCCCACCTTCAAAACCTTATTGCAGGCGCACCTCCTCCAAGAGGCCTTCCCTGATTAAGCCCTCTTTTCCTTTTCTTCAACTCCCTTCTGCCACACCCTGACTTGCTACCTTTATTCATCCCCCCGTCTCAACTTCACAGCACTTATTGGTATATCTGGAATATTTATTTATACGTCTGCCTCCCCCTTTAGACTGTAAGCTTTTTGTATAACGGGAATGTGTCTATTATATTGTTATATCATACTCTCCCAAGTGCTTATTACAGTGCTCTGCGCACAGTAACACTCAATAAATATACTGGCTGACTGGAAAATGTTGCTACAGATAAGGGTTGCTCTACTTACAGAAAAGATTTCTGGCTGTCTCGGGTTCACTGTCGAGGGGGTTCCCCGATGCCATATTTATTCTGTGCCATGATACGGAACACATATTCATGGCCTTCCAACAATTGGGTATTGTGTACATGCATTCTTTAGGTTCACTGGAGACGCGCACCATGTTTTTCGGTTGGCCTCTCGTTTTCAATAACATAGTTTGTAATCTTAAGATCCCCCATATCTTTAGGAGGAAGCCAAGATAAGGTCATTTGATCAGCTAATGGATTCGAATTGAGGTCCCACCGGAGGTCCTGGACGGCCTATTGCATTTTGAAAAAATAAAAAAAATGATTATCCAATTGTACTAAAGCCCAAGGCACATTTTAACATCATTTCCCCAACTCTTCTTTAGATTACCAAGAACATTCAGTCTCATCTCCTTGGAAGCAGTGCCCAGATGTGTTTCAGCATCAGGGTGGTACAAAGCCAGTGGTCACTTTTCGGGACTGTGGTATCACTAAGGTACAAGTATCATCAACCACTAGTTTGTTGATAGTTGGTCATAGAGAACTGGTGTTTTGTCATCGGGCTTCTTTGGTGGAGCTTTGAACCAGGTGAGTGAAGGAAGGGCACACCTTAACTTTGGCCACGATGCTAATATCTGTTCCTTCTCAACTCCATAATTCTTTAAGATAATGGATGGTGGACCTAGGTGACCAAAGAGAACAAGGGTCAGTGGGAAATACACAGATTCTTGAATTCCAGAAAGACACAAGAGACGCCGACACCAGGGATGATTTAATCCGGCTGTCTAAAACAATATGGGAATAGTCAAGCTTTTTAGCTATTTTCCTGCAATTAAAATGAATTGGATTCCTTCCACAGTCAAAGTGAGACTGGATATGATCCAGGCTCTGCATCTGGGTAGAAAGGCCGACTTAGCTGTGTACTACTAAAGAGTGACGTAAAAAGAAGACACTCATTGGTAATTCTGTCTTTTGCCCTTTAAAGAGTGATTGGATCACATAGGCAGTAGGTTGTCAGTGGCACTTGAGCAATTTCTAAGCCTTTGCCCTGTGCAAGCCACTCTGAAGGGGAGAATTTGAAAGTGAAGAAAGGATGACTCTCCCCATCTGTCTATGAAGGAATGAAGCTCACTACTTGGGTTAGGAGGAAAAACTGGAGTAACTAGAGTAGTATATATGTAATTATTATAATAACGAATAATTCATTCTCCCAACATTTCAACACATAGAAGTTCAGGGTAATTTTTTTTTTTTTGAGGAAAAAGAATCTTAAGCCAGAACTCGATCATTATTTGAGTGATTATGACTCCTCGTTCCTTAAAATTTTAGAGCGATGGATGAGTTCCTTAAACTGTGAATGAATTGAAGGACATAATGCTGTTTTCCTTGTAGTTTGTGAATGCTACCTCATCTATTCTCAAAGCATACATAGGAGAAATGGAAGGGTGACTATTGACAGAAGAAAGATGGAGAATGAGTTTCTAGCCTTTAGTGGATGAGGCCAACTCTTTCCCAGTACTTACATGTTTGATCTTTCACAATGACTGGGCCAACGCGTAGCTGAAGGTCTGCTGACCCCTGCTTCATTGACAGGCCTTTGACCCTAAATTCATATTCTCCTCCTCCTGTAGGTCCTCCACAGTAAACTTGGTTCTTCCACTCCGCCTTAGTGTGCATTGTTTCATGCCTCCTTGTTTCCAGTAGGATCCCAGGCAAGGCGTTCTACAATGTAATGTGTAACTGGGGCCCCGCGATCGTTCTTTGGAGGTTCCAAGTCAGACTGACAGTGTCCTTGGTGATGAAGACCAATCTTGAGCTTAATGGGTGGATCAGGAGAACTGTAAAGGTGCAAACAAAAGTATGTCAGGGGTAATAGTAATGCTGGTATTTGTAAAGCACTTACTATGTGCCAAGCACTGTTCTAAGCACTGGGTAGATACAAGGTAATCAGGTTGTCCCACGGAGGCTCACAGTCTTAATGCCCATTTTACAGACGAGGTAACTGAGGCAGAGAACTCACCCAAAGTCACATAGCTGATAAGTGGCGGAGCTGGGATTAGAACCGACAATCTCTGGCTCTCAAGCCCGTGCTCTTGCCACTAAGCCACACTGCTTCTCTTAAGCAGATAGATCCATAGCTCATCCTCAACCCACAGTACTTATGTAAATATATATATTAGAAATTTTATATATATATATAAAAATGTCTATCTCTCCCTCTAAACTCTAAGCTCATTGTGGGCAGGGAACCTGTTGGCTAACTCTGGTCAATTGCATTCTCCCAAGAGCTTAGTACAGTGCTCTGCACACAGTAAGTGCTCAATAAATACTACTGATTGGGGAGTAGAAAGATTCTATTCAGGCCAAAACTTACATATTGGATCTCTTGCTGTGGTCCGCTGAATTGTTTCTGCCGGAGCACCAACGCCAAAACGGTTTTCTGCGCGTACTCGGAAGAAATACTGTTGCTCAGCAATGAGATCAGGACCACAATGAAGTGCTTCACAGTTTTGGATTGACTTTGGTCCACGCTTTGCCATCGATGGTCTTTTTCTCTATGACGTAGCCTTGATTCTGTCTCCAACCGTCATCATCCGGGCATCTTCCAGGAAAGTTGCAGCTGCCCCTAGTAATGTCACTGACTTTCAGATCTTGGGGGGCCCTGGTGACAATCTGTTGAGGCAAAAACACAATTGTAAGAATCCTCCCTAAAGTAGCTAAGAAATGGTAGATATCATTCACTCAACCACTTTGGATTTTTCATTTTAGTCTTACCCATGACTTTAACTCTACAATGGGCGGTTTTCTGTCCAGCTTGTCTTTGCTGTAATACTATATCTTCCTGTGTGGCCTCCGAGTACATTCAGGAATAACAATTACTGAAGATTCCTTAGCTGTTTCAACTGCATGCACAAAAAAGAAATAGGAATGTAGGCATTTTATCCAAGAATACTGGCACAGAATTAGCATTCTACAAATTATTTGAAATTTCTCATCCTACCTGTGCATCTTCAGGAATATCGTTGAACTCCCTCCTACAAGAAAGAATAATCAGAATGTACATAATAAGATACTCCTTGAAACAGACCAGCTGGAGATTCAGTAATAAATTATCCTTCTACCTTAACTGCCTTCTTGGTTGCCATCAAATTCCCAAGATGTTTTTTGGAGTTGGGCGTCCCTTGATGACAGCTGGAATCCTAATTGTGAACCTGCACGGCACATCCAGGCTATCCTGGGCACCGATGTCGATGAAACTTCAGGTTCTCTGCAAGAATAGGGAGCACAATGAATATTCGTCCCTTTATTGAATGAGAAGAAGCTTGGCCTAGTGGAAAGAGCCCAGTCCTTGGAGTCAGAGGACTGGGTTCTAAACCTAGCTTTGCCATTTGTCTGCAGTGTGACCCTGGGCAATTCATTTAACTTCTCTGCACTTCAGTTACCACATCTGTAAAATGGGGGATTAAATTGAGAGCTAGGTGGGACATAGAATGTTTTCACCAGATTAGCTTGTATCTACCACAGTGCACTGTAAGGGGCCTGACACATAGTAAGCATCCTCTAGACTGTAAATTCGTTATGGTAGAGAATGTGTCTGTTTACTGTAACTCTCCCAAAGCCCTTAGTACAGTGCTCTGCACACTCTGAGCTCTCAATAAATGCGACTGAATGACAAATACCATCAAAAAGACCAAAAGAACTAACAAAAAAAGTTTGTTCATTTTTCAAGAGAGTCAGCAGGCTTGCCTGATGACCTCTTTAGGACCTTTCTATGCAATAGTCCCTATCAATTCATTCTTCATTTTGCCTGCAATACAAATTAATTAAGCAGTAAAGTACATGATGCATTTTAAACTGGTACCTTGAATATCAGTAGCAGGTATCTCTGCTGTGGTGCCTACTTGGTTCAGATTCTCCTGCATCATTCACAGCTTTCACGCGGAATCTGTATTTTGGAGTTCTTTCAAATTAGGTACCACACATTCACAGGTAGGCAGAAGTTTGTCTGGATTCACTCTCTTCCAGTCAGATGTACTTCTTCTTGCATTTCAACAATATATCCTTTTTATTGGGCTCCCACCATCCTTTTGCTGGAGTTTCCATGCTAGGGTTACTGATGACTTGGTTTTGTCTTTGACTTCTGGGGTTGATGGGGCTCCAGGTGGGTCTAATAATGAAACAACGAAGTGTGTTTAGAAGAGCTGTCTGAGATAATGTGTATAGTTTATGAAACAGTCATATAGTTAGTGATCGTTGTTTTAAAGACTTTAGAAAAGCATGACAATTACAAAAGAAGATATTATTTTGGGGAAAACACACATAAAAGAGTAGTAACAACACTAATTTATGGGGGATCAATCCTTTAATTTTATGTCCCTCAGCACTCTCCTGTGAACTCAGCTAACCATTTTGGGGTGGCAATGAGATTGACTCAGAGACTTTTACATTTTGGAAACCAGACTTCAGGTACACAAAGCATTTTACTTTTTCCTGACTTTTTCCATTTTCTGGAAGGATGAAACATGGATGCTTCCTCTTTAACCTTACCTGCCCTTGGTATAAAGCACAGAGGATCAGTGTCTAGACTCGGCATTCTCTGACCCATTGGCTGGCTGTATTTCTGTGGTACCCAATAAAGTGGCCCCTATTCTCCAGGTATCAAAGGGATGGAATAGGGAAAGAAATCCTGAGGGGAATGCTCCCTGGCATAACTGCATGAGGGAAGAGTTGTACCGACTTTAGGTGCCTTCTACGAACAACAAGCCTTTCCTTACCTAGAATTTAGCAAGTCTCTCCAACTGGCAATTCCCCCCCGCCCACAAGGATTTATTTAAAGTCCTTGGAAACTTAACATTTAGGATCTGATGCTTCAGTGGGATCTGATGGTTCACTAGGTGGACCGACTCCAGCTGCGTTTATGGCCATGGCTCTGAACTGGTATTGCACCCCCTTCGATTAACCGGGGGAACGTTGAACTCCAGACTTTGGTTCCAGTTTTCGTAATTGGGGCTCGGCTAACACGTGACCAATAGGAACCTCCCACCTCTCTCTTCTCCAGCCAATAGCCCGTGATGGGAGATCCGCCGTTGTCCAAAGGAGGAGTCCATGTCACCAGCATCGATGATTTTTGTCCGGTCTAGAATCTTTGGTTTTCCTGGAGGCCCAGGAGGGCGATATGGATCCTGAATCACCACTTGTCAGATTTGCATTCATCACTGGTTCCATACTTGTTCCACTGCTCTGACTCTGAACTCATATTGGCCATTCGGATAAGTTTCCAGATCTAAAAATGATTAAAAGGGAATGTGTCATTTTTTTTCCTGCACCCCTTCGCACCCATGGAAAATGAAATCCACAGACCTCAGCTGGGACAGTGCACTTGCCATCCCTGACCTAGAAAAAGAACTTAGCAATATATGGGAATTTGTGCCTGGGTAAGAATTCAGCAAGGGTGATGCTGCAACTATCACTTCACCCCAACTCCCACCATGTCTTGAGTATCTGTGGGGAATGTTAAAGAAAAGATTTCTATTTACCACACCTACAGAAGTGCCAAGCGAATAGCTGAGGTACCTCCTCAAAAAGTCTTTACTAAATGGCCACACGTGCAAAATTCTCTATGAAGCCATTTAATCACCATAATCGCATTGATAAAATGAAAAATATTTGTTTATACTAGTCTTGTCTCCCCCGCGCCCCAGACTGTAAGCTTGTTGTGGGAAGGGGGATGTTATTTTTATATTGCACTCTCCCAAGCACTTAGTATATAGGTCTGCCACAAAGTAAGCACTCAATAAATATGATTGAATGAAAGAATAAACCCTTTTTCTTGTTTTAGACTAATTCAAAATTATAGAGAAAAAAGACAGGTCGTTACTTTAATGAATGCTGGATGGTATTAAAAAAAAAAATCTTACCCCTATCGCCTCTCAACAGCAGTATTGGTGACTCCTACCATTCAGTTTTCTTTCTACTTGCATCCCGTTTGTCAATGACGTAGTGGGTTGATTTCACTGCCCCCCATTATCTTAGGGGCATCCCAGGTCAAGAAGCAAGATTCAGCTTAATGTCGACAACAGCGAGGTTCTTGGCGGGGAAGGACGGTCTATGGGAAAGGAATGCAAATATGCTTAGAACAAGATGACCCACAAGATAGTAGTTTTTCCTCCCACCAGGAGAAAGCCATGACTCACCGTAGACTTCAACGTGAACGTTGCGAACACAGTGCCAAGACGATTGGAGGCAGTAACCGTATAAGTGCCTTTGTCTTCCCGGACGGATTTTGGGATGCTCAGCTCGGTTTTAGCTTCACTTCTGGATACCTCCTCCTTGGTTATCTTAAGGGCATCGGTTGGTTTTTCAATCACTGTGTCGTTCTTGGGACCACTCGATCTTGGGCATTGGGAAGACCAGTCACATCTGCTGGAATGTTAACGGGCCTCCCCTGCCTTCACTTGATGGTATCTCCTCTCACGGTGAGCCGCAATTTAATAGTTGGAGGAACTGAAAGAAAGAATCAAGCCAAAAATGAAAGAAGGAAAGTGGTGAGAAACACTGCTTGGGGTGAGAACTGCAGGTGCTGAGCTCTGTGATTCTACGGAGCAGCTATACCTTCATCGTCCTGTATAACCACGTTGAGAGGCAGCGACGGTTCGCTTTCGCCAATTTCATTCACGGCCTTGACGCGGAATTCGTACATTTGGTGTTCGTCCAGGCCTTCTACGGGGAACGTTGTGGTTGGGCACAGTCTCTTGTTGACTCTTTCAAAATTGGGCTGGTCATGTCGTCTCTTTTCAATGATATATCCTTGAATCGGGCTGCCTCCATCACTGCGAGGAGCTTTCCAATCCAGAGTGATGGTTGACTTTGTCCTTTCTGTGTACGTGAGCCGCTCTGGGGATGTCGGAGGACCTAGTAATAATAATGATGATGATGGTATTTGGTATTTTGGAAGTCTTATTGTAGCAGAGACTAAAGTGTAGTTTCACTGCAGTAGCTGATCACTGAGAGAATCTGGCTCAGTATTTTACACATCATTTGAAAAATACCAAAATACCTAACCACAGGGTTTGATTTTCATCAGTTTGAGTTACTCTTCTGCTTCATTCAGTATTTGAACCAATGGAGGCAAAGCAAAGAGTTGGCAAGACAGAAACTAAGACTCTATTGCTTAACGCATATCTACCAACAAACAAACAAAAATTACCTAGCGGATCAACTGCAAGAATCGGTCCTATTTCGACAGGTGGACCACAGCCAAACTTGTTCTTGGCAACAACCCGGAACTTATATTCCTGGCCTTCCAGGAGTCCCGTGATGTCACACTTCGACCTTTCAGTTTCTATCGGCTGCCTCCACGTGTGCATTTTAGCATCTTTCCGTTCTATAATGAAGCCTGTGATTTCACTTCCTCCATCATCTGCTGGATCAGACCAGTTAAGCAGACACATCTTTCTGTTTGTCACGACAGGTTTCAGGTCAAGAACTGGGCCCGGGACATCTAAAAGAGAGAGCGCAGCGCATCAGAAACAAAAGAAAAACATCTACATAATGTCTCCAAATTGCAGAAATGTTTATTTGGCATTCCTTACCAAAACCTCTACCCGGCAAGCAGCGAATTTGATCCGCTGCTGTTGGTGGCAGTGTGATATATCTGCCGTGGTCTTTTCTCAAGGCATTCTTGATGACTAGCCTCAGATTTGGTGCCCACATCTTCTATAAACGACCCGCTCCTTGTCTAGCTCTCCTTCTTCCATCTTCCACACTCTGGTGGGAACTGGACGTCCGGTGACCACTGCTGGAATTTCAGAGTCTGCCCGGCCATGATCTGAATTCCACTCTTGACGGAGGCATCCAGTTCCACCATTGGGGGCTCTGTTGAAAATATCACAATATCGCATTAGCATCCAGAAGGGGATGGACTCTCCGGTTTATGTAATAATAGTAGCAATAATGATGGTATTTTTTAAGAGCTTACTATGTGCCAAGCACTTCTAAGCGCTGGGTTAGATACAAGGTAATAATAATGATAGCATTTGTTAAGCACTTACTATGTGCCAAACACTGTTCTAAGCACTGGGGTAGATACAGGTAATCAGGTTGTCCCACGTGGGGCTCACACTTTTAATCTCCATTTTGCAGATGAGGCAACTGAAGCACAGAGAAGTTAAGTGATTTGCCCAAGGTCACACAGCAGACAAATAGTGGAGCCAGGATTAGAACCCATGTCCTCTGTCTCCAAGCCCAGCCCTCCTTCCACTAAGCCACGCTGCTTCTATACTAATGATGGTATTTGTGAAGTGCTTTACTACGTGTCAAGCACTGTTCTAAGTGCTGGGGTAGATACATGGTAGGTACAAGGTTGTCCCACATGGGGCTCACAGTCTTTATCCCCACTTTACAGATGAGGTAACAACAGAGAAGTTAAGTGACTTGCCCAAAGTCACACAGCTGATAAGTGGCAGAGTCGGGATTAGAACTCACATCCTCTGACTCCCAAGCCTGGGCTCTTTCCACTACACCATCAGGTTGTTCCACGTGGGGCTCACAGTCTTAATCCCCATTTTATAGATGAGGGAATTGAGGCCCAGAGAAATTAAGTGACTTGCCCAAGGTCACACAGCAGAGAAGTGGCGGAGTCAGGATTAGAACCCATGACCGTGCTCTTTCCACTAGGCCACGCTGCTTCTGTACCCATAAGCAGAGCTGGTTTGGCCGTCCCGAATGGTCCATTACCTTGAGGTTCCGCCACTGTGACAGGCTCCGTTTCTCCAGGAGGGCCTTCTCCTGCTGCATTGACTGCACTCACACGCAGTTTGTAATCAGCTCCTTCTCGGATTTCTCTGACGGTGTACTGACGAGTTTTACCATCTCTCCGTGCAGCGGGACCACTCGTTCGTGCCAACCAACTGTTTGTCGACGAAATAGCCAATGATCTCCCCGCCGCCATTGTAAGCTGGGGGCTCCCATTCCAATTCGATTGTTGTTGTGCTCGTGTCAGCCACTCTTGGGATTGGAGGTCCAGGTGGCGCTGGAAAGAAAAAAATGGCTAACTCCAAATTCACTGGCAATTTTTCCCCTAATTAATTTCCCAGCTATTATTATTTGTCTATTAACAGAATACTTAATTTCCCAGCTCCCTAAGAAAATATCTGCTCAGCCAACTCTAGGATTGATGAACTTATTTACACCTTCCTTAGCAGAAATGTAGAAACGTCTGTTCGACTTGTTTATGTCAACCTCTGCAGCTGAAAACATTTTTATTTGCAAGCGTGTAAGCCCGTTGAGGGCAGGGAACGTGACAGTACAGTGCCCTACACTGAATGGGCACTCAATAAATAGTATTACTCCTGCTACAACTAATACTGCTACTGACGTTTGCTCCTTATTTGCTTTTCTCTCCCTACAAAAGCTACTTACAGATCGGATCCTGTGCGGTTTTGGGATCAGAAGGTGGGCTGAACTTCCCAGGGCCAGCTGCATTTTCAGCACATACTCTGAAGACGTAGGTGAGTCCTTCCAAAAGACCGTCCACTTTAGTTTTCAAAGAATTCACAAGGGTTCTGTTGACTCGAGACCAATGGGTGCTATTAACCTCACGCTTTTCAAGCCAGTAGCCCAATATTGGGCTTCCATTGTCCTTAGGTTCATTCCATTTAACCAGCATGCTGTTGCTGGTCACATCTTCCACTAAGGGCTTATCGGGGGCATCGGGTGGTTCTGTGGAACAAAAAACAAAACTCGGGAACTGCTCATCTCACAGAGAACATAAATCCTGAAATGGGAAAACTAATGCCTCTAGTGCCTGTCTACTTTTTGGGAGCCAGTTGGATGTAGGCAGGGAGCGTACCTACTGACTCAGTTGTACTATACTCTCTCAAGCTCTTAGAACAGTGCTCTGCACCCAGCAAGTGCTCAATAAATACCACTGCTGATGAAGTTGGGCTTTCTGGAATGAATATTAGTTTTCAGGCTACAAGGAGTCTTAGGTCCAGCCCTGCCGGCACTGGCAGACTGCGGCACTGACGTCCCCGGGTGGTCGGAGAGAGTTAAAGCATCCTCCAAAGTAGAGTGCCTAATCAGGGAGAGGCTTTGGGCACCAGATGTCTTGGACAGTCAATATTTAGCTATTAACAGAATACTTACCAAATGGATCTTTAGCTAAAAGCGGCTTGGAAACACACGGTGGCCCCGGTCCAAATCTGTTTTCAGCTTTCACACGGAACAGGTACTCCTTCCCTTCGATCAGCTTTGGCACAGAGTATTTGCAGTGCCTGAGGGTTGATGTGACAACAACCCAGTCTGTGTCTGATTTGGTTTTGTCCTTCTTTTCCAAAGTATAGTTGATGATTTCACTGCCACCATCATCTAGCGGTGGTTCCCATTTACAGATGACGGAATTCTTCCGCACATCTTCAAATACGAAGTTGATCGGAGGCCCAGGGGTATCTACGATTTAAAATGACAACAATTATTAACAGGATCTTGCATGGCCATGGGGGTCGAGGCGAATAAAGACATCCTCAGGGTACACTCTCTGATCTCCTTTGCTCTTGGCTTCCCTTTAATGTTGTCAAAGAACTGCAAGGGTTTTGGTGGAAGGAATTCTGTTTTTGGGAAGAATTCTAGACTGTAAACTCACTGTGGGCAGAGAACATTTCTACCAACTGTGTCATATTATACTATCCCAACTGCTTAGTATAGCATTCATCACACAGTGAGAACTCAATAAATATGACTGCTTGATTGAGATGAGTGGAACTGTGGGTTTTCTCACTTCTCCAACCACTTTTTGAGACTTTTTGCTTAGTGCTATAGTCCTCAAGGAGGATATGTTTGGTTCAAAGTCACCAATGATGCCAATCTACCTGAGCTTCGGTAGAGATATTGCTGAAACAGAGGTATAGGATCTTCTAATACCCACCTAACACACTGACTGCACAAGGAGCCTTGGCAACACCATGGTCATTTTCCACTTTAATCATGAACATGCCATGATCGGGCCGGATCGAGTCTCGAATATGTAGCTGGGATTCCCCTTGTTTACTGTTATCAATGCTCAAACGTTCTGGCAGAGAGAGGTGGAATGGTTCTTCTTCTTGGACTTCACCCTTTTTCTTCCTGACAACTGTTGGGGGTCTCTTCTTTATCTCTTCTGGTGTGATCACATTTTCATCCTTTAGCCAGGTAATAGTTGGGTAGGGAGACCCTGAAACTGTTGCTTCAAGTATGATCGCATCACCTCTCCTCACCTCAAGGCTAGTCCTCATGATGACCTTTGGAGCATCTGTAATGAGCGAGAAATAAGGATTGGTTTAGGTTAAAAAAAAAAAAAGCTCTCTGGGAGAATGATTTTCCCACTTTTTGGTTTTTAAATCTGAAAGTAGTGACCCAAATATACAAAACGTACCTATAGGATCCGCAGCTTTTGTTGGAGGAGTGACCCGAGAAGGCTCGCTTATACCCGCAGCATTTTCTGCCCTGGCCCGGAACTGATACTCCTTTCCTTCTTCGAGCCCTTTTACTGTGTAGGTTAAAATAGGGACCAAAAAGTCATTGCATCTCTTCCATTTGTCTTCGCCTTTAGCTATCTTTTCTATGATATAACCCATTATCTTGCTTCCTCCATCGTACAGAGGTGGTTTCCACGTAAGTGTCATTGATTTTGCTGTCGGATTATGGACCTCAAGATCAACGGGTGGATCCGGGGGCTCTATAGAATAAAATGAAGACATTAATATAGAGATAATTTATTTTTTCTAAAACAGTTTGGAATTCTTCTCTGTAGTCTCTGTTGCAAAAACTTACGCTTTGGATCCTGGGCAATGACCGGATTTTTCAGTTCAATGTATTCGCCACCACCAATTTTGTTTACGGCCTTAACGCGGAAGAAGTATTCACCATTCGGTATAAGATCCTTCACATTCCATGACAGCTTATTCTCTCCAGACATCACTGGAATGTACGTTCTCCTACCAGCTTCTCTACGTTCCAGAACGTAATGAAGAATTGGCGTGCCACCGTCATATTCTGGAGGTTCCCAGGTTAACTTGCATGAACTTTTCGTTATTTCACTTGCTTTAATATCTTTGCATGGGCCAGGTAAACCTATATTAAACATCAAAGAGTTGTCGAGCAATTATTGGAAGTCAACAGATTAAAGGTAATTATTCAGCACGTACTTTGTGCAGCTCACCCTGAAAGAGTACACAAGTGTAATAGTCATGTGGATTAATAAGAAGTCAAACTTTATGCACAAATCATGAAATCATTCTTGGAGAGTTTAGTTTGAGTATTTTACACAAATCATCAAACTTCACTAATAAGAGAGGAAATGAATTTGATTCCATCCAGTGTCAGGGAGTTTGATCAGCAGCCTCAATAAGTAGGACCTGGGAGTTATTACTACATTACAACATGAAGGTCTAGCCTCTCTGTGATAAGAAGTTGGGGGGTGGGGAAGACTGTTCCTTTAACCGGTGAATTTTGCCAATGGGTAGGGAGCGTCTGCCATTGCATCAGAGTGATTACCTATGACTTTGACGTTGATTGAGCCTGTTGCTGATCCAAGCTTGTTTTCCAGGGTAATGGTGTAAACGCCAGCATCGGCATGGACGCTCTTGGCCACTTCGAGGAGTGCAGAGGTGTACTCGCTCTTCATTGTTATTCTGTCATTTGCCTTAAGTTCTTTACCATCTTTATGCCAAGAAACAGTTGGTGATGGGACAGCTCTGAAGGGAACAGGGATATTTAATTTTTCACCTTCAATTACAATGATATCATGAGTCTCCAGATCAATCGTTGGCTTGCCTGAGAAATGGAAGAGCAAAGATGTGGTTAGGTCTTTTGCTATTCAAAACACATTAAGAGGACAAATCAAATTTTTCTATAATGCAATCATCATTCTTACAGTCTGGGTCTTTGGCAACAACATTCTCGGAAATTTCTGATGGCTCACTGACTCCAACAGCATTGACAGCTCTCACTCTCAGGACATACTCCTTGTCAGGAACGATGCCTTCTTCGACTTTGAATTTCAAATCTTTCACTGGACGAGAATTTACCCGCATCCACTTTTCAGTGCCTGCTGGGCACATTTCAATATGGTAGCCTATGATAGGGCTACCGCCATTTTTCTCTGGTGGTTTCCAAGCAATGGCAATGTGTTTCCGTCCCGCATCCGTCACGTGTAAGTCAAGAGGTGGTGAAGGAGGACCTGGAAAAGCAGGGAGGAATCACTTTTATTTCCGGCAATCTCTCTGTCAGTCTGAAGGGGGTACTAACGGTCAGACCTCAACTACAACTTACTGGTTGGATTTTCAATTGCAAGGATTTCGGTGGGTTCACTGGGATGGCCAACTCCAGCTTCATTTTCTGCCCGGACCTGGAACTGGACCTCTGTTCCTTCAATTACATCAGTTACTCTGAAATGACAATCAGGTCCCGACGTCTTTCCGGCTTTCACCCAGCGGGTGCCCAGTTTTTCTTTCTTCTCAATAACATATCTATAGAAGCACAGACATTTGCATTAGGGAGAGGAAGTCAAATGAAGTCAAATGTCCCAGAGACTAGCTTCAAACTGGTTTTAACTCTTGCCTCTGAATCGGTCTTCCACCGTCATTTTTAGGTGGCTCCCACTTCAGGTCAACATGTCTTTTAGTCACATCAACCACTGCCAAGGCATAGGGTGGTCCAGGGGTAGCTGGAAAATAAAGTAGTTGTGTGTTGAGAAAGATAAGTGTCCAAAAGTACCAATATATTTCAAAGTAGGGCAGGGTCTAAATTAAGGTACATACTGAAGGTATCTTTAGCAAGGACCGAGTCACCGATTTCACAATAATCGCTCTGTCCAATGGCATTTTCGGCAGCAACCCGGAATACATACAGAGCACCTTCGGTCAAGGGGGTCACGGTGCATTTGGTATCTTTAACGGTTGTATCGACTGTTTGCCAGCCTTTGCGCCTCACATCTCTCTTCTCCACAATGTAGTTGGTGATAGGGGAGCCCCCGTCTTTCTCGGGAACCGTCCATTTGAGGTCCGCTGTGTTCTTAGTGATGTTAATGACCTCAAGCCAGCGAGGGGGTGATGGAGGAACTGCAAAGGAAGAAATAAAGGATAGGTTTATCTTTTTTTAACCAGACAAGTGTTAAGCATGGCCGAAATGCCGCAGGAGAAATGGAAAACTCCATGCTTTGTCAAAAATGTATCCAATTTTCTAGTTTCAACTAGCTGATGACCACTCAGTGAGTTGAAGATGAAATCTATCAAATGCAGATAGTTTTCACAATTTTTAAGAAAAATTCAATGAAAAAGTACTTACACAGTCTCTCTTTGCAAAGCACTGGATCACTCGGTTCACTAGGTTCGCTCTCCCCAGCCTTGTTCACGGCTCTAACCCGGAAGGAGTACTCTTGCCTTTCCATGAGGCCTTTGAGGAAGTGTTCGGTACTGGGGACACCTTCAGCCACTCTCACCCAGTCATCTGTTCCAGTTTTTAGCAGTTCAATGACGTACGATTCAATCTTTGCCCCACCGTCGTGCTCTGGCTTGGTCCAATTCAAGAACAATGATGTCTTGCCAACATCTTTTACAGTCGGTTTGCCAGGGGGCCATGGAGGATCTGTATTCGGATAAGATCATCATTTAGTTTGCATGCAAGGGGATTCTAGCGAAACTAAAGAAACTCTAGAAAAGTGAACTTTATATACCAATTGGATCCTTGACTAAGATGGGTTCTGTTGCTCTGCTGGGTTTTCCAGGTCCAGCAAGGTTTTCTGCCAATACTCGGAATTTGTACTTCTTTTTATTGGTGAGACCTTTCACTCTATAAATTATAAAGAGCATATATTTTAGTCTTAAGCTCAAATGCACAAATCTATGGACAAATAACAGCAAAGAGTCTTTTGTGCACTAAGACAAAATTTACTCATCCTTTCCCTGGAACTCTCTCTCCCTTTGGATGTGGCAGACCATTTCCCTACCCATCTTCAAAGCCCTCTGAAATCATATCTCCTCCAGGAGGTCTTCCCTGATCTATTTTTTCCCTGTTGGTCAGTCTAGCTTACAATCTGGAGAGGGTGACAGATATTTATATAATAATATGCTATAAACCACTTATATGCATATCTTTATATCCATTACTCCTTCCTGACTAATTTATTTTAGGGTCTGCCTCCCCCATTAAACTGGATCCCATTAGACAAGGATCATGTCCATCATCTCTACTGACGGCTCCCAACCACTTAATACAGTGCTCTGTATTAATGAATACTATTGATTGATTGAAATTCAATTGAAATATAAGGATCTGAAATTTTCCAAAGCATTACTGACAAAAAAAATTGAACTACCATTTGATTGGTGTCAGAAAGTTTCTAGATGGTATGTTATTTTGTTCAAAAAAAAAATCCCAAACAAAAACATGAGGCCCAGCGAGTTTTAAGGTTTCAGAAAAATCAATATTTGATAACAGATCTACCTGGTTGGTAAACTGGTCTAATTAATGGACTTCATTTCATTTTTGGAGTGATTGATTTTAGAAAGTTAAGAATGTGACACATTAAAGCAAGCAACAGTGGAATATAAAATTAGACATGTAAATAATGAGAAATGTGTAAAAATTTAACACTGATAAATATATTTAAATATCTGCCAGTGGTATTAATGATCACTTCATACTTGTAAGTCGTATCCTTCACTGGCATCTTATTGCACTTGACCCATTTATCAGTTTCAGGATCTAATCTTTCAACCCAATATCCAGTGATTGGGCTTCCACCGTCGTCATCTGGCTCACACCATGTTAGAGTTACTGAATCTTTGGTTATGTCAGTAGGTTCAAGTTTTGTAGGAGGTCCCGGTGGATCTATAAATAAGGATGATAATGAGTCATCAATAGAATTTTTCCAATTGTTTTCTCTGACAGAACCACTGAGATCCATATAAGTTGAAAACAATTCTCATCAGTTGAAGAAACTTACCAAAAGAAAATTTGGCAATTATTGGGCTCGCTTGCACTGGTTCCCCGACCCCATACATATTTTCCGCAGCAACTCTGAAGATATACTCTTTGTTTGGTGTTAATTTGGTAGCCTTGTATTTCGTGTCTTTGATAGTGGACGATAACTTGTGCCAAACTTCACTGTCGGTTGCTCTTCTTTCCAGAACGTAGTTTGTGATCTTAGACCCACCGTCATCCCGGGGAGGGTTCCATGTGAGCATACAGGATTCGTTGGTAATTTCTGAGATATCAAATGCTGCAGGAGGCCCTGGTTTATCTGTGGGTGGCACCAAACACAACACAAATGTGACCCTTTCTGCTTTCACTGGACTCGGCTTTAATCTTGACAGGTGTGAGAAAGGAATAAGCAGCAGCATGGCCTAGTGGATAGAGCACAGGTCTGGGAGTCAGAAGGACCTGGCCAGGTCTGCTACTTGTCTGCTGTGGCACTATGGCAATTAATTTCACTTCTCTGGGCCTCAGTTGTCTCATCTGTTAGATGGGGATTAAGACCGTGAGCCCCATGTGGGACGAGGACTGTGCCCAACATGATTAGCTTATACCAACCTCAGGGCTTAGTACAGTGTCTGGCACATAGTAAGTGCTTAACAAATGCCATTAAAAAAATAACCCACGTACCGAGCACATTGACCTCCACCACAGCAGTAGCTCGTCCACTGGTATTCACAGCCTCGATGATGTAGGTGCCTGTGTCACTCCTCTTGCTGTCGACGATAGTCACGGTGGATTTGTTGGGAGCAGATTCGATGGTGAGCCTTTTGTCCGGTTTCAGAATGACATCGGCCTTCGTCCAGGTGATCTTGGGCTCGGGTTTTCCAGTCACGGTGGCAGGAAGTTCAATTTTAGTTCCAGCTTTTACAGTGAGGCCAGCCAGCAACTTCACATCTAGGAAAATTTCTGGAGCCTCTGATTGAAGACATAACAACAATATCAATGAGCTCAAAATAGAGAAGATAAGATTTAAAAAACAAAAAGTTGAAAGGACCCAAATTGAATATTCTCTATGAGCCACGTACCCTTTGTGTCCACCGCCTGAATTTCATCCGTCGGCTTGCTTGGTTTGCTAGCTCCTAGCCTGTTCAAAGCCTTCACACGATAGGCATACCACTTGCCTTCTTCAAGACCTGTCACTTCCATTCTATCAATTAAAAAAAAATATGTTGAATGCATTCAGTTTCAACTACATGTTGTGTCTAGGATGAGATGTCAGAATAAGGGAATGAGGGCCAAAGGGTAACCAGAACGTGAACCTGTTCTGGATTCCTTTGCAAATGGATGATGGAATTAATGGTCAACAATAATAATAATAATACTAATAATGATAACAACAACAATGATTAGTATTATGGTATTCCAGTGCTTATTATGTGCCAAGCACATGTCCCTGTCCCACATGTGGCTCATAGTCTAGGTAGGAGTAAGTGTGATTTAATTCTCATGAGGAAACTGCCACACAAAGAAGTGAAGTGACTTGCCCAATGTCACGCAGCTGACAAGTGGCGGAGTCGGGATTAGAACCCAGGTCCTCTGACTCCCAGACCCGTGCTCTTTTGACTAGGCTATGCTACTTCTCTGGTTGTGCATATGTATGTGCTCTGGGAAGCAGCGTGGCTCAGTGGAAAGAGCACGGGCTTGGAAGTCAGAGGTCATGGGTTCGAATCCCGGATCTGTCACTTGGCAGCTGTGAGACCTTGGGCAAGTCACTTAACTTCTCTGAGCCTCAGTTCCCTCATCTGTAAAATGGGGATTAAGACTGTGAGCCTCACATGGGACAACCTGATTACTCTGTATCTACCTCAGCGCTTAGAACAGTGCACTGCACATAGTAAGCGCTTAATAAATACCAACATTATTATTATTATTATTGTTATTATTGTTATTGGTATGCTGCGTCAGACATGGGTGAATACACAATATCAGTGTCCCTTAATTCAGGGTTCTCTGGATGTTTTATCACTTTCTGCCCATGATATGAGTTGTGGTGAAATGTGCCTCTCTCCTCAATTGAGAGTCAAAACATTTTCATTTTGGTGCATACCACCCACCCTGTATACCAAATAACTGAGTTACAGATGACAGCGGTAATATTGTGATTTAAAAATGGATGACTAACACCCACTCTGTGCAGAGCAGGCAAACTTTCTCATATAAGAGTTTTAGTTGAAACAGTGAAATGAGAGTACACTTGGCTTGTTTCACGAAGTCACTGGAAACGGCTCGTGATCTCACGTGTGCCTCGGGAACCAGGTAAATGCTAAAGCTTGAGTCTTTCTTAACATGGACTTTGGCAAGAATACAACCTGTGCATTAAAGTAGAATGGGGTGGAATTACACTTTCCTCAGATGTGAGGTATATTACAGAATGAATATTCATGAGAAGCAGCATGGCCTAGTGATTGAAAATGGGCCTTGGAATCAAAATGACCTAGGTTCCAATCCTGGCTCCACCACTTGCCTGCTGTTTGACTTAGGGTAAGTCATTTAACTTTTATTTGCCTCTTCTGTAAAATGGGGATTAAGACTGTGATCCCCATGTGAGACATGAACTGTGTCCAACCTTATTATCTTGTATCTACTCCAGCACTTAGAAGAGTGCCTGGCACATAGTAAATGCTTCACAATCACCATAGACAAAGAAAAATGAAAATGAGCAGCTGTTTTCAAACTCCATGCTTCAGAAACTTACTTGGTTTCAGCCACCGGTTCTCCGCAGGCTACCCATTTATCAGAACCCCGTGGACATTTTTCCACTATATAGCCTTTGATGCGAGACCCTCCATCGTATTTTGGCGGTTCCCATGTTAGGAAGATGCTCTTTGCCGTTCGATCTCTCCACTTGACATTCTCTGGTGGATCAGGAACAGCTGCAAACAACAGAGAGTAAATTACTCTGACGTAGTAGTAGGTTTGGCAGCTTATTAGTTTACCAAATGCCACCATCAGAAAGGCATGTTAGAAATGTTTAAGAAGGACTCACTTGCTGGAGCTGACATATTTACAGGTTCGTCAGTATAAGCAGGTTCCCCAGGGCCGCATTTGTTGCGGGCACAGACTTTAAATAGATATTCTTTTCCTTGAATGAGATCAGGAACTGTGAATTCTTGGTCAGTTACCAAGTCCATAACCTGATGGAAGGTGAAGATAGCAAATTCATTTACAAATGCCTTCTTATTAAGATGGTAAGCTCCTCGAGGGCAGAGGTTGCATATTCTGCTTCTATTTTATGTTATTGATTATCTACAGCAGTGCTCTGTGTGCAGAAACTTAGTGTTCTGTACCTAAGTTTACTTGTTTAGTGTTTACTATGTGCCCATCACTGTACTAAGCACTAGGATAGATCCAACATATGCAGATCAGACCCAGTCCCTGTTCCAAATGGACCTCATAGCATAAGGAAAAGAAGTGACATATTCCTTGCCCACAAAGCCCTTACACTCTAACTGGGGGAGAGAGAGAGAGAGATATGCGAAGGGAAGGGGAAATAAGTTTGTTGGTGTGAAAGGTGGCTGAAGGGATGATATGGCTCAGGGAGCTGGGAAATTTACTGGGGAAGAGAGATCCAATCTGTTTGATGTGGGGTGTGAGATTTCCAAACCTGGAGAACCGTGTGACTGTGGGGATTAAAAGGTGCACCTACCAGGCAAAACTCTTATTTTACAACGTGGGCCCTTAATAGATACTGTTGCTGATGGCTGCAACTAGGGTTTGAAACAGGTAAAGTGCACTTCTTAGCAATTTATGAGAGTGCAGAGCAGTGGAAGGTTGCTTTGAACATATGAGAAAAGACAGCTGGTGTGATGTAGCCGGGGTTGAATTTTTTAATTTAACAGTGACTTAATATTAGAAATATTCTGGTCCAGGAGAGAATTAGCCAGCCTCAGCAGAAGGCTTGAGGTAGAGCACATGGAGAAATACTTTTCAGTGTCTGGTCCTGAGAGGGGAAGAGCTGGAATCCATATGGTATGCTAGCTACTGACACAGCCAAACCCCACAAAACGGAACACATCTGGACCCCAGACTCACTTTGGTCCATGTTTTACGGCTGACTTCTCGTTTTTCTATGACATATCCAGTCAGCGGACTTCCTCCATCATCATCTGGTGGTTCCCAGGTCAAATGTACCGAGTCCCTGGTGATATCTCCGAATTTCAGTTCCTTTGGTGCACTAGGTCGAGCTAAGAATGCATGCAGGTGACAATTATTAATATTTCTAAACAATGGCTTTCCAAACCTCTTCAATGATAGTCTTTTGATTTCTTACCGATGACATTAACACTGATTTCTCCAGAAATTGCTGCCACGGGATTTTCTAATTGTAATGTATAGATGCCCTTATCCGGTCGTTCACTTGGAGTGATGACAAGTTCTGCATAGGCAGATAAGGTCTTCATTTTCACACGGTCACTGGCTTCCAAGACTTGATCACCAAAAGACCAGGTGGCCTTGGGCCTGGGGTAGCCAGTGCTTGGAACCAGGATCTTGATCGGGTTTGGAACGATGACTTCCAGGCCATCCTTGAATTCACTTAGATCCATGGTTGGTTCACCTGAGATGAAGAAAAATAATTCAGTTGAGTAGGAAAAAAAATTCGCGTTTCTTCCTGAATTCACTGATAATGTGTTACTCCCACCCCCAAGTAGGAAATAATAATCATATCACGTGAGTGAATAAATGTCACTGCTTACTAAAGGAGTCATCGGCCAGTAGTGGTCCAAGAACATCCGTTGGGTCTGATATACCAGCTTCATTTTCTGCAGAGACCCGGTACATATATTTATTTCCTTGTTTTAATCCAGGAACCTAAAATATCAATAGTCACATATTAGAACAGAAATTGCTTTGAATAATGTCTTCACGTTCTTCCTATTTCTTTGCCAGAGGAAAATCCTACCTTGTAAGTAAGTTTGGGAACAAGTTTCTTGTTGCAACGGATCCAATCATCTTTTCCCTCTTCACAATATTCAACAATATACCCCAGGATTGGACTTCCGCCATCTTTCAAGGGAGGTTCCCAAGTAAGCTGAACAGAGGACTGAGTCTGGTCTGAATAATTGAGATTGATGGGAGGACTTGGTCTCTCTGAAATAGAAACGAGAGCATTATTAGCCAAAGAACACCATAAACTCTCTGATTAAGGAGCAATGTGGTCTAGTGGGAGAGACAGAGGACCTGAGTTCTAATCCTGACTCCATCACTTGGCCGCTGTGTGACTTTAGGTAAGTCACTTAACTTCTCTGTGCCTTAGTTTCCTCATCTTTAAAATGGGGATTGAATACCTGTTCTCCCATCTATTTAGACCGTGGACCGCAAGAGGACCAAGAATTGTGTCTATCCCAATTAACTTGTATCTTACGCCAGCACTCAACATCATTATTATTATTATTATTTCCAGCACTCAACATTCCTTGGCACAGAGTAAGCACTTATGAAATATCACAAGTATTATTATTGCATGCTATTAGATTGTCTAATGCCTTCTTTATAGCTGAAATAATAACCACCTTTTGAGCTCCACAAGAAATATTAGGAACTCTATTTTCTTCCTAGGGCATCCTTCCCACCACCTGTTCTCCCTCCCCTTTAGACTACACACCCCATATGGGATAGGGACTGTGTCTGATCTGATTATCTTGTATCTACCCCAGCTCTTAGTACAGTGTTAGGCACATAGCACTTAACAAATACTATTTATCAATATCAGCACCTCTGTTTTGTTTCTTTCCCCATAGACTGTAAAATCATTAAGGGGAAGGAAGCATTTCTGCTAATTCTGTTGTATTGTACTCTCCTAAGTGCTTAGTACAGTGCTCTGCCCATAGTAAGCACTCAATAAATATGATTAATTGACGGATCTTTTTATTTATTTTGGGATTCTGAATCCCAATTTCTCAATCAATGCAACACCTATGCCTGGAACTGGGTCTTGTGCTCACCCATTGGGTCACAGACTTTCACGAATGGTGTGGCTGCACTTGGTTTTCCAACTCCAATTCTGTTTTGTGCTCTGATTCGGAAACTGTACTCATTTCCTTCTACGACATCAGTAACAGTCGCGGACAGGTCTTCGGCTCTTGTTGTCATAGCAGTATCCCATCTGATGGAAGTTTTGTCGCGCAACTCAATGACATAGGCTGTAATTGGAGAGCCTCCGTCATATTCAGGTGGCTCCCAGGTAAGTGAAACTCCAAACCTGTTTACATCAGTGATGGCTACATTCAGTGGAGGGCCTGGAACATCTACATTTTTTTTTGGAAGACAAGAGATAATTAATTAACTTTATATTAAACTAGGAGAAAAACTAACGGAAGATTCAAAGTTGGGGAAATTTATTAAAAAAAGTTACATACCATATTTGCTTCTTGCTTCTACGGGATTATCTGTTTCTACTGGCTCACCAGTCCCAACTCTGTTCCTCGCACTAACACGGAAAAGGTATTCGACTCCACCTTTCTGTAGTCCAGTCACGGTAAATTCACAGCTCTCTGCCCGGTCAGTGGCCAATACCCAGGTCTTCCGCTTGATGTCCCGTCTTTCCACCACATAACCAATAATTTTACTCCCACCGTCAGTTAATGGCTCTTCCCAAGCCAGGCCAACTTCTCCGTCGAAAGTTTCTGTCACTTCTAAATTACGAACTGGTCCTGGAACATCTGAAATTCATGTGTCAAACAGTTTTAGTGGGTCTCATCTTTGTTTCTGCATCAATAAGGAAGGGTGGGGAGACTGAAAACTTACCAATAACGTCTACATTGATGAAGGCCTCTGCTTTCCCGTGTTTGTTTTGTAATACGACTTTGTACCTCCCTTTGTCTGATTTCTTGGCTTCAAGAATTCTAAAGGAAGTTTGTTCCGCTGTGGTGTCCACTGTTGTAGAAGGTAAAACCTCATTCGCCTTAAACCACTCAGCTTCTGCTTTTGGGTAAGCATCATATGGAACAACCATTGTCAAAGGTTGTCCGACGTCCACCACGAGGTCCTGATCAGCAGTCTTGATTTTAGGGGCCGCTACAGGGAAAAATGACCAATGGTCATCAATCAGTGTGTTCATTGAGCATTCAGGGCACTGTACTGAGTGCTTGGGAGAACACGGTACGAAAGAGTAGTCTGTAGAAATGACTATTTATGGTAACTTTCAGACAATCTCTTGAGCAGATATGTCTAGGGTATAGCTTTTAATTATTGCCAAATCTAACTCGCCAAAGCGACATACCGTCACTTTCAAATTGTCTACCTTGACACTGCCAGATTTGGGATTGTACTGAAAAC
Organism: Ornithorhynchus anatinus; assembly: GCF_004115215.2. Lineage (NCBI taxonomy): Eukaryota > Metazoa > Chordata > Mammalia > Monotremata > Ornithorhynchidae > Ornithorhynchus > Ornithorhynchus anatinus. The sequence continues at coordinate 21,061,416 of NC_041736.1, forward strand.
TATCTTAGCAGAGGTGTTACCTTGAAGCACATCCAACTCTAGTGGTCAATGAAAATACATTTTCAAGTCCTCTTTAAGGTAAAACAATAGCGTTAAAAAAAAGAATATGAAGCACGCCCTTACTAGAAATTTAGCTCCACTCAGTAAGTCTGATGGCTAATATTATCAATAACTACTTTCATGCACACTGAACTCTAGTTTCATCACTTTAGGTTGGCTTATTTCACCCATTAGTTTGTAGCCTTCTTGAGGCCAAACAACCAGCCTTACACTTGTCCCATATGCTCCACAAGAGCCTAGAATGTGCTCCATAACCATTCGGTGTAAGTTTTTCTTATTTTAAAACAAACATAAAAAAAGAAACTTACCTGCCAGCTCCAGTTTAGCTCTAGCTTCTTTATCTTTGGCAATGAATCTGTATTCACCTTGGTCACGTGGTTTGATATCACATATCTGTAGCCTGTGAATCTTTCCTTCACTCATCATCTGGTACTTATCACCTTGGACTATAATCATGTTATTTCTCAGCCACTGGACCTCTACCTTGTCTTTATTTAGCTCAGCAAAAAAGACAACGTCAGCACCGGGAGCTTCGAGAATATCTTGGGGTGGTCGGATGATTTCCACCGGGATTTCTGTAAAGGAAGTACAAAATGTACAACATTTTGTTTCAAATATCTTCTAATCAATTTGTCTGAGGGTGCATCTAAATTTAGTTTTTCACTCACCTTCAACAAAAAGTCTAGCCCTAGATCTCCTGTCTTCTACACCACAAGCATATTCACACTCATCATCCAGTCTGCAGTCTTTTATGATCAGTCTGTGCATAGCACCATCTTTTTCAAATGCATATCTTTAGAGAAAAAGAAGAGAGGAAATTGTATTCCAATTCTTAGAACGACCAACAAAATGCTGCAGACTCGTGCAGAAATTTCAAAATAGATGCCAAATACGCTACATACTTTTTGCCCTCTTTGATTTCTCGTCCATTTCGGTACCATTTTACATTTGCTTTCTCTCTGGAAAGCTGGCATGAGAAGACAGCATCATCAAACTCAGTGACCGTCTGATCCTCCAAGGGCTCAACAAATTCTGTAGGTGCCTCTACAATCAGGAGTTGTGCCACAGATTTGTCTTGTCCAGCAGTGACAGTGTATTCACCTTCATCCATGAATCCACAGTCTTTAATAATCAGAGAGTGCTTATATTTATCCACTCTGTATAAAATCCGTTTGTCCAAAGGCACTTCCTCGCCATTTTTGGTCCACTTCAGTGTTACGTTGAGTCGATTCACCTTGCACCAGAAAGTGACAGTCTTCTTCTCCATCGTTTCGATATCTTGAAGAGGTTCAATAATCCTGAGGTCTTCCTCTGTGTAGGGGACAGAAAAATAAACCATGGTTACAACGTATTCACGAGTGAACCCAGTAGGAAAAAAACATCTTGTCTATAACGAGGTGAGAATCACTTACCTTCTACTATTAATTCAGCTGCGCTCTTGACATTTTCCCCTCTCTGGTTTGTCAGTGACACTGAATAGGTGGCCTGATCATCCAGGCGGGCATTTCTAATTCTTAGGGTGTAGGTTAAATCTTTTTGGACTATTATATACTTTGAGCTGTCAAATATGGCTTCGTCATTTCGGAACCATTTAGCTTTAGCTCCTTCTGTGTTGACTTCACAATGGAAAAGGACTTCCTGTTCTTCCTTAACACGCTTGTCTTTCAGAGGAACGACGATCCGGAGTTTTTCTGAAAGCAGCAAGGCATCCCTCGTTATGGCCCGACTATCATAAATGAAAAATTTAGAATTGTGGAAGTAGAATCAGTAATAACATACCAATTACTGTCAAATGGGCAGCTGCTCTAGCTGCACCAACCATAACAACGTAAGTTCCCATGTCCTGTAGTGTAGAATCCTTAACGACTAATGTTCTCTTTTTACCGTCGGCAATGATGTCATATTTATCACCAGATTCAAGCGTCTCATTGTCCCTTTTCCATTGAACCTCAAAGGTTTCCTTTGATATGGTACAGGAAAATTCGGCTTTTTCTCCCTCAAGCACTTCAAGGTTTTGTGGTTTAGATATGAATTCAGCAGCCAGCTCTGGAAAAAATACAAAACATTGGGAGATGTTGAAAAGTTTCAGTGTGACTCCAAAAGCATGATCTGGATCAGCATTCTTACAAAAACATCCCTCCGGATCATTTTCATACCATGCACTTTGAGTTTGCCATCGGTGCGAGAGCTTGGGAGCCTGCAGTTGAAACTGCCAGCATCCTCCAGTTGTGCGTTCTGTATCACCAGAATCCTCTTCCGGCCATCGGAAAGGATCTCATATCGACCCGTCTCAATGATCTCTTCATCCCCTTTATACCACGTGACTTCTGCACCAGGCTTGGAGACTTCACAAATGAACTTCACAGTATCTGTTTCACTTACTTCAAGGTTAGCAAGATTTTTGGTAAAGACAGCCTCTTCCTCTGCAAGAGGAAAAGAGAAAGCAGCGGGTTAACACCATGATTATTACTCTTCACAAGCCAAGGACCAATGAAGTTCAATTTCCTCCTTACCCAGCACTGTCAGCATGCCTGAGGTTCGAGCTGTTCTTACTTCACAGGAATATTCTGCCTCATCATCCAGCAGACATTTGCTGATGACTAGGATGCGCACGGCACCTTTAGAAATGATGTCGTACTTTTTACCCTTTTTAATTTCTGCACCATCTCTAAACCACTGCACCTGGATTCAAGACAGCAGGATAAAATTCAGTCAATTATCATTCCATTGAACTTAATGCTTTGTAATGATAAAGGCAGAATAACTCAGCCTGAAGGGTGTCACAAAACCAAAACATATTCCATCTACATGGGGCATAGGAAGGTTTGATGGAATTTTTTTTCAGATAGATATTGTCTAGGATGTGAAAAATAGTATGCAAAAATAATTTTAAAAATTGTGCTAATGAAAACAGGGCAGTTACAAACCTTGGCATTCTCTCGGGAAAGTTCACATTCGAACCGAGCGATTTCTTTTTCTTTTACTTGGAGGTCAGTGAGAGGCCTCAAGAACTCAACATGAGGAGCTGAAAGGAAAGGCATGTAACATCAATAGAGAAGAAAACCGTGATGTGAATTGTTCATACTTTTATAAAACTGTCCTCCTGAGAAAAAAACTCTTCCATTTATTCTGCAATTGTCATTAGATTTCTTCTTTTACTGCCATTCGGGATCCTTTTTAAAGCACGGTGCAATCTGATAACACTCGGAACAGAATATAGACTATTTTGTGGCACTGGCAATGAACTATGAACTGAATATTTTCTCAAAAAAGATTGAGGACATACATCAACTGGTACCAGGGAAACCACCCACCCAGAGAAAGATTTTCCATGCTACTGTCGAGTTGGAAGTCAGCACTGGATTCTGCTACAGGACTAGAACTTTGCCAAAGAATTCCCAATAGACAAAGAAGTAGGAAACTCAGTCAAGAAAGCGAGCATGTTCTTTGGAAGGCCACTGCAGTTTCATATCCACTTGGCACGAGGCTCTGCGCCAAGCTAGAGAAAACGAGAGCAATGTCCATCAACGACAGGGCTGCAAGGCTTGACCCAGTTCCAGTGGTATCCAGTTTCTTGGTCAGTTTCATCAGCCAAATAGCCTGACAAGATCACCAACAAGATTGCGCAGTTCAGGGTGTCCATCTGCTTGGAAACTATGTGGCTGCCTACTCAGCTCTGCCAGTTTGATACGTGTAGAGGGTAATTGGAAACCTGAACACCTGTTATCTGGTGAGCTAAAGTGGAGGGAGGGAAAAAACGCTAACGCAAGGGAGTGCTGAAGCACAATGTCAAAGAACACGACATAGCTGCGGAAGCGATGGCAGAAAATCCAACTTAGGGTGCAGCAGAGAGCAGGTACTTCATTTTGATCCAGGGAGCAATACAAGCCATGAGGTTAAAAAGCATACAGGGAGCAAAATCTGCTAAACAAAGGACAGACTGGACACTAAAAGGACTCCAGGTGACACATAAGCCTAATCAGCTATCCTAGATAGCAGTGACTGCAAGGCACACAAATGCTAACAGGATGCAGACTTTAGATTTTTCAGGGAATTGAAGGCTGCTTAGCTTCATGTAAATCTCATCTTCAATCATCCCTCACCACTTTTTCTATTTTCTGCCCTCTTTTATTCTATTTTCTTTGATGTCACTCTCATTTTTCAATTGCCATCATAACCTGAGGGGCTCAGCACAAGCAGATCAAGAGAGATTGACCAGGACAGGCATGCAGGAGGTGTTTTTATTCTTAAAAGAGTTGAAAAAATTAAATCCATTTTAAGAAAGAAGAATACTTACGCACTACATTGAGGTTACAGGAAGTCTTGAAATCTTTAGCATCACAGGTGTAAGTTTTAATATCTTCTGGCGTACAGCCATGGATAATAAGTTTTCTGACTTTACCATCAGCAACAATATCATACTTCTTATTTTTGAGGATTTCGGTTCCATTTTTGAACCATTTCACTTTGGCATTTTCTCTGGATACCTCACACTCCAGTACTGCTGTGGCTTCCTCTTCGACCGTCTGGTCCTCAAGAGGTTTAGTGAATTCAACTGGGGGTTCTGCAAGAATCATACCAATTAGCCATAGAAGCCATCTTTGTCTAGTGTAGGAGATTCAAGACACTCCCACACTATCTAGTTTTAAATGTTTTGGGGTGATGTTTGTCTCTTGAGATTGATCAGTAATGGACCTTTTCTTTTTTTCAGAAACACTAAAGTTTCCTTTTCTCATCTTGATCCCATTTTCGATGTATTTCCTCATCTCTCTCTCTCTGCTAGTGGTATTAACACACCTTTCAAATTCCTTTGCCACTAATTTCATACCCAGAAAATATGATTTCTCCAATGCTGTGCATAAAAGGATAGTAAAATACTCTTGATTCTGGGGCAGACGATTCAATTTTCAGATTATCTTTGCCCTTCACTTGTCCTTTGTCTCTCTCCCGATACTTGAGAACATCTTCAAAGTGATTATTGGGATGGATTTGGAGGTGGAATTCAAACTGCTAAATTTTTAGCAGTTCCGGTAAGAAGTGTGACATAAGTTAATAGAGAAAATGAGGTCTCTGGATCAATTGTGGAGTCCAAATTTCTATGCTATCCTTTGTCACTATACAGACATAAGAAGCTAGCTATATTTATCCTCTGGTCCTCAGCACATGGTTTACTAGTTAATGAAATGGATGAGCTCAATATGGTTGAATGCATCCAAGAGGAGAATCTGGGGTACCCAATTTACCTTTAACAAAGAGTTTGGCTTGAGTTTTGAAGTCTTTTGCAGTTAGTTGGACTTCTCCAGCATCTTCTAACTTCACATTTCTCAGGGTGAGTGTATGAACTTTTCCTTCTGAACGTGGGACCACCTATAATGAATGGAATCAAAACTATTAGTTACAGCATCCAAAATAACCATTCCAGAGAATAACTGTATCCAGGTAACTGTAGGGTAAAAATTGGATCAGATCAATCAGTTTCGAGTCACCCTTAAAACAGAATCCTTCCAGCCACATGATAAATGTGAGTGTGAATAGATACAATACAAAAATTATTTAATCTGCATCATATATACATATATGTTTAAGGCTTTTTTTTTCCTAATGGAACAATTGGAACACTCCCTAATGGAAATTACATGAGTAATTCACAGTAGTTATGCCCAAACACCAAGTGATTGAAAATACCCAGCCTTTCTTGCCCACATTCTGCTGTTAGATTCATGCATGCACAAGAAAGGTTTTGTTAGTAAATCATGGAAAAAGGAAGGAAAACAGAGCTAAGGATGGAGACTGAAAGGACATTACATGGTCCCTAAACTTCCAGGAAAATGTTTCAGCCCAATTTTGTTCTTATTTTCCAATTATTCCTACAGCTTATTCTATTTTTAAAATAGATATATTATACCAGAAATTAAAAATCAGAGGTTTACACTTCTCAACATTATCTGCCGATATTTATTCCCCACATATATCAGTGAAAAAAGGGATGACGTTATAGAAAAAGTCACCATGAAAGGAAATAAAGACATGCAGCTATCTTGCATGAGAGGAAGACTGGAAGCAGCTGGACAGTGTCTCAGAAACAGATCGATCCAAAACTAAGAGTTCGAGGGATCATTTGAGGATATCAAGGTGATTAGTTTGTCTTTTTAAAATAATGCTTTGTTAAGCGCTATATGCCAGGCACTGTACTAAACACTGGGGAAGATAAAATTTAATTAGGTTGGACACAGTCCTGGTCCCACATGGGGCTCACAGTCTTAATTCCCATTTTACAGATGAGGTAACTGAGGAATAGAGAAGTTATATGACTTGTCCAAGGTCACACAGCAGTCTAGTGATGGAGCCGGGATTAGAACCCAAGTCCTTCTACACTCCAGATCTGTGCTCACTCCACTAGGCCAGGCTGCTTCTACTGCGTGAAATCAAAAATACTAAATTTGAGCAGAGAAATTAATTTGAAAAGGGTGATCCCTTAATATCTAATAAACCTAGGAAAGCCACCTTTGCTTGATCAAGACTGAGTGAAGCTGGATAAGAGGGAGCCATTGAGTGTGCTCAGAGACATATATCATTACTTGTGGTGCAGTAGCTGATAGGCTCTTGTCTGTGAAATGCCAGCCAATCAGAATAAATTTGTGATCATTCATTTCTGGGATATGGCTTATAGATCTTCAAAACTGGGCTAAATCTGCAAATGCAATGCATGGAAACATTACGATATTCAGGTGAAACTATAAGCTGTTTTAAGGGCAGGAATCATGCCTTCATGACTTTTCCACCTGGTTAATGGGGCTAGAATAGGGCTATGCACACAGTGGGGAGGTGATTTATTTAGGATATAGTTCTACATCCTTCACCCATGAAAAAACAGAGTTAAAACTCCACATTTACATCTCCAGTTTGCATCCGGAAAATACTACAAAAACCTTGGAAATTGTTTTTATGTGCTTTATTGCTCAACTCTAAAATAGCAAAGTTATTTAACTCAGTAATCCTATCAACAAATATAAAACATTGAATAAATGATGAAACAAGTACAATAATTTTTTTTTCAAAACAGAGTGGTTTAACACTTAATCCTCATTTCCTGGAGGTGGGAAGACACCGGAAGGAGAATCAGCTTATCTCCCTTCTATCTTCCTACCCCTGTCCAAACCACTCTGCATTTGCTACCAAGGGAATAAAGAGATGAGTGGGTATAATGGAAAGGAACTGAGGATTTTAAGTCAGCAAGGTCCATTAAGAGGAAGCAGATGAAATGAAAGTTTCCACAATCTATATTTTCATTCTTAAGGAAAAATCATTCAAATAATGTAAAGGCCGAAGCATTGAAGGCAAAGTGGATTAAAATTCCTGACCGGAAAAACAGAAAAGGGATCCTGGATGATTACTGTAAGATGACACCCTTTTGTTCACTGAGGAAGATTCACGAAGTGAAAGAACTAACTTTAAGCTCTCTTTTTCCATTGTAAGTGAAAATAGCCCCATGAATAAAGAGTCATTCTTTTCATAAAACTATATTTTTCTACTTAACCCCTTGAGAAAAGGAAGAAAAATGTTGTTAAAACAGGTCCTTTAAGGCAAATCTTACGGTTGGAGGAAAACTTGAGGTTTCTTGTTCATTTTCCACCATCGGACAGGAATGCAATGATACCCAACCCAGATATAGAAGAATGTATTTTTGGAGCTACCTAAGGTAGATTCCACATTCTTTCTTGGAAACCAACTCCCATGTCTAACAACTCACATTGTTAGGAAATTCTTCCTTCACCTAACCTAAATCCTCTTGCTATTTCAGACTTTTCCTTCTTGTTCTATTCTCAGTGGAGATGTATCAGCTGTTCCCCTCCCCTGGATAAGGAACCTTCACCTGTTTGAAGATTCATATCCATATTCAATCAATTCTTCAAACTCCAGGCCAAGTACTTTTAAAAAATTCCTAATAATTTTCTCCCACCCACTAAAAAACACCCCCCCAAACAAACCTCTAATTATCTGTTGCTTTCCTTTAAGCCTATTCAGTTCTCCTCAGTTCTCTTTAATTCCATTACACTAATACAGCAAATTCAAATTTGTTTTTACGGAACACTCTGAATTTTTATGGAAAAACTGAGTGTTTCAGAAAGCCCTGTACTTTAATTAGTTTTCCCATCTGTCCTTGAGATTTTCTTGTACATCAATTTCTTCCAGAGTCATAAAATAACATAGGAAATAATTAACAGTGCCATGTCAAGCATATATTATGATTCTTTAAAGTTTTGTCAATTGTAGTACCTGTTTTTCTATATATTTTGGCAATGTCAAATAATTTATTTTAGTTTACATAGTTAACTGTACTGAAAATATCCTGTTTGAATCTCACAGCTCAGAGCACTTGAGGGTTAAAAATAGCTGAGGGAAAAATGTTTGGAGAGCAATCTGTCCAGAAGTTATCTAGAAGGCTTGACCAATTGCCTGAAATGGAATTTCAATCCTCCTAATCCCCTTATATGCAGAAGACTGGAGAGCAGCTTGTCATTCAAAGAAAGGGATAAGAAAAATCACAGAACCCATTTCCATTAAGTTGCAATCTAATTGATCAATTACCCTCCCTCTTGTCTTTACCAATGATTGCATTCATCATAAGTCAAAATTTATGGTAATTTGACTCTGCACATTAAAGGACTGCCGTATTTAATATTACATTTGTGTTCAAAATGTAAATTTCAATCCAAGTTAAAAGAGATGGGGAGCCTAGGCCTCTGTTTTATGATCATGCTAGATACAGACATAGCAGAGAAGAAATGAGATTGGTGAGAGATTGGAGGAGGAGGAGAAGGAGGAGGAATAGGAGAGGAGGAACACATTCTAGTAGCAAATAAACAGGAACAAAACAGACTGGGGGAAGGAAGTAGCCAATAGAAGACCATTTACCGTTTCGCTGGGCTCTAATTTCTTTCCCTTTAGGAACCACTCCACTGGAATATCTTCATAAGAGAGCTCGCAATCGAAGGTTGCTGTTTCACCTGCAGTCACTGTTACATCCTTGAGGGGTCTCAAAAGTCCAATCACTCGTGCTACGTTAGAGGAAGAAAATGACTTTGGATTATTCATTTCGCCTCCAGTGGAGTTCAGCCTTAGTCCCTAATTTCCATGGTGACTTTGCCCAGGAGAGAAAGAGCCACCAGGCTGCATCTATTTAAAACCCCCCAGTGAATGTGGGGCCCAAAGGATGTGAGCAGGGGAGGGCTGTTCACTGGAGAGTCTCAGTTTATAGGGGCTGTTTCTTTTCGATGAACAAGGTCAGCAGGAAATCTGCAGTGCATCTGTCTCTCTGCCAAACAGCACGTTCCTCTGGCTACATAAGGTATGTGACTTCCAAAATAACTCTGGACGGGATTGGTAGGAGACAAGCACCCCCCATCCATGTTGCCTGTCCTTGTCTATCAGACACTTAGCACCTCCTAATATCACTAGTTTGACACCACCTTTCCTAGGCCTCAAATGCCAACGCAGCAAAGTCTTCTTCGTAGAACTTGAATCTCATAACAACTGATAAGGGCAGTATTCTTGTTCATTCTATATATCTCTTCTGCAAATGATTGAAAGTGATTTATTTAATCGGTCGTCTTTATTGAGTGCTTACTGGGTGCAGAGCACTGAACTAAGCACTTGGGAGAGTACAGTATAACAGAGTTGGAGATGGATATGAGGATATGCATAAAGAATTTTGAAATAGTTTATCACACATGGCCAATGATGGAGAACCAACTGATTAAAAAAACCCTCAATGGGTGGCTGTTGGGCTTTGTAGAAAGGGACTGGGAGTTAGGTGGGTTCTACTCCCAGCTGAACCACTTGCCTGATGCGTGTCCTAGGACAAAGTCATTTAACCTTTCCTGGGCCTCAGTTTCTTCCTTTGTAAAACTGGGATAAGGCAGCTGTTCTCCATCTCCATCTCACAGACTCAGACAGTGAGGTTCATGTGGGAATGATAATAATAACGGTATTTGTTAAGCACTTACTAGGTGCCAAGCACTGTTCTAAGTGCTGGGATAGGTACAAAGTAATTAAGTTATCCCACGTGGGGCTCACAGTCTTCATCCCCATTTTACAGATGAGGTAACTGAGGCACAGAGAAGTTAAGTGACTTGCCCAAAGTCACACAGCTGACAAGTTGCGGAGCCAGAATTAGAACCCATGACTTCTGACTTTCAAGGCTTTGCTCTTTCCACTAAGCCACAAAAGGTCTGTGTCTAATCTGATTATCTTCTATCCACCCCAGCACACAGCAAAAGTCCTTGTTAGCGAGTGAACTCCTAACAAACATCATAATTATTAAATAAGAGGGATTATGGAATTGAACACCTCCTCTTCTGCTTTTATATAGTTAAGTCATGGGCCTGCTTTTAAGATATAAGGGCACTTGGAAAATTCCTCAAAATAACACACCATGAATAATGTGATTCAGCTTATTTTAGTCCATTCAACACCATCAGATACTCCAAGGCAAAGTAATTCAGAAATAAAGAACTTACGTTTAACTCGAAGATGAGCGCTAGTTTTGACATTGGCTGCTTGGAAGTCCACCCCACCTGCTTGATCCAGGCGACAATTATGAAGTATAAGGAAGTGCAGTTTGCCTTCCTCCTTAATTTCACATTCCTGAAAGGGAAACAGATGAATCTGAAAATTCTTCGTGTTTTGGAATTTATACCTTGACTCTATGAAGCCTACCATTTCCGTGATCTGGAGGCTCAGAGAGATACCATCATCTTCCCAAGTTCACTTAAGGGAAATGATGTTAGAATCTGACCTTAATTCAGAAGCCCTTGCTACTCTCTTCCCTTCCAGCTGACCACAGAGACTAGAAACTGATCCCCTTGCCATTTTTAACTCCCTGCAACGCTTGACTTTTCCCCACCACGTCTGATTCACACAATTCCACAGCTAGGTGCTGACACGTTGAGAAATGTTCTTACAGGTGTTTCGTGTAGGGCCTCTCCTTTCAGTTTCCAGTTGGCATGGATATCTTCCTCAGAGATCTCAGTCTCAAAGCGAGCAGTTTCGGTCTCTGTCACCTCCACGCTGTTCAGCCGGCGAACAAGTTTAATTTCCCGATCTGGAAAGGCAAAGTGTCACAGCAGGTGACATTAGCTTCTTGCAGAAATAACCACAGAAACAATCTCCCAGGTTGGAATGTTGTGGAAACTGCCTTACCTTCAATATTTAGTTTGGCAGATGTCTGGTCAGTCCCACAATCACAAGTGTATTGACCTATGTCTGATTTCAAGGGTTTCTTTAGGATCAACATCCGCTTTTTGCCATCTGCCTTGATGATGACGTCTTTAGATGGGGTTATTTCCTTCCCATCTTTAAACCATTTCACCGGGGCATCTGGTTTGCTAATCTCACATTGTAAAGTGACTTCATCTTTCTCCACACCGGTATAGTCTTGAAGCTTTCCAGTAAAGTAGGGATCTCCCTCTGCAAGTGAGATGGAAGTTGTCTGGCATTACCATTTAATCATTTAGAGATATAATCAATTTTCTAGAATTTGAAATGGAGTAAAAACAGGAGACAGGGACACTTTTTCTTAAGCTTTTGAAGAAGATTAAAGTACTTCGGCACATACAATATACATTTACAAAGACACGTGAAAAGGGAAATACTGACCAATTACAGTGAGTTTAGCTTCAGAACTCATCCCCATAGCTTCCACTCTAATTTGAGATGTGTCATCAATAGAGAGGTCTTTCAACGTGATGGAGTGGATTTTGCCTTCACCCTGCATTGAAACTCGTTTGCTGGTGTGAAGTCGCTGGTCATTTTTGAACCACTTAACGTGGATATTGTCATGAGAGAGTTCTACAGTGAACACTGCACTTTCCCGTTCTTTTGCTGTCACATCCGTCAGAGGGGTGAGAAATTTCAGACGAATTCCTAAGCCAGAAAATAAAACTCATTAATTGCCATTTTAAAAAAGAAACAGACAGATTAAAAAAAAAATCAACCTCGGGCCACCTTAGCCCTGTCTGTGAGACTATTCTCTGTGACCAACCTTCAATGATCAGTTTGCCACTGGTTCGCTTGTCTTCAGCTTCAAACATGTATTTCGCCTCATCCTCATAGCCAGCTGACTTGATCACCAACGAATGCCGGGTCCCCTCCTGGATGAGCTCAAATTTGTCATCACTTGCGATCTCCTGGGTGCCTTTCAGCCAGCGGAATGTTTTGGGTTCCCTGGACACTTCACATTCAAACTTGGCCTCATCCTTCTCAAAGACCTTCACGTCACTGAGCGGTGTGATGATGATTAGTGGGAGTTCTAAAAAGAAGATCAAATCAGAGGGAGCTCAGGGGTAGGCTTCTGGCAAATCCCTGTCCACGTGTGGACTTAGTAAGGGACTTTTTCCAAATGACAGATGAGCCCTACCTTTCACTTTAAGATTAGCAGCAGATTTAGCATTCGCAGCCTGGAAGGAAACTTCTCCTGTCATGTCCAGTTGGCAGTTGTAAAGGATCAGAATGTGTTTCTTGCCATCTTCAATGATTTCACAGTCCTGTTTGGGGGTGATGGAAGGGATGAGTTGAGATAAAGAAAAATAATTTCATCAAAGCACACGGTCTAATTTGAACAAACGAATAAAACAGAAGAGGCCTTCTTGGCTTACAGGTGAAGCAGTTAGAGGTTCTCCTTTGAGTTTCCACTGGCCATGAACATCAGGTTCAGAAAGTTCAATTTCAAAGCGCGCCGTTTCACCGACAAACACTTCGGCTCCATACAGAGGCTTTTCCACTTTTATCAGCCGGGCTGGAAGGACAAAACAAGATATATGGTTCCATTCACCTGAGCAACAAGTACGAGGCAACTTCAAATGGGTTCAAACTGGGATTATTTGGGACTACTTTACCGTCAATGGCAACTTTCGCTTGTGTCTTATCTGTCCCACAGTCGCACATGTATTCGCCTTTGTCACCGAGTTCTGCTTTCTTGATTTTTAAGATGCGGTGCAGGCCATCAGTCTTGATGGAGTATTTGGCTGATGGTGTAATCTCCTCACCATCCTTGAACCATTTCACTGGCACATCCTTGCTAACTTCACACTTCAGGATGATTTCATCTTTCTCAACCCCGGTGTAGTCATGTAATTTCACAGTGAAATAAGGATCGGCCTCTGAAAATGACACCATCAATGGGTGGAAGACAGTGAATAATAATGATGTTATTTGTTAAGTGCTTACTATGTGCCAAGCACTTTTCTAAGCGCTGGATATACAGACAGCAAGTAATCAACACGCTATCGAAATGCATAAACATGTCTAAAAAAAAATCTACATGATCCGTTCCCTCCTGACAAAAAACAAACAAAACTTTAACTGGTCAGAGAAAATGTGAAATGGTTACCTAAGACCTTCAGATGTGCAGTAGAATGCAGGTCCTTGACTTGGGCTTTTATCTGAGAAATATCATCCAGGGTTACTTCTCTCATTTCTAATTTGTAGGTCTTGCCCTCAGAGGACATGAGAACTGTTCTGCTTGTGTGGAGTTTGACATCATTTTTATACCAAGACAACAGCATCTTTTCATGAGAAAGCTCACAGGTAAAAATAGCTGTTCCCCCTTCTTTCACTGTTTGATCTTCAAGAGGTGATATGAACTTCAGTCTAATCCCTAAAATGGAAACAAGAGGGGGGAAAGGGGTTATAATTTCAAGAGTTCAAAAATACCTCAACTGTTGTATTATCAGATATATGCTTCTTGTCTACCAGATCATAGCTTTCAAGACTATCAAAAGCAAACAGTTTCATACATAAATGTCTGTATTCAGAGATGGTACATTAATAGTGAAGTGGTACCTATAAGTGGCTAAAATATTTTCATGGAGCTCAAGAGATCAACTGGTCCAGGTCTTTGTCTCCAGGAAGGTGCTTATTTCTGAACCTTTTAAAAAAGATTTCTACGGATAGTGTGATCCCAGCACCTTTAACAGTTGCTGGATTCAGTGACATAATAATAACTATGCTATTTGTTAAGTGCTTACTATGTGCTAAGCACTGTTCTAAGTGCTGGGGTAGATACAAGGTAATGAGGTTGTCCCATGTGGGGCTCACAGTCTTAATCCCCATTTTACAGATGAGGTAACTGAGGCACCGAAAAGTTAAGTGGCTTGCCCACAAGCAGACACAGCAGACAAGTGGTGGAGCCGCGATTAGAACCCACATCCTCTGAGTCCCAAACCCGTGCTCTTTCCACTAAGCCACGCTGCTTCCTTACAGTCAAGAAGTCTGCCTTTTTGCCTAACGGAATTGTATTTCATCTTGCTGTATTTTGGCATTCTTTCTCCATTATTTTTGGTACCTTTCTCTACTTTGACTACACTGTCCATTGCCACTGAGAGAATGGACAGGAAATATTTAGGTTTCAGGGGACGGACATCACAGAGACCTCTACATAGCTCTAATTTATCATCTGTCTCCCCTTCTAGAGTGTAAGCTCCTGGTGGTCAGGGAACATGTGTCTATCAACTCCATTATGTTGTATTCTCCCAAATGCTTAGTACAGTGCTCTGCACACAGTAAGTGTTCAATAAGCAAGATGGACTGATTGTGGTGATTCTTTGTACTTGGAAGGCTAGTTTCAGGCATGCCAAAGATGTTACTTGCCTTCAACAAATAATCTGGCAGAGGTCTTTTTCCCATCAACTTCAGCAGTATAGACTCCTTCATCATCAAACTGAGAATTATTGATGACGAGAATGTGTTTCTTCCCATCTGCAATGATGTCAAATTTGTCAGAAGCTTTGATGATGTCAGTTCCTTTAGACCATATAACGTTGGCCTCTCTGGTGAGAGCACACTCAAATCGAGCCTGTCGCCTCTCAGGGACAGTGACATCCTTCAGAGGCACAGCAAAGTCAAGTTCAATCTCTGCAAGGTAAAAAAAAAAATCAGTGTGGAAGGAGAACTGGACAGCAGGTCCTAACTGTATGTTACTCTCCCAGGCACTTAGTACAGTGCTCTGCACCCAGTAAGTGCTTAGTAAGTATCATTGGTTGAGCAATCTTTGGTAAATGCACAGTACCTTTCACAGTTAGAATGGCTGTCGTAAAAGCATTGAAAGCCTGGTAGAGCACCTCTCCAGCCTGGTCCAATTTGACCTTGTGTAAAGTGAGGAAACGCTTTCCTCCTTCAGCTTTGATTTCACAAGTCTGGAAAAACGAGGTGGGTTTGATTAGAACAGGTATACTGAAACAAGATGGATTTCTGGAAAAGATATGCATCACCTAGGACCTCCTACTCTCTCTTTAAACAGTAAGTGTGAACATTTGGTGGTGATGTGGCTTAATAGGGAGAGATTGGGTATAGGAGTCAGGAGACTTGGGTTCTAGTCTCAGCTCTACTACTGAACTACTGCATGACCTTACGTGAGTCATTTCACCTCCCTGGGCTTCAGTTTCCTGATCTTCACAATTGGGACAGTAATCCCTGCCTCTCCCTTTCTCACAGTGGTGATATGAAGACAAACTGGGAAAGCCCTTTGGAAAGCCCTCTATAAATTGAGTGCATTATTAAATGTAAATTTGAATTGCTTCTTAAGGTACCATTTTATATTTATTTTGGCTTTTTTCTTTTGATGTTATACCATCTAATTTTCATTAGGATTTACCAGTAGGCTACTCTTTTAAGTACATTCTCGACAGAGTGTGAAGCAGTGCTTTTGCATTGGTATCAGTGACTGTAACAGCACTGGGTATCCAAGTCATTCCATTTACACTTACAATGTAAAAAGTGAGATAGCCTGAAGCCCGGACAAAGACTACAGTTCAATCCTTCTTTGGGATTTACTTCTGGATCAATAGCTAAGCTTTCTAATTTTCTGCTTAGAGGTTTATTCCTATGCTGATATGGAAATAAATCATTTTACCATTCCCCTTGGATTCAAACAGCACTATGTGCTGCCATCTTAACTGAATTATTCATTTATGTGTAAAACTGCTTACAGGTGAGGGCCTCAGAAGTTCTCCTTTCAGTTTCCACTGTCCAGGGACATCTTCCTCAGAGATTTCACAGTCGAAACATGCGGTTTCCTTCTCATACACGGTAACATCCTCCAGGGGTTTAAGCAGCTCCACTTCACGATCTGGAGTAGATAAAGAGTATCTCATGCTGTATCAACACTGGAATACCTCAATTTGTTCTTTTTCAAGATTTCAATTTCAGTTTTGTATTTGTTATTGCTGAGAAGTAGAACAAATGAAGATAAGCGTAATAAAGGCAATAAATAGCATGGCATAGTGGATAGAGCACAGGCCTGGGAGTCAGAAGTTCCTGGGTTCTAACACCGGCTCTGCCACTTGTCTGCTGTATGGCCTTGGGTGAGTCATTCACTTCTTTGAGCCTCAGCAATATGGGGATTGAAACTGTGAGCCTCATGTGGATACAACTCGATTGGCTTGTATTCACTCTAGCACTTAGTACATTGCCTAGCACATAGTACGTGCTTAATACCATTATTATTATTACTATTATTAATAATAAGAAAAAAGATTTCATACCACCAAGGGTCAGTTTTGCGGTATATCTTTTGCCTTCAACTTCCACTGCATATTCATCAATGTCTTCCGGTGTGGCATTCTTAATTTTGAGGTACAGATGGTTTCCATCCCTTAAGATCTCAGTCTTATCATTTGGTTCCAAAGGAATTTCGTCATAGCCTCTAAACCATTTAATATTTGGTGTATCTCTGGCTACATCACAGGTGAAGATGGCTGTGCCCTTGGGTTTCACGTGCTGGTCTCGGATAGGTTTCACTAACCACTCTCTAATGACTTCTGCATTTAAAAATAAGAGCAAAATTATGATTTCATAAGATAAAGCCACAAGAAAAATGTCTAAAAATTAGGTTAACTGTTTAAAAAATAAGAAAATTTATCAGGTAGATAGCATTATTCTTATTATTCTACTATTATTATTATTATTATTATTCTAAACCTTAATCCTAAACCCTAATCCTTATTTAGCATATAAGGGAGGGGTTAGATATGAAGGAAGCTAATGACACCTGCAGTTTGAACTCCCAAAACCTGTGCAAATGAAGTAAACCTAGTCCTCATTAGCACATTTTAGATTCAATTTTTTTTTTTACAATGGACTATACATAGAAACACTGTATTGGAAGATAAGCACTTGTTTTAATGTAGCACTTCTTCATGAGCTTTTATAACTCCTAGGACAGACTTTCCACTTCAGTGAGAAGTTCAAAGAAACTAAATTCTCCAATCCAGCTAAATGAATTTTTTCTTCTATTCTCCTTCCTGTGGCATAAAGAAGGTTGACTTTGTTCTCCCTTTCTTTTTTATTTTTGATACCAAAATGCTCATAAACCCAGAAATCCCACACTTTGTATACTCCTTATTGTAAGCACTTAATAAAAACTATTACTACTACAATCAAAAACTGATAACTGTGCAATATTTGTTTATTTCTTTTTTCTCTGAAAGGATTGTAGGATACTTTAGTTTTTATTCATGAGAAATCTTTTACTATTCCAAACTTCATGTAAGTGGCTTGTATCCATATAACAGATTGGAAGAATATTCAAAGATTAAGCAGTTGTATAACGTAGATCACGTACAATGCATAAATGGTAGTTTAAGATTCTCCCCACGATTTTTCAGTGGGGCTTTGGCTCTGGATTTCTAAAGGCTTTATTATAAAGTTACATTTGTTTTCTAGATCTACTTAATCCACTAGATCTACTTAGTATCTACATCATTTTCAATGGTGTTTTAGATTTAACTGGAAAGACCTTCATTAGACTTAGTTTGATATTTACATTTACTTCTTGATCTTTATGGAAAAATCCAAAAGAGGAAAAATGATCACACTCTCACACTCATCCCAAATGATCCCGCTCTAATCAGAAAATAACCAAGGGTTGGACTCAAGAATTTTTGGATCATAAAATGATTTATATTCTTTTATCCTCTCTCCCCACGCTAACATGTACCAGAAAATATGGACGTGAATTTTACTAACCTACTACTTTCACACAAGATGAACACTGGAGATTGTTGGCATTTTCTACAGTTACAGTGTAAGTCCCAGCATCAAAGTCATCTGAATCGTTGATCGTGAGGGTCCTCAGTAAACCAATAACTCCTGGCACAATTTTGTTGGCTTGCTCCACAATAATTTTTCCATCCTTCCTCCAGACCACATCTCGTTCTTTGTTCAATTCACAGTTCAAGTATAAAGGCTGCCCTTTAACCACTGTGACTTCTTCCTCAAGGGTCTGTACAAAGCGTACTGGAAGTTCTGTGGAGAAAAGATTAGACATCTGGGTCTCTTTTTCCAAAAAAGAAGAAAGATTTTAAAAGTGGAATACAGGGAGCCAAATTCTCAAATCAGTTAGGAGGAAACTGGGAAAACTTCTATAGCATGAAAAAGCTCAAACTTTTTTTTTTAACCAAATATAAAGGTTAACATGGTTTTGGAAGTCTTAGCCAAAGATGAATTTAAAACACGCCCATGGCAATACCTTCAACGACAAGTTTGGCCGTGGAGGTCTTTTCTTTATTTCCCAATTTTAATACGCAAGTGTATTCGCCGGCATCTGAAAGTTGTACATCAATGATATGCAGCTTTCTGTCTTTTCCATCTGCAATGAACCTGTGCTTTGGACTTTCTCGGATATTGCTTCCATCCTTCATCCAACCTGTAATGGCAGTGGAGGGGGAGACGAGACATTCAAAGATGGCCGATGAACCGATTGATTCGGCTTCTGTCAACACAATGTCCTTGATTTCTTTCACAAACTTCAGGGGTACGGCTTTCAGCTGGTAGGTAAAAGGAGCATCATCGGGAGGCTTCTCTCCACCACTCCCTGGCCTTAATCTTTTCTTTTCAGCCTCTGCTGGGGAAGGAGTCTTTTTGGCTACACCTGTTCAATTTGGGCGAGAGAAAGAGAGAGAACAATGAATTCATCTGGATTTGGGGAATTCCCCTGTCGGCAGACATCAATAGCTAGACTGAACTGGGGTTAAAGCATTTTACATCCAGTTTAAGAAAATTAAGGATGAAGCAAAAAGAACGGAAAATGGGAGGTCAAGGATTAACTCCATGATAAATTATAATTGGATTCCCATTGAATGAGTTCATGATGGATAAGTTAATTTGACACCACTGCCTTTCAGTAAAAGAAGAATTCAGTAAATTTAATTCTTATAAATTTCATCAAGGGTTTATTTCTAGTAACCAAAAAGTCATTTCAGTATCTGATTTTTTACATCCATCATGCCACGTGGCATACCACATGCCCAAAATATGAATAAAGAGCTTAATTATGTTGAATAATATATTTTTATAGCATGCTATTACTGGGTCCATACCTTTTATCTAAAGGTAACATTATTTAGGAATGGTCTAAATAATCACAAACGAAATGGTTAAATGCACTAAGAAGCACAATTACTTATATCATTCTCCTTACCTTTAATAGGACCTTTAGGCTTGGCAGGTTCCTCTTTGGGTGGTTTGGCTTCTAAAATAAAATAGAAAGAATTTCAGAAATGTATCAAATGTTTCAGGTTCAACAATAAAAACATGTAGTTCTCTGGCAAAATCAACATTCTTTCTGATGTTCTGGAATAAATGCATTTAAAGAGACATTTCAGTTTATCCTTTTTTGATTTGCTGGGACCAACCTCTGTCCTGTGCCTTTCACCATGTTGTTCTAATTTCCAAACTGTGCCTAAGCCCATATTTTCAATAAATCCAATCTATTCCATTTTCCCTTTTTTCTTCTCTTATTCTTGTTGATATTATTTTTCTATCTTTGATATTTGGGGATTCATCATGCCTCCTTTTTATGGCACTTGGTAAGTGCTTATTATGTGCCAGGCACTGTACTAAGCACTGGGGTAGTCAGTCAATCATATTTATTGAATGCTTCCCGTGTGCAGAGCTCCGTACTAAGTGCTTGGGAGAGTATTAATAATGTTGGTATTTGTTAAGCGCTTACTATGTGCAGAGCACTGTTCTAAGCGCTGGGGGAGATACAGTGTAATCAGGTTGTCCCACGTGAGGCTCACAGTCTTCATCCCCATTTTACAGATGAGGTAACAGGCACAGAGAAGTGAAGTGACTTGCCCACAGTCACACAGCTGACAAGTGGCAGATCTGAGATTCGAACCCATGACCTCTGACTCCCAAGCCAGGGCTCTTTCCACTGAGCCACGATATAACAATGTAACAGATACATTCCCTGCCTACAGTGAGGCTACAGTTTAGAGGGGGAGACAGAATACCAACATTATTATTATTTATACAAATAAATAAGGTACAGGGGTTTATAAAAGTGCTATGGGGCTGGGAGGGAGGAAGATAAAGCTAATCATGTTGGAACCAGTCCATGTCCCACATGGGGCTCACAGTCTTAATAATAATAATAATGATATTGGTATTTGTAAAGCACTTACTATGTATCAAGTACTGTTCTAAGCACTGGTGTAGATACAAACTAATTAGGTTGGACACAGCCCTGTCCCACACAGGGCTCACAGTTTCAATCCCCATTTTACAGATGAGGTAGCTGAGGTCCAGAGAAATGAAGTGACTTGCCCAAGGTCACACAACAGGCGAGTGGCAGAGCTGGGATCAGAACCCTTGTCCTTCTGACTCCAAGGCCCGTTCTCTATCTACCAGGTCACACCGCTTCTCAGTCTTAATTCCCATTTTGCAGATGAGGTAATTGCGGGTGAGGTAACTGAGGCACAAGAAGTAGCAGACAAGTGATGGAGCCAGAATTAAAACCAGGTCCTTCTGACTCCCAGGATGGTGCTCTAGTCGCTGGCCTTGCTGCTTCTAATACTTGGGTGGGGGGAGGTTTCCATCTGTTTTCTTAATGAGAGACCTACCTCTTTCACTGCCACTCTCTACTGAATCAGCTTTCTCATGATGAAAATCTATTCAAAAAAATCATCAGTTCCTCAAGAAACAAAGAAAACTTTCCTGTTCGGATTTTGTAAATCTAAGAGCTTCATCTGATCCCTTTCCCCTTTAAGGGACGTTTAGATCTCCCTGAATCTTTTCCAGAGATGGGGTCTGATCCACTGACTTTTAAGGGCACCTGATCTTTTGTATGACACACAATGTCTATTATGGATGCAATTAATTCTTAGTTTTGCTTGGGCCCCTCATTCACCTAATTTTTCTGCTTGTGGGTTTTGTATGACTTTTTACACTTTCTGCTGCTGCTTCTCCTGCCTCTATTCCATTGTCTATCTTCTTTTGCTGATGCCTCAGCTTTTAATCTATTTTTTCCTTCTGCTTAAAAGCCAGGTTATTCTATCACTTGGGGAATGAGAAGCAGCATGGCAAAGGGCTGAGAGTCAAGAGACCTTGGTTCTAATCCCTACTCCACAAATTGCCTGCTGTGTGACCTTGGAGATGTCACTTAACTTCTCTGTGCCTCAGTTTCCTCATCTGAAAAATGGTGATTAAAAACCTCTTCTCCCTCTCCCTTAAACTCTGAGTCCCATGTAGGACAGGCACCGTTTTCAAACTGATTATTCTGTTTAGTGTAGTCCTTGGCACATAGTAAGTTCTTAAATTCCAAAACTGAATGGTTTTAATTTCCTTTACCTCTCAATCAGAGTGTTAGTCAGATGAAGTTAGCTGAATCTATAGCTTTTTCAAAACGAGATCCTTTTCTGTTTCACCTTTAATGCTCTGTTTTTCTCCTCTACAAATTCTGGGTGGGAGAACATATCTTTTCCACATTTATCATAAATTCAATAACAGAGTACTGGATTTTTCAAAGGAAGCGACACAGCCCATTGGAAAGAACTGGGCATTAGAGGACCTGGGTTCTAATACCAGCTCTGCCATTTGTCTGCTGCGTGACCCTGGGCAAGTCACTTAGCTTTTCTGTGCCTCAGTTACCTCACCTGGAAAATGGGGACTAAGGCTGTGAGTCCCATGTGGGATAGGGATTGTGTCTAACCTGAATATTTTATACCTACCTCAGTACCTAGTACATGCCTAGCACATAGTAAGGTGTTTTAAAGAAGACCATTAAAAGAAAAAGATATGGTGATGCGCCCAGAAGATGGATTTCTCAGATGGCTCATCGGGCCCTTTCTGGCTTCAATGTTACTGTAACTTGGAGATAGGTTAATGGTTCATGAAAAGTAAGTGAGTCACTTTAATTGGGATTCGAATCACATATATTCTTATATTACCAAGTCACTAGATGATTATTAAATTGGCTAAACTCTTCAGATGAGTTTGCAAACTAACCCGAGCTCTTTGAGAAGTAATCCTTTCTAAATCATAGGGTGGTCTCGGCCTATACCAACCATTGTTGCATTTCTACGTAGGTAAACAGAATTTACTACAGGGGCAATAGACAAAATGCACTCTGTGAAACCTCGAGAATAAATTAGAACAGGAAGCACTTAACATCAGAAACAGTAAAACCTACACCAGAAGAGGCAGTCTAAAACAATTAATATGATGCATGTACTTCCATTTTTAGGCAGGAGGACCTTTGGTAAGGCTTCTTTGATATGTTACAAACATTTGGTTAACTCAAGATAAATACCTGCTTTCTTTCCAACCACTGGTTTGGTCGCTGGGGCAGGTGCTGGTGCAGGTACTGGTGCTGGTTCCACAGCTACTTGAACCGTTTCTACTTCTGAAAGAGATTTCCATTCCAGTTACATACTTCATTCATTCATTAATTCAACTGCATTTATTAAGCACTTACTGCATACAGAGCACTATACTAAGTGCTTGGGAAAGTATAATACAATAATAAAAAGTGACACTTCCTGCCCACAACAAGCTCAAAGTCAAGAGGTCTTTTTCAATATTGAAACCCTCTCTTTGAAATGTCTCTTGGAGCCCATCACTCCTTTCTCCAGGCCTCCACTGGTTTCTCATTGTGTTTTGCACAACACAGGCCCACTCAATTGTGGATTCTCTTCTAATAGATGCCCACTACAACCCATGCTCTCCCCTCTCAGGTAAATTCCTACACATTCCTCACACTCTATTTTCCGGTTTTGGACAGATTGGTCAGAATACTGTGCTTCTCCTTCCCCCTCTCTCCTCTGGAATGCCCCACCTCTTCAACTACACAGAATCACATTTCCACTCTCACAAAGCTCTTCTATAAACCCACTTCCTCTGGCTGACATTCCCTGGTTAATCCCCTCCATTACCCTGGCAAAACAACCTGTAATAGTGTATGTATTTACCCAACTGGGCTTGTTATTTTGATCCTGCTCTTATAGCCTTAATTATTGCATTCTCACAGCCAGCTTGGGTTTTGGCATTCCTCCCCCTATCCTGTAAACTCCGCAATAGCAGGATCTGTATGTTACACCTCTGTATCTTCCACAAGTTCATAGTCAAGTTCTGCAAATGGCAGATCTTTAGTACCTAAGGCATTACTGAGCCTTCAATGTCCATAGCTTGTTGTAGTGGGTGCCTGTGGCTACACAACCCCCGCCGGCCCCCACTACCCCCATCATCCCCTAGACCATAAGATCACTGCGGGCACAGAGAATATGTCTAATTGTTGTATTGTACGCTCCCAAGTGCTTAGTACAGTGCTCTGCACACAATAAGTGCTCAATAAATTCAATTGAATGACTACAGAACAAGTAAAGAGTCCTACTCTCCAGGAGCCTATGTTTAATGGGGGAGTCAGCATAAATTACTGAATATTCCATAGCTGAGAGAGAGAACAGTTTATAAATAATACGATTGATAAGAAATAAAAATGACAGTTGCTGGTATTCCTGTTGTCATGTTAATGTGACATGCATTTGCTAATGGTACATGTTCCTTTGAGTTTCTCAATTTATTGTTTTATAGAGATAAGCCTGCTGGCTATTCTAGGGACAGCTACATACTTTTTCCATATTCAGTGACAAATTATCATTCGAAATATTAGACTGGAATTGCTAATAGAGGCTTTTACCTGGCACAGGTTTAAGTTCAGGTGCAGGAAGAGGGATTGCTGGTTTAATTTCAGCCACTGAAAAAATCCACAATGATAAATCAACGATAGCAAATACCTCTGAACAACTCAGATGCTTTTAAATAGAGAGATACGGTAGAAAATTGCAAAATATACAGCATCAGTCCATATCAACAAATTGACTTCACTTTGTAATTTGGACTTACTAGAGGAGATTAGAAAACAATCCATTATGGTTGATTTTAACATCCACCACTTTTTCACTTTTTATTCCCCAAAATCAGACAGTTATATAGCTATATATTTGTAGGTGCCCTCTGGGGTTCAGAGGCAAAGCTAATGAAGATGGGACAGACTTTGTGTGTGCACAATGCAACAGAAACTGTGGATCCTGCACTGATCTTTTCGAGGGTGAATTTCACCATCACTGGTGTGTTCTTCAAATAGGATGGATAACTCTACCAAATGCTGAGAATTAATCAGTGTTTAGGGTCTGGCTGATGAGGCTGATGAATTCTCAACTAGCCTATATTTGTGGGTGTACTTAAAATTCATGCATTGAGAAAGGATATGTTGATAGGTGTGATTATAGACCACTTTGCCCCGTTTCCCCCTTCTGGTTCAGAAGAGCATAATCAAAGCATTGCCTGGGGCCTCAGAGTGGAAATCAACCCATCCAACTTGCTTCAGCCTTCTCTGTTTCAAATTGGTCAAGCATAATTTGAAGGGACAAATGCTGCCGGGTTCCTCTTGTATTTCAAGGAGATGGCAGTGTGATGGCCAAGAGCCTTCCACTGTCCCTCTGGCAGAATCCCAGAGAGTGTGGACAGCTATTATCCCATCCTGCACTTACTACAAAAGATTTACCTACTTATGTGCCCTCTACACACTATGGTGCATGCTTATTTGCTGAGAAATTGCATAAAATCCCCGTGCTCAGCTTTAGAGAGGCGATAGCATCCCCCGCCCGTGTGAAAATCTGACCAGGGACGAGACAATTCATCTGGGAATTTACCTTGGCCTGGTCTACCCTCTTCATGAGATAGAATAGGGATTTAAATATTTGTGTCATCTATTTAGCCTGGTTTTATAGAACACGTGAATTCCTTTTCTTATTATCCAGATGGTGCCCATACAACTGTACCTTTTTCTCGCTGGGGAATTTCTCTCCTTTCCACTTTCTTCGGAACAGCCGCAGGCGGTGCTTCAACTTCATCCACGACCTTTGGTGGTTCTGTTACTTAAAATAGTAATTTCATTTTTGATTATCATTTTCATTTGACTTGCCTGAATTCAGCCATGCACTTTTCAAAACTCATTGATAATGGATTCTTCTCCTGATCATTATGCAACTTACTTTTAACCTCTCATCCTCATATTTCCTTTTCCTCTCATTGCTAATTCTGTTCTATTGGACTCTCCCAAGTGCTTAGTACAGTGCTCTGCACATAATAAGCACTCAATGATTGATTGTTTGGAACTTCACCTTTACCACCCTGATAGTTTTCAAGGGCTAAGCATTTTTTGGTTGGACAAACTTAACACTGGCAACCCTGTCCATATCACCACCCAATCTTCACCTCTAATGATCCCCCTGATTCTCACCAAATTAGGTCTTTGTGATTAAAATTCCCCTGTTCTCCCTACCACCTCATGTTGTAAACCTCAAATAGAACCGGGACTGTGTCTGGTTGAATTATCTTCTATCTATCCCAGGGCTTAATACATAACAATAATAATAATAATGCTATTTGTTAAGTGCTTACTATGTGCCAAACACTGTTCTAAGCGCTGGGGTAGATACAAGGTAATCAGGTTGTCCCACGTGGGGGCTCACAGTCTTTCCCCATTTTACAAATGAGGAAACTGAGGCACAAAGTAGTTAAGTGGCTTGCCCAAGTTCACACAGCAGACAAGTGGCAGAGCCGGGATTAGAACCCACATCCTCTGACTCCCAAGCCCGTGCTAATCTCTAAGCCACGCTGCTTCTCTACATCATAGAGACTTACATACATCATGGAGACTTAATCAATTCCATAAATAAATAAATGATTCACTGGGTTCTCCCTGCTTTTGGGTTTTCCCATGGTTGCCCTTAATAATAATAAAAAAATTAAAAACAATGATGTATTATTGGGCTGGGAAGATATAAGTTGGATATAGTACCTGTTCCACACAGGGATCACAATTTAAGGGAGGTAAAACAGGTTATCCTATCCCCATTTTCAGATGAATAAACAGGTAAAGAGTGATTAGGTGACTTGTCCAAGGTCATACACTCAGCAGGTGGTAGACTTGCACTTCAACCCGGGTCTTCTGACTCCTAGTTCAATGCTCTTTCCATTAGGCCACACTATCTCCCTTCTATTGGAACTGTTCCATTTAGTGTGCTCTTCTTCTCAGCTGAGAGTTTGTGAAGACCACCCTGAGCTTTCCAACAGCTTCCCACCCAGACTCTTACCCCAAATCTCTTCCTCCCAAGGATCAGAAGCCTTGCAACCAGCTTTCCAAAGTAATGTAAAAATGATGAGAAACCCTTGGTTATCCTATATAATGTATGAATTTAAGAATGGTAGCAGAAGCTGGTTGATGAGACTTGGTCACAGATGGAAAGTATGAAGCAATGGATGAGAAAAACATACTATGTAGGACTCAGTTTTCGATTACAAAATAAACCTTTTATGATGTACTCGTTTTTTTTTTTTTTTCTAAAACACACTGTCATAAATTGGCCGAATAATTTTGCTTCCTACCTGTAGGTTTTTTAATCTTTTCTACTTTTTTAGGTTCTACTTTAGGTTCTTCTTCTTCAGGGGTCTTTCTCAGAACTTTAAAGACAAAAAGGTTTATATGTAAACCATGAAAGCAAATGAGGAGAATGACAGATGGTAGACAGACAAAGAAGCAAAGCATGCAACCCTACAGCTCTAGAATATGATTTCACAAACAAATCAAATGCCTATGTAATTTAGAGGTTAAAATAGCTTTTGCAATGCTAACCATTTAGAAGAACTTAATTTGGGTCACAAACACAAAATAGGCTTTAAGAAAACAGGTATCATTGAATTTACAGCTTTCCTTGGAGGAGCAGAAAGACTGGGGAGAAAACTGGTATTTGGGGAGTTGGGATGGGGGCAGGTGTTAAGGGAGACTTTTCCTACAACTTTCCTCCAGAGTCCTTGGACTGACACAGTCATGGGTTACTTTCCCTCCCCAGTGGCTGCTTGCTATTTGATAATTCACATGAATTATTATACAACATCATGAACTTTGTCCCACAGATTTCAGATGAATTTCTGCACTAACACTGGAAATTTCAGAAACCTATGGAGGACCACATGAGTCTGCTGTGTTTGTTTCATTAAATAACTTGTAAAGGTACAGGTAGACATCACAATGTATGTAATATCCTAAACTGTAATTCAAATTGATGAACTGAAGACTATGGAAATATAATTTACTGAAATGCATGGTTGGACTTAATTTACAAGCATTCCAGTTCACCCTTTCTTTAGTTATGCCTATTTGATAAGATGGTAAAAATACTATACCCCTTTTCAGAACAACTTCTTCTTTTGGTTTAGGTGGTGGTTCAGGCAGTAATTTGCGTGGTTTCTTTTCAGCTCCAGGTGCTTAAAAGAATATAATTTAAAATTTTAAAATGAATTCATGAATTCATTATTAACTAAGGTCAACAAAATGCTCCCAAACAAATTCCTGGTAGTCTACAGGGCATAAAAATGCATTTTTGTTATATAACTGTAACTAAATCATGGATGCATTTCAAACTGTTGCACTTGAACTAACCCCACTCTTATTGCCTATATAAATACATTTTTTTCCAGACCACTATAAGTGAATTCATATTAAAAATGCAATAATTAACTCACATAGGGTGGGGTTTCTTTTTCTGTTCACAAATGATAAACTCTTAAGGAATATTAACTTCCCCACATGCCATTAAAAGTGGAAGGAATGACTTTAACACTGCATACACTTTTGAAACGTATCTACTTTTAAACATTCCTAATGACAGGTAGAGAGACTGGTCCAAGAATATAAAGAGGCAAAGGAGAGAGCTTAAGGGCGTTGAAGGTACTACTGTGACTCTAGCATCTTTCTGGTGGCTTGGATCAGAATGAAAGTAACAGAGTAGAAGACCCCTCACTTTCCAGTGTGATTGCCGTTTGTAGACTTCCTCTGTGTGACCATTTTACTGGTTTCCAAATTTCATGGGAATGAAAAGAAAATCAACTCTTGCTTTTTGATTATTTCAGTATGCCCCCATAAATCTGTCGATCCTGATGAGAGGATATAAAAGCCAATTTTCTTGGGCAAATATATCAGTTTCAGTGTTAATGTTCTGAGCTTGAAGGACCTTCTTTTTCTCTCATTTTATATATTTCTTGATCAGATTCAAAGATGGCACTAATGAAAAAGTGAGATCTGATGTATCCACAATCCATTTCTTATGACTCATGATCAGAAAGAATTGAGAGCAGAATTTGAGTGTTCAATAAACCAATTTTTTGTTTAAATTTAGGCAGGGATATAATATTTTAAAATATCTAAAGAGGAAAAAGCAGTTTCTCTTGGTACTCATCCAAGATTTACCACCCATAAATATCAAGCAATCCTTCCTTAAATCCTACGTAAAACTCTCATGCCAAATTTATGCCAGTTTCATTAAGTTTTTTCCTCTGTGGAGATGGAAGCAACTGGTCATTATATCTGGAGAACATTAAGTTACTTAGAAACTTTTCTCTGAGAGTCTGCCATTCATTCAAGATATGGTCTATCTTTATTGTCTAACTGCAGATTATTGTTCTGGGCACTAAGGAAATTCTCCCAGTATGCCTCCAAAAAACCCCCAACTTCCAGATTTTTATAATCTATATACCTTTACTGAACTCAATCAGGGTTAGCCAATAAGCATCCTGAGATGAATTTATAAAGTTAAATCAACTGATTGGTACAAGAATTGACATTGATATTTCTCATAGATTACTTCCTTTTAAGACATCTAAATTGAATACTCTTAATTTGGAAAAGAAATTATGTAAAGAATATGGATATGAGGTTCAATGATTTGGTGTAATTGAAACATGTATAAAGTAAACATATATTTTAGTAATTATTGTTACTGAAAACTTCAACTACATCCAGCATCATAATTAAAATGTAGTTGAAATATTTCATCATACATAAAATTTAACTTACTATTGTAACATTAAATATTGCATCATCAAAAACAGAGAGCAAACTTTGGCATAGACGGGTTTTTTTTTTTAATAACAATAGATGTGAATGAAAATAAAATGGACACTTTATTCCTTGTTTCAGACATCTTACCTGAAAATATTTTTGAAAACTACATTAAAATCTTTTCATTGGTACTCTTATTTCACTTCAGAACTTAATGAGTTTTGTAAGCTTGTTATGGGCAGAGAATGAGTCTGCTAACTCTGTTGTACTGTACTCTCCCAAGTGCTTGGTATAGCGCTCTGCACATATTAAGCACTCAGTAAATACCGCTGATTGATTGATTTGGTAAGCTGCTGGCAGTGGAAATGACAGAACGGTCTAACCAAATTACTGGAGGATTAAAACAGGACTTTTACATTTACAAGTTCTGTACATCACTTTATTAGTAAATTCTCATTAGAACCATAAGGTGCATATCAACTTGATTCAGATTTTTCCAATAAGAAAAATGAAGGTTAAAGATGGCAAGTGACTCGACCAAGGACAACTTGCTGATAAAGGAAGCCAACACTCAAATCAAGAAGACTTAGAAGGTTAATTTCTTTCTTCGTTCAAAGAGCAACCAACATACCAGTTGTATCGAGAGGAGTACACTTTTATTTTAAATATCTGATTGCCAGACGCCTGTTTTTCCATAGAATCCTCAATGTATTTAGGAAAAAGTTTTTAAGGAAAAAAATCCAGCCTTGACCTTTGGCAACAACAGACTCATTCTACTCATTGCTTATTTCATGTAATAATTTCAAGAAAAACATTTGGGATAAATGGAAAGTACTCTAATAGAGGGATGTAGGACTAAAAAGCCCATTGCCTGATTTCTCCTCTTGGTTATTACTGCATAACTTTCAATGTTATCAAACTACTTCATTTACTCCAATACTTTATCCCCAGATAATAGCTGCAGAATTTCTCAACTACTGCACTTTTAAATCAGGACCGCCATTGGTCAGGTAGCTGACCAATGATGATGAGTGTTATTATATCAAAGAGATTAGGAAATTGAATGCAGATGATAAATACCTATCAGTTCATGACTAGCAGTGTAAATTAAGCTGGAACAAACAAAGCAATATCAAGAGTATGGAAGAAAAAAAACTGCAATGAGAAATGCCGTGATTGAATGGTATATCACAAACAAGCCAAGTTGCCATGAACATGTGTCCTGCAGGGGCAAGAAGAGCCAAAAGCATGATGGAAGAATGTATTGATATATTTTTCCCAACCAAAATAATACCTTTCAAGGGGAAGAGTTCTGCTTTTTCTGGAACCACTTTTTCAGGTTTTTCAGGCACAGGCTTCTTGGAAACAGCTTTAAAGAAGATATTTTGATTTTCATTATCTATCTGTTCCGAGTTAAACTCTTCCAAAATAAGTGGTAAAAGGCCAATGAGCATTCCAGTCTCAGCAGCCAAAAGGAAGCTTTTCTGATAGTCACACAGCATTAAGAGCAGGCATTGCAGGCATTCATAAGGACTAAATCATTCTAAGTGGAATGAGAACTGGAGTGTAATGTCAAAATTGTCTTAGAAAATGACAATTCATCCTCAGGAAAAATAAAGATATCACTGAAGCCCTTAATGTGGTTCATAATATTTCATAATCTTTAGTCAAAATATATCTTTTCCCTTGTGTCTGAATTCCTCTCCTTTAAAAACTGACATTGTTAGTCTTGTTTTCTGGTACCAGAATCTCTAGAGAATTAGGTAAAGAAAGGAGATGATCTTTCATTAGTTCCCTTTCCAGGATTCTGCTGAACAAGAGACAAGCACAGGCACTTGCTGGAAAAATCAGCACAACTAAGAATATACTGACTCTGTACTTATCAAGTTTCCAAACCATAGCTCAGAAGAGAATTATTGATGTCAACCATATGAATAGCATCAAAATATTGCTTTGCAGTTTTTAAATTGTACAGTCAAGAATAATGACTTCCTGTATTTTACAGAAAGAGACACTTGGTGATAGAAGAAATAGAAAAATCATTTGGCAAAGGTGTGAAGACAACTGGAGATCCTCAGTTTCTTTTCAGATGTTCAAGATATGTAACATTGCCTCTTGAAATTTGAGGCCAATAAATTGATTATGATCACAAGAGGTTTCTCAAACCTCCTACATGGATATTCATTTTAAATGCAAGGATAGAGCAATTTTTACCCTACCAAAGTGTTTAGGTCAGGATATTTTCTCAAGAACATAAATCGAGCTTAGTGTATACTCTATAGAGCAATGTTACTAGAAAGACACAAAATCATTTAAATAAAAACGTGCCCAAGACTGAAAAGTTCCACATGCCTAACAGAATTCAAAAAAAGTCCATTTACCCTTATGCATAGAGAGTTAAGAACAAGGACCAAGATCTCCAAAACATAAATGGACTTGATGTATTCATTTCCCAAAGCTCTTTTCGCATCTGGCATTGCTTGATTAGGCATTAGTGAATGTTCATTACGTCATTTTTCCAGAGATTAGTAAGATGTATTAGAAAAATGACAGAAAAACCACACATCCTTGTTGAAACATGCAGTATGTCAACAAAAATGTATTTCTGAAAAAGGCTATAATTGGCAAGCATCATTGCAATGACTTGAACTGATGCTCTGCAGCAGTTTACCAAGCACTTTGCCAAAGAACAGAATACCTTTAAGCTGAAATATTTGACTTTTCAAATCCTCTTTTGGTGGTTCGGGAACCCGAGGTTTCGGTTTCAGTTTCTCTGGAACTTTCTTTTCTGGTTCAGGTTCTTGAAAGAATGTCATGGAAGAATTAGTAGATGAGCATCATGACAAGAGGCAGAAATATGCACACAAACAACATCTTGTTTTCTCATTGTTACATGAAACAAGTAACACATAGTACCTAGGGAATAGAAGATTGAGTGGTGATAATATTCATGTCATGAAAAACATACATGCCACACTGACAGAAGATAACAGTTTACAAGAGTTTGGGGCACATTGCCAAGAATTAATTTCCCAAGGAAAGATTCACTTAGACTTAATCTGCTAAACATGCTAAACCCATACAATTTAAGATTGTAGTACATTTACTTATATTGAGAAGGTATAGCCTAGATTGAATACCTTTCACTGGTATTTCTTCTATTTTTGGTTCTGGTTCTTCAGGTTCAACATGCTCTATGACTTCAGGTTCTTTAAAGAATATTGATAAGAAATATAAGATTGCTATTTAAAAGAGTTCTGGAAGAATTGTACAAGTACCTTATTGAACTTAAAATCATATTAACATAGTCATACACACAAACCTGACACAGACACACTCAAAGAATAACAAAGCACACAAAGCCTATAATGGTATACGAAGACATAACTAGAGAATTACTCTTGAAAGATAATACTTTTTTTTAATATGAGGATTTAAGATGATATGCTCAAGGAAACCTTGCTTGACCTGATCCAGATTTAAGTATAATTGTAGATAATCCAATTGTGATTATGCATTGAACAATTGAAAAATTGATTGATTGTTCAAAAATTGAACGATTTTTGGCCTTGAATATTTAGTTAGGGTCAATTTGACTGTGACCCAGTTAGAACTTTAATAAGTAGAAAGATCAAGCAATAACTCATAGTGCATTAGGTGTTTTTATGTTTTAATGCTATATATGAAAATATAGGAAACCATGATTTAATATTTCTGCAAGAATTTTCACGAGATTGAAAAAATATATATGTATACCTTCAACAGGGGGTGTTTCTTTTCTATCAATTGTAATGGATGCTTTTTCTTCATAAATAACCTCTTCAGGATATTCTTCCACTTGAAAAAGATTATTTAATTCTAATTACGACTGCATTCTATTCATATTTCAATGCTATCATTCAAAGCAACCAAATCACATAGGATGCAAAAACAGCCTGTAATATTTTTTAGAGGTGACACAAATATGAGGTGACTGTTGCAAATCTCAATACAAACAAAAACAACAGACAAAGCATATATGGATAAAGATTGATAGGGAAAAAACATGTTGATTGAGAGTACAAAATGGCCTTCTTATATGACAAAATAGGAGTTTGTACCTTCGACTGGGGGAGCTTCTGGTTCATCAGGAACAGTGATAGGGAGTTTCTTTTCTGGAACAACCTTCTCAGGCACCTCAGGCACTTTAAAGATATTATGATATTATGCTATTATATCCTCTAGACTGTAAGCTCATTCTGGGCAGGGAACGTGACTGTCAACTTTGCTGTACTGTACTCTCCCAAGTCTTTAGTACAGTTCTCAATAAGTGCTCAATAAATATGATTGGTTGATGATTCCTCTCATTTAAACATCTCTGCTAAAGGCTAATATTTAGCAACACAAAACAAAGACAGACCTTCCTCTATGAAAATGCACAGGCACACGCCCTAGAACTGACCTCCAAATTTATTGACAGTCAGCTTTAGTTCCACATTCATGACATCGTTAGTAATGACAATCACAGACTCAGTCTCTCTTCCTAACGTTTCTCTCTTCTCACCCCCCCCACCGCTCCTTTTCCCTCCCATTCCAATTCTCTATCCTCTCTTCTGGGGATACAAATGAACACACTGACAATGCCAAATAATTGACAGTTGCTTAAAGAATGTGATGATTCTTTCTTCCATCTGTGTACCTTTCACTGGTGGAACTTCTGGTTTTTGGGGTACGACGACAGGTTCCTTCTTTTCTGGAACTATTTTCTTGGGTACCTCAGGGACTTCAAAGATATTATTGTTTTACTTCAGACAGTTTGAAGAATTTAAGAAGTATCAAGAGACAAAATAAAACTAAAACTATTTAAACGATGACAGTATTATTACGGACAAATATTATTGGAGTTTGCCAAAAAACAGACACACCAGTTTGTTACAAACAGAATCACAAAGAACAAAAAGAAAATCATTAAAGGAAAAATGAAAAAAATCATAGCAGAGAATGTGATTTATTCATTATTGTCTCAACAGTTATTTGTATACCTTTAATTTTGGGTGCTTCTGGCTCCTTGGGGGCAGGAACTGGTAATTTCTTTGGTGGGACAACTTTCTTGGGCAGTTCAGGAACTTTGAAGATATTAGTTTAATTTGATTTTAGGAATTTTGAAGATAGAGATAAAATTTTCAGAACAATTTCACAGACAGAACTGGTCCACATATGGACAAGGTACAAACACACGGTTTCACAGACATAACACATTGTACAATTTAATCACACATAAGTCATTAAGTATTCAATTCCTGTATCACACAGAGCACACTGTACAATCACATTACATAATTACAAAACACAATTACATTCTAGACTGCACAAACTTTTCTACGCATCAGATGTACCTTTGGCAGGTGGAATTTCTGGCTTTTTAACAACTGGCACTTTCTTTTCAGGGATGACTTTCTTGGGCACTTCAGGCACTTGAAAAAGAGTAGTATTTTTAGATAGCAATTTGAAAAGGCAACAAAAAATACAAACTATTATAATGACAAAGGGGATAGTGAAAACAAGCAAAAAAGTTCAAAGATGGCAAATGAAACCATCACTGAGATACATAAAGTTTAAAATTTATTGGGGGCTTCATATTTTTATGATTCGGATACTAGGCTCCTATTGACAAGCAAAGGGGAGAGAGGTATTTGATGTTTCAATAAAGAAGCAGCTCAACCTCAAGGCAGTGAGTGATATTTTGGGCTAGGATCAGGGCTGGCATCTACCTTTAGGAGGAGGAGGAGCCTCTGGTTCTTCAGGAACAGGAGTAGGTTCTTCCACCTCTGGAATGATTTTCTCAGGTTCCTCATACACTTTGAAGAGAGAATCAATTGTATTTTTATGTTTTTTTTATTGGCCCAGTATGAAAGACACAATAACAATGGACAACAGATAAAGGACAGTAATTCAGTTTTAAGAATGAAAGTTACGTGGCATTGGGGAACTGACATTCCAGACCACTGGAATAAATAACTAAAATAAGATTTTAGTTTAATCTGTATTCGAGTGCTGATCTGATTTTCTCAAAATAAGTTTGCAGGCACTGCAAGTTTACAGGTAGAGAATTTATGTTACATCTCTCGCTTGCTATATAATTGCTCTTTGTTTTCCAAGATGACGTTACTGATGATGAGATCCTAACCAAGTGAGCACTGGCAGCTGAAGAGACTAAATTATACCAGATGTCATCCTCTGCTGAACCAGATTTGAGTTTGGTGAGGCAATAGATGTTTAGAATATTCTTGCTAGGCCCTTTCTCACTGGTGGTTTGTATTTGGGGTATCAATGTTGAAATTTGTTCTTTCACTGAAATGTTCTTCACCGTTCTCTTCTGCCAGTGGAATAACCACCAATATAAAGTATCATTTAATTCATAATCACTCTGTACTTTTATTGGAGAAGCAGCATGGATAGTGCACAGAGCACGGGCTCACAAGTCAGAAAGGTCATAGGTTCTAATCCTGGCTCTTCCACTTGTCTGCTGCGTGATCATGGGCAAGTCACTTCACTTCTTTTTGCCTCGATACCCTCCTCTGTAAAATGGGGATTAAGACTGTGAGCCCTATGCGGGGTAGGGACTGTGTCCAACCCAATTTTCTTGTATCTAACCCAGTACTTAGAATAGTGACTGGCACATAGTAAGCTCTTAACAAATACCATAGTATTATTAATTATTATTATTTTGTTATACTAGATGAGGATCACATAATAATCTTACTAATTTTGGTCTTGGTCCATTTTGGGTGAAGTGAAAATCCAACTCTTGTGTAGGCATTTCTTTTTGATATACATAATATAAAAAAACCTCCCTCAAATTTTCCCACCTAAACTGTTCTCAATTATGTACCTTTCCACTTCAATTACCTAGGAAGGGGAGTAGGAGCTCAGTTATAAGAATAATGAAATGAGTCTAATCCACAAATGAGTAGAAGTGATAAATCATAAATCATAACCAATGAAGAAGTAAAATTTCTCAGGCACTGGAAATCAGCATGTGGTTGAGTTTATAAGTACCTTCAGGTGGGGGTGACTTCGCTTTCTCAGGAACAGGAACTGGTTCCTTTTCTTCAGGGACAGCTTCCTTGGGAGGCTCAGGCACTTTAAAAATATTAGTTGATTTTACTTTTCATCCATTTACAAGTATGTGTAAAACAGGCGGCAAAATTTTCACTGGTTCAAATTCCCAGGATTTTGATCCAAAAGCACAGAGGTGCTTTTCACCATTTCAGTGGTGGCTCTGAGCTTGGACCAATTCACTGGGAATGAAGAATCAGGTCAGAATGTGATTTTTTTAAGAAAAATGATCATAAAAGTATTCTGGGCAACTATTTGTGACTGAGAAATCATTTGGCCAGAGCAATATTATTTTAGATTATAAGTATAGAAGTATAAGTATAGACTTATTATTTACAGGTGAAATGTACAAAAAGTTGTTTAAGAAGATTTTTAGGTAACATTTAACTTTCTAGACAAGAAGACAGACACAGATACTGGGATTAATTCAGGGGCAATATGTACCTTTGACTGGCGGAGCCTCTGGCTTTTTGGGAATAGCCACTGTTATTTTCTTTTCAGGGACGACCTCTTTAGGCACCTCCGGCACTTTAAAGATATTAGTAGTTCACACTTAGACATTATGAAGATCAGCACATTACATCAAACAACAGTTATATAACACAAAATCATTTTCAACACCAGAAGATTTCAGTTTTGGACTCAAAATTGAACAGATATACCTTTAGCAGGAGGCACTTCAGGTTTCTTGGGAACAGCAAAAGGCACTTTCTTTTCAGGAGCTACTTCCTTGGGCACCTCGGGCCCTTTAAAGATATTAGTGTGTTTACAATTGAGCACATGTACATTATACACAATTTTCTCCACTAAAAAACTTTTTCTTCTAGAATTTGGTATATACCTTTAGCCGGTGGTCGTATTTTTGGTGGAACGGCAGCTGGGGCTTTCTTTTCTGGCACAGTTTTCTTGGGGGCTTCAGGCACTTAAAAGATATTAGTGTTTTATATTTAGGAGTTGCACTGGAAACCCCCAAAGCTTTTTTTTTTACCCACAACAGAATCTATCAAGAACTCTCTCTTTAGAAAGGGAGTTGCCATGTACCTTTAGGTGGAAGTGTCGGTGGTGGTATTGCTATTTCTTCAGGAACTGCAACAGGTTCCTCCACTACTTCTTCTTCTTCGATAATTTCCTCCGGCTCTTCGTACACTTTAAAAATATCAGTTTATTTTACATTCAGATGGTCTAAGACCCTATCAACTTCTATTGCACCTAAA
Organism: Ornithorhynchus anatinus; assembly: GCF_004115215.2. Lineage (NCBI taxonomy): Eukaryota > Metazoa > Chordata > Mammalia > Monotremata > Ornithorhynchidae > Ornithorhynchus > Ornithorhynchus anatinus. Next base: position 21,098,970 of record NC_041736.1, read on the forward strand.
ATGCTAAGACATTTAGGTCTCAGACCATATTGGGGATTGAAGGATTTTATCCCTAATTTGGTCAATTTATCCATTTTATCCCTAATTTACCTTCAGGTGGTGGAGTTTCTGGTTTTGGAGGGGGAACTTCAGGCATCTTCTTTTCAGGGACCACCTCCTTGGGTGCCTCTGGCACTTTAAAGATATTAGTATTTTTATATTTATGAGTACTGAAGAAAGCATAAGCATCCCAGCAAATCAAAATATTTTCAAGATCAAGATAAGCATCCTAGCAAATCAAAATATTTTCAAGATCAAGATGAAGATTGCTTTCCAGAATCAGATCGGAGGTATTATGTACCTTTAGCTGGTGGAACCTCTGGCTTTTTGGGAATAGCCACTGTTACTTTCTTTTCAGGCACCACTTCTTTGGGTGGCTCTGGCACTTAAAAGATATTAGTATTTTTGTAATTAGGAGTGGTGAAGACATGTGGAAAGCATAATACTGTCAAAATCAGAAGGCCAAGACTTGTCTCCAAAATCAGATCAAGATGACAGATACCTTTGGCTGGTGGAGCCTCTGGCTTCTTGGGAATAGCCACCTTTATTTTCTTTTCAGGGACAGCTTCCTTGGGTGCCTCCGGAACTTTAAAGATATTAGTATTTTTATAATTAGGAGTGGGGAATACAAATGGAAAACACAAGCCCTTTGGCTCATTCATCTCAGAAGATAAAGTTTTTTCTTCCAAATCTGATCGGGGGTGGGGGGGTTGATATAAATGTACCTTTGGCTGGTGGAACTTCTGGCTTCTTAGGAATAACCACCTTTACTTTCTTTTCAGGCACAGCCTCCTTGGGTGCCTCCGGCACTTTAAAGATATTAGTATTTCACATTTAGAAGGTATGAAGGTCAACACATAACATTAACCCCAGTAACACAGCACAACATAATTTCCACTACTTAATTTATTTTTTTTTGGTCCCAGAATTCAGTGGACTGTGACATGTACCTTTAGTGGGTGGGATTTCCGGCTTCTTGGGAACAGCAGGAGGGACTTTCTTTTCAGGAATCGCTTCCTTGGGTACCTCAGGCCCTTTGAAGATATTAGTGGGTTTTTTTTTGGTTTTTTTTTTTTTTTTTTTACAGACAACAGTAGTGACAATTGACAATTTCACTACAGCAATTAATTTTCAGGGGGCACAAAAGTGTTTTTCTAGAGAAGCTGTGTGGCCAAGTGGATAGAAGACGGGCCTGGGAATCAGAAGGACTTGAGATCTAATCCCAGCTCCGCCACTTGTCTGCTGGGTGACCTTGGTCAAGTCACTTAACTTCTCTGTGCCTCAGTTCTCTCATCTGTAAAATGGGGATTAAGACTGTGAGCCCCATGTGGGACAAGGACTATGTCCAACCTGATTAGCTTGTACCTACCCCAGCACTTAGAACAGTGCCTGGCACTGGCACATAGTAAGCGCTTAACAAATACCATTAAAAAATAATAATAATTTCCTCATGTACCTTTTACCGGGGGTACTTCTGGTTTGTAAGGCTCAGCAACAGGTATTTTCTTATCTGGGACAGCTTCCTTAGGAGGCTCAGGTGCTTTGAAGAGATCAGTGGTTTTCAGGTTAGGAGTCACAATAACACAAAGGGTTTAATCCAAGGAAATCGCTTCCAGAGCACAGGGAATATTTTGGATTTTAGAATGGGATTGGGGGTGGCATATACCTAGTTCAGCAGGTGGAGCTTCTGGGATTTTATGAACAACTGTAGGTTCTTTCTTTTTGGGGACCTCTTCTTTGGGCTTCTCAGACACTTTAAAGATATTAGCAATTTGACTTTTAGGAATCATCTAAACTAAAAGGTAAAACATTAACACTCATAAACAATACTCCTAGAATCTGCAGAGAGGTGATATATACCTTGTGCTGGTGGAGCATCCGGAGGTTTGAAAACAGTAATAAGAACTTCCTCCTCAGCAAAACTTTCCTCAGAAACCTCAGGCTCTTTAAAGATATTAGTATTTTTACAATTAAAAGGTGAAGGGACAAACATAAAAAATAAAGACAATTCACACAGAATGTCATTTCTAAGGCCAGACAATGGTGTTATGTCCTCAGAATTTCTAAGTTGAGACTCTACCTTTTGCTGGTGGAGTTTCTGGTTTTGGAGGCAAAACTGCAGGTGTTTTCTTTTCTGGGACAGCTTTCTTGTGGACAACAGGTGCTTTAAAGATATTAGTATTTTTACACTCAGAAGTTGCCAAGACATATAGAAAACCTTCCTCCCAAAAACACTTTTAACACCAAGGAATGGTGTTTTTCCTATGAGATTTGATTCGATTTTGGTTCTGTACCTTTTGCTGGTGGAGTTTCCGGTATTTTGGGAACAGCAATCGGAACTTCCTCCTCGGGAAAACTTTCCTGGAAGACCTCAGGCTCTTTAAAGATATTAGTATTTTTATGATTAAAAGGTGCAAAGACAAACACATAACAAAACAACATTCACACAGAATGCCAGTTTTTGACCAGAAATTGGAGTTGTGACCTCAGGATTTCTTTGTAAATTGATTTTGTACCTTTTGCTGGTGGAGTTTCTGGTTTTGGAGGCAAAACTGCAGGTGTTTTCTTTTCTGGGACAGCTTTCTTGTGGATGGCAGGTGCTTTAAAGATATTAGTATTTTTACATTCAAAAGTTGCAAAGACATATAGAACACCTCCATTTCCACCCCAGTGCCATTTTTAAGACAAGGGAATGGTGTGTTGCATACAAGATTTGATTCAAATTTGGCTCTGTACCTTTTGCTGGTGGAGTTTCCGGTATTTTTGGAACAGCAATCGGTACTTTCTCCTCGAGAGAACTTTCCTGGGAGACCTCAGGCTCTTTAAAGATATTAGTAGTTATACATTTAGAAGGTGCAGGGACAAACACAGAACAAAACAATGTTCACACAGAATGCCATTTTTAGATGAGAAAACAGAGTTATGTCCTCGTGATCTCTTCGTAAGTTCATTTTGTACCTTTCATTGTCGGAGTTTCTGTTTTTGGAGGCAAAACTGCAGGTATTTTCTTTTCTGGTATAGTTTTCTTGTGGACGGCAGGTGCTTTAAAGATATTAGTATTTTTACACTTAGAAGTTGCAAAGACATATAGAAAACCTCAATTTCCACCCAGTGCCATTTTTAAGACAAGGGAATGATATTTTGCCTACAAAATTTGATTCAAATTTGGCTGTGTACCTTTTGCTGTTGGAGTTTCCAGTATTTTGGGAACAGCAATCGGAACTTTCTCCTCGAGAAAACTTTCCTGGAAGACCTCAGGCTCTTTAAAGATATTAGTATTTTTATGATTAAAACATGCAAAGACAAACACTGAACAAAATAATGTTCACACAGAATTTTTTTTGTCCAGAAATGGAGTTGTGACCTCAAGATTTCTTCATAAATTGATTTTGTACCTTTTTCTGGTGAGGTTTCTGGTTTTGGAGGCAAAACTGCAGGTGTTTTCTTTTCTGGGACAGTTTTCTTGAGGATGGCAGGTGCTTTAAAGATATTAGTATTTTTAAAATTAGAAGTTGCAAAGACATATAGGAAACCTCCATTTCAATCCAATGCCATTTTTAAGACAAGGGAATAGTGTTTTGCCTAGAAGATGTGATTCAAACTTGGCTCTATACCTTTTGCTGCTGGAGTTTCCGGTATTTTGGGAACAGCAATCGGAACTTTCTCCTCGGGAAAACTTTCCTGGGAGACCTCAGGCTCTTTAAAGATATTAGTATTTTTTATAATTAAAACATGTAAAGACAAACACTGAACAAAATAATGTTCACACAGAATTTTTTTTGTCCAGAAATGGAGTTGTGACCTCAAGATTTCTTCATAAGTTGATTTTGTACCTTTTGCTGGTGGAGTTTCTGGTTTTGGAGGCAAAACTGCAGGTGTTTTCTTTTCTGGGACAGCTTTCTTGTGGACGGCAGGTGCTTTAAAGATATTAGTATTTTTACACTTAGAAGTTGCCAAGACATAAAGAAAACCTTCCTTTCCTCCCAATATCACTTTTAACACCAAGGAATGATGCTTTTCCTATGAGACGATTAGATTTTTGTTCTGTACCTTTTGCTGGTGGAGTTTCAGGTATTTTGGGAACAGCAATCGGTACTTCCTCCTCGGGAAAACTTTCCTGGAAGACCTCGGGCTCTTTAAAGATATTAGTATTTTCATAATTAAAACGTGCAAAGACAAACACAGAACAAAACAACGTTCACACAGAATGCCATTTTCAGATCAGAAAATGGAGTTGTGGCCTCAGGATTTCTATGGGATTTAACTTTGTACCTTTTGCTACTGGAATTTCTGTTTTTTGAGGCAGAACTTCAGGTACTTTCTTTTCAGGAGCAGCTTTCTTAGGAACAGTTGGTGCTTTAAAGATATATGTATTTTTGCATTTATTAGTGGTGAGAAACGCAAAACCCTTAAAGGTTTGCTGTCATAAATTTGACTACTGGTGAAATGTACCTTTAACTTTAGGTTGTTCTGGAGCAGCCAAAGGTACCTCCTCTTCTGGGAAAATGTCTCTGGGTACATCGGGCACTTTAAAAATATTAGTGTGTTTTACACAAAGGGGTTTTGAAGACACAGAAAAAATAATAAACATTTAAATTCAAGCATATTTTTCTTTTCTTTTTGAAGACACACAGATTTCTGATTGTTGTTCCTGGGGACATATACCTTTAGGTGGAGGAATGTCTTTCTTTTTAGATGTGTCTTCTTCTGGGACAGCTTTCTTGGGCAGTCCAGGCACTTTTAAAGATAATAGTATTTTCATATTTAGTGATGACAAGTAACTGAAACCACCACAATATAACTGTCAAGACTGAAGATAAAGAATGCGATCACTGTCGTTTTGCCTTTTGCAGGCCGAGTTTCCTTCTTTTTAGGAACAGGAACAGAAACTTTCTCTTTGGGTATGAATTCTCTGGATTCCTCAGGCACTTTAAAGATATTAGTATTTTTACACTTACATAAGATAGATTCTTAGAGTACAAACAGAAGCAAGGAGCAAAACATACATTTATCACCAAAGCTAACAAAGACCTGCGCTGACATAAATTAGGGGACAAGGGCAATTTAGAATAAGTGGGAAGCAGGATAGTCTACTGGAAAAAGCACGGGGCTGGGAGTCAGAGGATGTGGGTTCTAATCCTGATCCTGCCAATTGCTTGATGTGTGACCTTGGGGTGGCTTAACTTTTCTCTGCCTCCTTAGATGCTGAGCCCCATGTGGGATAGGGACTGTGTCCAACATAATTAATGTGTATCCCCAGCACTTAGAACAGTGTTTGATATGTAGTAAATGTTTAACAAATACCACAAAAAAAGGGAATGCCAATGAACCCACAACTGCCACAAATATTTTCTTCCCTTTTTCATTTAATTGATCAGTCAATCAATGGTATTTATTGAGCACTGACTGTATGCAGACCACTGTACTAATTGACTGGGAGGCAGTGCTCCTGAGTGGTAAGATCATGAATAGGTTAGGGGACTTAGCCTGTTTCCACCACTTGCCTGCTGGATGCCCTTGAACAAGTCATTCAACTTCTCTGTGCTTCCATTTCCTCATTTGTCAAATGGGGATTAAATCTTGTAAATGGTTTTGCTCTCTTTATTCCTTTTATTTGCTCCCTCAGCCCCACAGCATTTAGGTATATATTGGTGATTTATTTATATTAATGTCTGTCTACCCCTCTAGCCTGTTAGTTTGTTATGGGCTGGAAACACGTCTACCAATTCTGTTATACTATCCATCCTCTCCCACATGCTTAGAATAGTGCTCTGCATGCATTTGGGTGTCAGGGCAATAACCTGAATAACATCGTAACATTCTTCCATCCTACACATACATAAAAATGGGAGTATCACCGCCAGCCAACTTCTAAGGGTTAGGTAGCATGACCTAGTGGAAAGAGCATGTGCCTGGGAGTCAGAGGACCTGAGTTCTAATTCCGGCTCTTCCACTTGCTTGCTGTGTGACCTTCAGGCAAGTCTCTTAATGTCTCTGTGTCTTGGTTTCCTCATTTGTAAAATGGGGATTAAATCCTACTCCCCTCTACTTAGACTGTATCCAGCCTGATTACCTTTTATGTATCCCAGTGCTTCATACAGTGCTTGGTACTTAGGAGCCCTTAAAACATTATTATTATTACTAATGAAGGAAAATGGGCACTAGAAATGACAACAGGGTCTTTAATTCATAGGTACCCAAAGTATTAGCAAACAGGTGATTAGGCAGTCAGAGGGACGATTTAGGCAAAATGATTCTAAGGGGAACGCTAAATCCTTCTAAAGCAGGAAACAACCATTTTGCTTGGGAACAGAGAGCACCAGAAGCCTAAAATATACTCTTCTTAGGTTTACTGTATTCACATTTTAAGATATTTTGTCTGTGTGGAATACTTGTAGAACTAAGGTGTTTTGGGTGGTGAACAAGTGCTTTTCGACTAAATCTAGGGATTTGGGAAATATCCCAGGAGGTAAGGAATTCAGGGAAGGAGAAGTTAAAAAGCAAAAATTGGATGCATAATATTCTGAAAGAAAAGGATCAAGGCTAATATGTAGAAAGGGAAGAGGGTAGTGGAAATAGTTGAGCCATAGCAGGATTACTTTCTCGGTGAGAATTATGCTAAGGAAAACAACACTTTGAACCAACACGGTGCGACTGGGGAACAACCATTACATCACATCCTATGCAGAAAGACATACACGGCTCCCCTAATTCTCCAAACTCAGTTTATCCAATATGTTTAAGGAAACCATGAGTTGAAAAACAGTGCATAAAAATCAGTTTGGGAAATTCTAATATATTTAGCTGGCTCTTTAGACAACTTTTCTGAACACAGAAAGCTAGAGGAAGACACAAGTAGCGGAGTCCAATGGAAAGAACAGGATGAAGAATCAGGAGATCTCACGTATGCACAAGCGAATGAAAAACTACTGTCTTTAAAAGAAAGGAATGCCGAAGGTTGTGGCTTATACCTTCAGCCGGAGGTACTTCGGGTTCTTTGGGAACCAATTCAACTATCTTTTCTTCTGGGATTATTTTCTTCGGCACCTCAGGCACTTGAAAGATATTAGTATTTTGACTGTTAAAAGCTAAGAAGACAGTGGTCCTAAGGCACCAAAAACATAAATTAAACATTGGATTGCAAGGATGGCTTTGCACACCCTGTCCATTTCTGATTCTTCAGAAAAGCCTCTGGCTGCTTTTTCTCTCAGGACCACTATCTTATGAGCTTCGGGAACTTTAAAGATTTTAGAATTTTTCTCTATAGAATTCCAAGGACACACAGTAGAACACACATGAAACAACTGGATTTCAAGTCCATGTGTTCCTAGTACAGAAAAAGGTATCTAAATATAATTTTTATCATTTAAGCTAAAGTTCTTAAGTTGTATGTACCTTTAGGTGGTGGAACTTCTGGCTTTTTGGGAACATCAACATGGACTTTCTCTTCTGGAATGACTTTCTTCGGTACTTCAGGCACTTGAAAGATATTAGTATTCTGAGAGTTAGAAGCTATGAAGACAGTGGTCCAAGGCACTAAAAACATATATTAAACATTGGATTGCTAAGGTGGCTTTACACACTCTGTCCATTTCTGATTCTCCAGAAAAGACTCTGGCTGCTTTTTCTCTCAGGACCACTATCTTATGTGCTTTGGGAACTTTAAAGATTTTAGAATTTTTCTATTAAGAATTCCAAGGACACACAGTAGAACACATGTGAAACAATTGGGTTTCAAGTCCATGTGTTCCTAGTAAAGAAAAAGGTATTTAAATACATTTTATCATTTAAGCTAAAGTTCTTAAGTTGTATATACCTTTAGGTGGAGGCACTTCTGGCTTTTTGGGAACATCAACATGGACTTTCTCTTCTGGAATGATTTTCTTCGGTATTTCAGGCACTTGAAAGAAATTAGTATTTTGAGAGTTAGAAGCTATGAAGACAGTGGTCCTAGGCACTAAAAACATAAATTAAACATTGGATTGCTAAGGTGGCTTTACACACCCTGTCCATTTCTGATTCTCCAGAAAAGACTGGCTGCTTTTTCTCTCAGGACCACTATCTTATGTACTTTGGGAACTTTAAAGATGTTAGAATTCCAAGGACACATAGTAGAAAACACATGAAACACTTGAATTTCAAGTTCAAGTGTACCTAGTACAGGAAAGGATAACATAATTACATCATTTAAGCTAAAGTTCTTAAAGTGTATATACCTTTAGGTGGTGGCACTTCTGGCTTTTTGGGAACATCCACGTGGACTTTCTCTTCTGGAATGATTTTCTTCGGCACCTCAGGCACTTGAAAGATATCAATGTTATATTGTTTTAAGAATTCTAAAAATGTTGTCCAAATACAATCAGAGCTTTGAAATTCAACACTATATCAACCATAATATTCTAATAACTTGCTTCTTTAGACCTCAATCCATGAGCCAACCTAACTGATTAGGTTAGTTTTCGGTGGATTTTATGATGTCGGTATGTTTGGGCCCTCCTCATGCTAGTGAAAGGACAGAACCTCTCCTGGGCCTTATTTTCTTAGAATCATTGGAGAGCAATTATTGTTGATCAACTGAGCAGTTCAAGAAAAAAAACTACCACTTGGAGCAGGTAGTGGGGGATGATATCAAATTCAAGACTCAAGACTGAGAAGCATTGTGGACTAGCAAAGCACAGACCTGGGAGTCAGAAGGACCTGAGTTCTAATCTCACCATACCAGACTGCTGTGTGACCTTGGGCAACTCACTTAAATTCTCTGTGACTCAGTTACCTCATCTGTAACATGGAAATTAAGACTATGAGCCACATATGGGACATGGACTGTGTCCAATCTGATTAGCTTGTAACTACCACAGAGCTTAGTGAAGTGTCTGGCACAGAGTAAGTACTAAAGAAATACCATTAAAAAAAGACTTCAAATAGGGCATACACTATTTCCTTTCCTTTCTAATTCAAGAAGGGGCTCTTCCTTTTTCCTTTCCTGTGCCTTAATATTATATTTTAAAACTCTCACTGGGGCCTAATGTCACCATCACAACTCTATTAAGAGAAAGACAACCTATATCACCTGTACCTTGTCAAGATTAAGAAAAAAAGTGTGCTCAGCGTGGATTTTTAAAACTGAGCTAGACAAAGATTGTCTCCAATATCTAGTCAGTAATGGCATGTGGTTCTGGAAAAGGTAGCTTTTGTTTCTTTAGGAACTGTCCCTTTCTTCTCTGAATCAACTCTCTCATCTCTCACTTTTAAAGCTAGTCGTTTATTTACTTTTAAGAATGTCAAAAGAATTGTAAACAAATTAGGAGAACAAAGAGCAGAGGAAAAAACAGAGGAAAGCACAGGTAAACATATGAAATCCTCGCAAACAATACAAACTTTTAAACTGCCTGTGTTTCGACAACAAATAAGAATACAAAGATCCAGGAAATTTTTCTTATGTATGCAATACAAGATCAGAGTCTGAAGAAAATTAATGGCCAATATACCTGCAGCTGGTGGTGCTTCCTTTTTAGGAGGAGTAACAGAAATTTTCTCTTCAGAGACGACTTTCTTCGGCACCTCAGGCACTAAAGATATTAGTGAATTAATGGGAAGACCAAACACAGGATGGTTATCCATAAAGACCCGAGTTCATTAACAATGACAGCAATACAACATACAGACAAGGATTTAGACTGAGTATTACAGAATGTAATGATCAGAACAATTGAAAAACTTCAGAAAGTACCACAAGGAGGAAATGGATTAAATGTTCATTATTTAGTTAACAATGATGCATATACCTTTAGCTGGTGGTGCTGTCGGCTTTTTAGGTACAGCAGTTGGTATTTTCTTCTGTGGGATGTCTTTGGGGACCTCAGCCACTTAAAAGATATTAGTTAATTTTAGAAGTTTCATAACCACAAAATTTGGAAGACAAACATGGAATACAAAAATGTGAAATGAAAGAAACAACATAGCTAAAACAGCGTAACTTTTGAATTGAACCATGATGAATGTTTTTCAAAAATCAGGTACCTTTCGTTGGCGGTTCTTTTGGAGGTGGTCTTTTTGGAGGGATGACTCTCTCAGCAATCTCTGGGCCTTGAAAGATATTAGTTTTGTTTTGGGGGGTACAGAATATACAGTTCCATGCAAGACACACACAATACAGATTCAGAAATTAATTCAAATGTTTGTAGTTATATCCGAGACCTTTAGTCCTATGAAATAGCAGAAGTAGTCCTTTCTTTTTGGCAATTTAATTTTATCCTCAGAACGTATGTTAACACCTATGTTTTTCATTATTATTTTTATTTTTTGCACCCCTATGGATAATTTCCCCCTTATATTTACTTTGCTCTCTGTTTGGATGATAAAATCTCTGGATTAAGGACATTTAGTCAGCTAATCATGATTCTGTATTTCTTTAGTAGTTCGTTTCACTAATACTTCAATGGCCAAATGAATGAAGTTTCTGATTAGGTAACTCCCATTTATTTTAAGATTTCCCCACTAATGGTGTGCTGTTGCATCGACTCAGAAAAATCAGCATGGAATGGTATATAACAATAGTAATAATGATGGTATTTGTTAAGCGCTTACTTAGCAAAGCACTGTTCTAAGAGCTGGGGAATACAAGGTGATCAGGTTGTCCCACATGCGGCTCACAATCTTAATCCCCATTTTACAGATGAGGTAACTGAGGCACAGAGAAGTGAAGTGACTTGTCCAAAGTCACACAGCTGACAAGCGGCGGAGCTGGGATAAGAACCCATGACCTCTGACTCCCAAGACTGTGCTCTTTCCACTGAGCCACTTGGAAGAAATAGCTACATCTATTTTGTCAATTTTTAGCACTGTCCATGCTGAATGATGCTTTTTCATTCCCTCTGGGTCAATTAATTCAAATTTGTATTCACAGACTTCCATGATCTTCTCAGCAAAACTTATGACAATTTATGCCAGAGTCTTGAATAGGCTGTATGGAAGATGAATTTACTTAGAAATAAAAGTTAGTAAAAAAATAATATCAAATATAAAGACTTTTAAAGTCTATGGAATTCCATGTACCTTTCACTGGGATTGTGGGTTCCTTCACAACCACCACTTCTTCTCTTCTATGGACTTCTATTTTGTGTTCTTCTTCTATTTCAAGTACCTCTTCCTCGAGAACAACTTCTTCTTCAAGAGTCTTTTCTTCTTCTACAAACTCTTCTTCGACTATCTCTTCTTCTTCAAATATCTCTTTTTCTTCAAGCACCACCTCTTCAGCTTGTTGAGCCTCTTCAATTTCTTCTATTTCGAGCACTTCTTCTACTCGCTGCTCTTTATGTATCACAATTGATATCTTTTCTTCATGGACAGTTCTTTTTGGAATGGCATCTACTTTAAAGATAACATTTACGTTTAGATCTTGGAAAACAAAGGAGCAAGTCCACTGACAAATATTATAAAGCATGAACATAATATACCCACATGAAACATGTAATACACCAAAGCCAAGACACTGAACTAGACAGAAGAAAAAGCTGAAGCTTTTTAAGATTTCACTCATCATTCTTGTACCTCTTGCAGGGGGAGCTGCCTCCTTTTTAGGAACGGGAATTTTCTTTTCGGGGACTTTCTTCGGTACTTCGGGCACTTTAAAGACATATTGATTCCCATCAGGATGGGAAAATCAAGATGGGAAAATCAAGATGGGGTCACAGACTGGTCAAATACATTCCCTGTCCACATGATGAGCTAAACAAGAACTACTACCACACATAACACTGAAATTTCTTGTTCAGCATAAAGGAAGATGAAAGTCTAATGTGAGTAAATGGCTTAATATGCCAAAGAGAATAAACTGTACCTTTAGCTGGTGGAACCTCTTTTTTCTGAACAACAGGGACTTTTTCTTCAGGAATGGCTTTCTTTGTTACCTTCGGCACTTTAAAGATATTAGGGTTTTTAGTCTTTTGCAGTGTTAATACTTAAGAATGCATATGAAACAAGAAACATGATTCACAACAAGAGCAGAAAATACAACAAATAATCAGACCAATGAAATGTCTTAAGTGCATTCTACACAATATTTTCTGAATGGACAACTATCTCCATGATAAGGTTTTTCCAAAACTGTTGAATTAGGATGATCAAACTCCCAAGTCAAAATCTTGGCCATAAGTGACTGATACTGATTGGAAAAACTAGGCTTGCCTGGATTTGGGGGAAGAATCACTCCCTTCATTTTGGCAACATGAAAGAAATCAATACCTGGGGACATACGAGAGGTAGTGCATTCACTCCTTAGGATCTTTATCAGAAAGAGAGGATACCTTTTAAAGAAGGATTTTTCTAGCACTTTCATGAGTCTGGGGAATACTAGAGGGAAACTCAAACACCTCCAGTGTGTTTCAAAACTACTTTCATCCAAAAACTTAAAGGCAAGGAACATGCACATTTATATGCGGATGACATTTAGAATCAGTATTGATTTGGCTTTTCTGGACGGAGTGGTGGTTGACATAAGAAAAGGAGTTTCACAGAAAATTTTTATTTTCTTTTCAACAAAATTGGATGTACCTTTAGCTGGTGGAGGCTTCTCTTTTTTAGGAACTGCAGGGGGTGCTTCAGGGACAGGTTTCTTAACCACCTCAGGCACTTTAAAGATATTTTAGGAGCAATTTCAAAATTGTATTCAAATCAGAGAATGAAAACAAAACATGGACCACAGACAATTACATTTAGTGTGAAAAGCACAGAAAAATCCTATTCCCCTGCACACAGAGCATATAAAATATTCATTCTGTTTTAAAAGATGCTGGAAATCTGGCTCAAAAGTGATATTGCTAGCATCCTTTGGTAAAGTTTCAGAATAATATGTTGTGGGGAGAGCTAGAATTTTGGTTTCACGTGTTTGAAATTTTAATCCTTAAAAGGGAACTTTGTCTACTCCCATTAGAGGTATAGCGATTCTAACTGACTGCTTAAAAAGACGCTCAATGGGAAAACATTATGGTACAAATGCAACAAACATAAGATTGCAAATATAAAAAGCAGCTTTTCATCCAAAACTACAGCCTTCCAGAGAACTGGAAAGGCAACATAAGGTAATTTGAAAAAAAAGTCTAACACAAGGTAGACTTAATAAAGAAAGGAATAAAGGAAGCATTTTCCCATTAGAAAAGAAATTATCAGGGAGAAAAATGGCATAATGTTAAACCAAGGTGATGCTCTTTAAAGGCAAGCTACATATGAACATCTAACCAAAATGTTTCAGACTTAAGAAATAATGTCAAATATTTAAAATCACTTGGATGCAAAAATTAAAAATACATCCATGAGCACCAGATGAGTGAGTGAACATTAGAGAAAAATCAGAAAAAAACCATGGGGCATTGAAAAAAGAATCCTTATATCAAAGTGATATACCTATAGGTGGTGTCACCTCTTCAACCTCCTCTACAATAGGAATTTCTTCAGGTATTTCCTCTTCTACAAATGGTTCCTCAGGTTCCTCAAGCACTTTAAAATATGTTTTTTAAAGTTAATTTTATAACTTGTCTGGAATATTAAAAGTACAATGGTGACACAAAACATAAAAAGCACAGTTTTGGTCAAGGAAGGTTGTTAGAGCAGAGAAAGTGTATACCAGCCTTGTTGTAATAATAATAACAACAACAGTAATAATAATAATGGCATTTGCTAAGTGCTTAGTATGCCAAACATTGTAATGAATGCTTGGGTACATACAAGCTAATTAGTTCATGTACGGTCCCTGTCCCATAAGGGGTTCACAATTTGGAGGGGGGCCAGATACTAAATCCCCACTTTACGGATGAGGAAACTAAGGCACAGAAAAATTAAGTGACATGCTCAGTGTTACACAGAAGGAAAGTCGCAGAGCCAGAACTGGAGCCCAGAGTCTTTGACTCTTGTTTCTCACATTATTTCCCCAAATTATTAGGCCCATAAAATTTTAATGATCTGCCCACACCAGTAGTTTCAATTGCTCTTCAATTCTCTTGCGCAAGAGTATACAAATATATACTCACAGCAAACCCATTCAAAGCTCCTCCACAAGAAAAGTTTATCTTAAAAACCCACAAAAAGGGAATAGAAAGGTGAAGCAGAAGGTGTAAAATGTATTTTAAATTCTATTTCCATTGGGCCTACAAGTAATTTTGATTAGGCCCCCTTGGTATATGGATCAATGTCATTTTACTGGCTGGTATATACCATGAAACTTGAATAAAACTCTAAAAGATGTTTTAAATGAAAAGATCAAAAGAGTTTGGGGCAAGAATTCTTCAGAAGCTGATGTACCTTCTTCGACTGGTGGCACCTCCTCCTCTTGAGGGAGAACAACCGGAGGTCGTTCTTCGACTTCCTTAGGAACTTCAGGCACTTCAAAGATATTAATTTAAGAATTTAAAAATGTGATTAAACTATAACAATGGAGAAGGGTTAGTATATGATTTTTTTTTGCTACCCAGAAAAGGACATGAGAACACAGATGCACATAAAGGAACATTCACATTTCATCAAAGTGGTTAGTAAGATGTTACTCAAGAAGATTGCTTTTCAGGTTTATCAGACTTTTAAGAGTTGCTCTACCTTTGACAGCTCGGGCCTCTACTTTGACAGGAGGGGCAACAGGTTTTTCAGGGACTGCTTTCTTAGGCGGTTCTGGCACTTGGAAGATATTGCTTGGCTTTAGTATTTTTCTTTTTCCAGGAAGAATAAAGGAATAAAGAGGCAGCACATACCCACAAAACCACAAAAATCAATAAAATAACACAAGGACAGAGGTGAATAGTGTACCTTTTTGTTGGATCCCAAGCCCAAACCAAAGTCAACATAAGACCCAGGACACAACATTGAAAAGTTTAAATAACCAGACGAACATGACAGCAACTTCCAAAACAGACATGGAAACAGTTTGCTGAGCATAATATGCAAGGGATATCACAATCACCGAATAACACTTGGTTGTGTGTGTTAAATGTACCTTTAGCAGGGGGAGTTTCCACTTTCTTAGGAACAGGAGTTGGAGCCTTCTTCTCTGGCACAGGTTTCTTAGGCACCTCGGGCACTTTAAAGAGATTATTTCATTTTAAGAATTTCAATTTGAGAAGCCAAAGGATGACAGACAATGAAAAAGCACAGAGTTAGGTCACGGTAAAAGTACCAGTTTGGGAAAACATGTATTTGTTTTGGTGATGATCGACTAAAAGAATAATGGAGCTTTCATTTCTTGCTCACAAACAGATGTACCTTTGACTGGAGGAGCCTCTTCTTTCTTGGGGACAGGAACTTTCTTCTCTAGAACAGGTTTCTTTGGGATTTCAGGTACTTGAAAGACACCAGTTCAGGTTAAGAATTTCAGTTTTAGAAACAGAGGAGAGAATAGACAACAGATGACACAAGGACACTAATAGATGGAAGAACAAAAACAACTGGGGTAAAAAGAAATCATGGTGTTTGGGGCTTCAAATATAGTGGAACTAAGTTATGGTGATTCATTCAAGGCGAGTGTTTGCTACTGAGCACTTGTTCGTTCATTTCAGCAACATTAGGCCATTCCTGCTTTGCTCAATCATATTTACTGATCCCTTACTGTGTGCAGAGCACTGTACTAAGCCCTGGGGAGAGTAAAATATAACAGACACATTCCCTGCCCACAACGAGCTGACAGAGGTGCTCCCATGAAGGCCATTGGCCAAGACTACTCTTGTGTGGAAGGTTATCAGAAATGCCAGTTACTAAAGTTTTCTAGTTGGTAGAGTGAATAACTTTTACCAAACTAGTTGTACAACATTGAGAATTGGAATTTTCATGGTAAACTTAACTCATGTTGCCTTTTAGCAGGACCCTTCATCTTAGGTCTTTTCCCCTGGAGAGCAGGAGATTAGGAAAAATGGGCCTCAATTCATATACATTCAGTTTGAAAAATGGAAACATGATTGTTGTGACTGAATTTTTCTGAGCTGAAACTTAGTTCCACCATAAAAGCCCTGATGAGAATATTAACAAAGAAAAACAACATGAAGTCTCTTCTCCAAGGATTAATGTACCTTTGGCTGGTGGAGCCTCCACTTTCTTAGGAACAGGAGCAGGGACTTTCTTCAGGGGCACTGGCTTCTTAGGTACCTCAGGTACTTTAAAGACATTATTGCACTTTAAGAATTTAAAGAAGACTCAACACTCAAAAGTAATATAAAAACCAAGCCCCCAAATTCCCAAGGCTAAAATGACAAAGAAAGTGTTAATAAACATGAGCCAAAGATACAAGAAGTGAATTAATTATAATGAGGCCTTTGCTAGACGACTTAAAAGAATATTAGCTCTACCTGGAGCAGGAACTGGTGTAACTTCTTCCTCAGGTGGAGCTTCCTCCTCGGGTGGAACTTCCTCCTCCTCGGGTAGAACTTCTTCCTCCTCAGGTGGAACTTCTTCCTCCTCCGGTAGAACTTCTTCCTCCTCAGGTGGAACTTCTTCCTCCTCTGGTAGAACTTCTTCCTCCTCCGGTGGAACTTCCTCCTCCTCGGGTTCAATTACTGGGGCAGGGACTGGTTCTGGTTTCTTTGGCACTTTAAACATATTATTCATTTTACCAATATTATGAATTTGCACAACACCCACAAGAAAGCAGTAGTAATAGTAATAGCACTGGGATATACAGAACAAAAAAGTGACGTCATCTCTACCCACAAGGAGCTTTTGCTCTATGCCAGAGATCAAGCTAAAATTATTTACAGATAGAATAGTTAAAATACATTACTGAAAAAGGACATGACAGACCAGACAATCACAAAACACCAATATTCTTCAAAACAAATTCTAGCCAAGAATGATTTTAACAGAAGGTGTCTGCACGTCCAAGGCAAATAGCTCTTGTTAATGCAATTTTCCACTGTGGGTCAATGTACCTTTGGCAGGTGGAACTTCCTCCTTCTTAGGAACAGGAACACGAATCTTTTCTTCTGGGACAACTTTCTTGGGCACCTCTGGAACTTTAAAGATATTGTTGACTTTAGGAATTTCATTCCTTTATGGGTATCACAACATCATAAAAAATATATCAAGGGGCCAATGCCAAAATGATGGAAATCACCATGTGATGCCGGTAGATTTCATCTGGCATGAGAGTTCTTTTGCAATTATATATTGAGCTTTAAGATGATCTTTTCTCATTTTAAGTTTTGAAATGATGTACCTTTGGCTGGTGGAGCCTCTGCTTTCTTGGGAACAGGGGCTGGTATTTTCTTTTCCGGAACAGGCTTCTTGGGCACTTCAGGCACTTCAAAGACATTTGTTAAAAAAAACATTCATTTTTGGGCGGGGGTCAGGGACAAAATCAGAATAAAGTGCAAAGGCACGAAAAACATAGAAAATCAATGACATTCAAAAGATAACAATAAACAGACTTTTTTTTTCAATTTAAAATCACCCTGGTTTATCACAGAATCTTACAGGGAAGGATATTCTTCTCATCCCATATGTATAGAAAAATTTACTGAAAAAACTCTTGACAGCTATTGACATCAAAGGTTTTTATACCTTTAGCTGGAGGAGGCTCCACCTTTTTAGGAACTGGAACGGGAACTTTTTCCTCTGGAACAGGCTTCTTGGGCACTTCTGGCACTTCAAAGACATTTGTTAAAAAAATTCATTTTTTGAGGGGGCAGGGGCAAAATCAGTATAAAAGAGCTAAGGCACGAAAAACAGAATCAGTGTCATTCAAAAGGTAACAATAAACAGACTTTTTTCAATTTAAAATCACTCTGGTTTCTCACAGATCTTACAGGGAAGGATATTCTTCTTGTCCCATATGTACTGAAAAATTTACTGAAAAAACTCTTGACAGCTATTGACATCAAAGGTTTTCATACCTTTAGCTGGAGGAGGCTCCACCTTTTTAGGAGCTGGAACGGGAACTTTTTCCTCTGGAACAGGCTTCTTGGGCGCTTCAGGCACTTCAAAGACATTTGTTCAAAAAACATTCATTTTTTGGGGGCAGGGGCAAAATCAGTATAAAGAGCAAAGGCATGAAAAACAGAATCAGTGACATTCAAAAGGTAACAATAAACAGCCTTTTTTCAATTTAAAATCACTCTGGTTTCTCACAGATCTTACTGGGAAGGATATTCTTCTTGTCCCATATGTACCGAAAAATTTATTGAAAAAACTCGACAGCTATTGACATCAAAGGTTTTCATACCTTTAGTTGGAGGAGGCTCCACCTTTTTAGGAACTGGAACGGGAACTTTTTCCTCCGGGACAGGCTTTTTCGGCACCTCGGGCACTTTAAAAACAGCATATTAATGTTAAGTGATACCTTCTTTTATATATGGGCAAAGCAGCCACTTACTACATTCCTACTTGGGCCAGAAACTTTTTTTTTTTAAGATTCACTTTCTAAACAAGAGTAAAAAGGGACACACCAAGAAATTGTACTAAGGTACACAAAACATCAGAACTAAAGATGAAGACAACGTTCATGCCTGTGACGGACATAATTTTGGTGGGATTATTTTGTCTTTCAAAGAAAAGTGTTTGTTTTGTATTTAAGATGTATGTGAGGTCAGAAACAGAAAGAAAACAGTCGTAACCACTTTCAAGACTGTACACCAAGATTGAACACATTCAATAATGCTGTTGTGACCACTTATGAGGTCTCATTGATCTTGAGGCGGGTTTATCCAAATGATGTAGAAGGACTGTACTGCCCAAGCAAGCCATTCTAAGGCTATGTGAATATGCGTCATAATTCAGGTACCTTTCGCTGGTGGAGCCTTCTCTTTTTTAATAACGGGTACAGGTACTTTCTCTTCTGGCTTCTTAGGCGCCTCAGGCACTTTAAAGATATTATTTCAGTTTTGAGACTTGGGCCAAACAACAGAAATCAAAAACCCACATACAACATGAAGTTACAAACTCAAATCACAACAATAATCAATATTTAGAGAAGAATATATGCTGCGTAACATAAAAATAGAATTAGACAGAGATAGCTGAGTACGTGAATGACACACAATTTGATATACCTTTGGCTGGAGGGGCCACTTTCTTTTGGGGTACTGGCACAGGTTTCTTCACCTCTGGAACAGGCTTCTTAGGCACCTCAGGAACTTTAAAGATATTGTATTTGTTCAGAAATGTCAAAGTGATTTAAAGAGAAAGGAATTCAAGTCAATGAGTTGTAATGCCACAACGAATGAAAAGGACAGTTACATAGAACACAGTGCAAATACTTGTTAAAAGCCAGATGATCTGAAAGCAGCTGGAACTTGAACCAACCATTAAGATGGTTTTGCTTGTAACTCCAAGCAAGGGTAAATATACCTTTGACTGGGATTTCTTCCTCTTCCTCTGGGACAGGTTCTTCCTCTGGGATGAGTTCCTCTTCCTCTGGAATGAGTTCCTCTTCCTCTGGGACAAGTTCCTCTTCCTCTGGGACAAGTTCCTCTTCTTGTTCTGGAGGGATTTCTTCTTCAAGCTCTTCTTCAGGTTCTACCTCTTCTGGTTCAGGTATTTTAGGCACTTTAAAGATACAGGTTTGAGGTTGGACATTTTCCCATTACAAGTGAAACAGAAACACACTCATTTGTAGAATAAGGAAGAATGCCCTTTCTCCTGGCCCACAAAAAGACCCCACTGAACATGGACGCACATGAAAAAGAACGGAGACAACCACAAATTTTACTCAGAAAACATTTGATATTTTATACCTGGTGGAGCAACTTCCTTTTTGGGGACAGGTACTCTTTCTTCTGGAACAGCTTTCTTAAGCTTCTCAGGCACTTAAAAGGTTAATTTTAAGGAAATTAGGATGTTAATTCATTACTTTATATAAGCAGTGTAGTTTATCTGAATCTCATAAAATAAGTGTGCAATTGTAACAACACTATTAAACGTCCCCTGTGGATCAATTTTTAGTATTTTGGTCAGGTGATGTTAAAGGAAAAAGCCAATGATCCAAGCAAAACTTTAATTAATTATGGTATTTGTTAAGCACTTCCTGTGTGTCAAGCACTGTTCCAAGCAGTGGGGTAGATAAAAATTAATCAGGTCAGACACAGTCCCTGTCCCACATGGGGCACACAGTCTAAGTAGGAGGGAGAACAGGAATTAAATCCCTACTTTACAGTTAAGGGAACTGAAGCACAGAGAAGTTAAGTGACCAGTCCAAGGTCACACAGCAGAGAAGTGTCAGACCGAGGATTAGAACACAGGTCCTCTGACTTCCAGGCCCATGATCTTTCCATTAAGCCATGCTGCTTCCCATTATGCTAAGTTTTTAACCATTATGCTAAGTTTATAATCATTATAACTACTCCTCCTTTAGACTGTAAGCTCTGTTATAATACACTCCCTCAAGCATTTAGTAGAGTGCTCTGCACACACTAAGTCCTCAATAAAAATGATGGATTGATTTGGGCAACCTCCTCATTTTCAATTAACTAGATATTATTGTGAAAAGAGTAAGCACCCAATATATATGATTGAAAATATATAACTCAATACCAGGATAAGTATAACTAATTGCAAGAGGGTTGTTGCTTCTCAGCATATAATGGTGGAGTTTGTAAAGCAAACCCTATAAAGAGAATTTTCAAAACCATTAAGTTCTGCCATAATCCGTCTCTTCTTTTGCGATTTGAATAAAACACTATTCTTCTCAAAATATGCGTCTGTTTTACTAGATCTCCCTCTAGACTGTGAGCTCACTATGGGCAGGGAATGTTTCTGCTAACTCTATTGTACTCTAATCTCCCAAGCATTTAGTACAGTGCTCTGCATATAGTAAGCGTGCAATAAATACCAACTGATTGATAAGTCGTGTGTGATGTCAGTCAAGCCACAAGGCCCATAATACAATTTTCTTTTAAGGAGAGGTTCTTTAAGAACCCGACTATGTTTTAAGAAAATGACTGCAATTTATATTTTCAAGGATAAAATAGTGAAAACAGTCAGACTGATCTTCTGAATGTGCCAAATTTTCTTTTTATTAATGTTTGTTTTTTTACTGGATTAAAAATGATAAATATATAAATACATTTTAAATTATTCTCACTCTTTAACAGCTAGGACTGTGTCTGCCATTGGGAAAATCATCAGAACTACACCTTCCCCAAACTGTAAGCTCATTATGGGCAATGGACGTTTCTGCTTATTCTGTTATATTGTACTCTCTCAAGTTCTCAGAACAATGTTCTGCACACATCAGTGCTCAATAAAATACCACTGATGTATTGATTGACTTTCATTTGCTCATTCGACAAACTGTTTATTTGTTCATATACTATTCTATGTTGATTCTGTTGATAACTGTTGATTCTGCTTTTCTAAAGGTTCCTTTTGTCTGTCCCTGGTCTGTAATTTCTACATGTTTGATCTTCCCAATTGTGAACACCTTATGGGAGAAGTGACTATGCCTGAAAGATATCATTTTATATTTACCCCAATGCTTTGCTCAGCACAAAACAACAACTCAACACATACCATTATCACTAGTACCTCTAAATAGTGAATACTTATGGATTTGGCTATGTACAAACCTCCAAAAACAGTTCACGATACACAACCTGATAATTCAGGCATCAATTACAAATGGACAACAGTACTAAGTAAAACATAAATTCAAGGAACAAAGTTGTCATAATAAAGTCAGATTACCAAAGATATAATTATACCTTTAGCAGGTTGTACTGTCACTTTTTCTTTTTCTCGTTTGGTAACTGCAATATGTATTTTTTCTTCAACAACTTTCGTGGGGGGTTCAGGCACTTTAAAGATATTAATTTAAAGGACATCAGAACAAGTGACACAAAAATATGGAATCCAACAGACATTACATATTAATAAACTGGACAAAGACAGAACATTCAAGTAAAATACTGGGAAGATGAAACAAGACAGCATAACCACATTTATTAGACACACCTCTTAAGACACTGACGAGAATAATACTCAGTGACATTATACCTTTAGCAGATGGAGGCTTGAGTTTCTTAGGAACAGGAGTAGGTACTTTTTCTTCAGGGACAGCTTTCTTAGGCACTTCAAAAGATTAAGTTAAGAGACTTAAACCTAGATTTCTTAAGCTTCAAGAATAACAGGACCAAAGAATACTGAGACACCTCTTCCCAAACTGATTTATCTGTCACAAATTCACATTTATTAATGACACAGACATGGAACAGATACATAATTCTTATAACTGATGGGTTTTAAAACTTACCTTTTGCAGGTGGAGGCTTTGGTTTTCTGGGAACTGGAACTGCCTCTTCTGGTGCAGGTATCGCTGGCACCTCAGGTACTTCAAGGGGCAACACATTATTTAAGTGTAAGAATTTTGGTGAAGTGTAAACATTTAAAAATAAGCAGGAATAGTATGATTCAGGATTGCACTTGAGTAGCCCAGTTACATTGTTAAAATGAAAACCCTATGATCTAAACAGTTGACCAACTGTTGGTTAGCTAACTTATGGGGGTACAAATCAGGGGGCCTCAACTGAGCCAATGCTTTCAGGATACTAAACCAAAGCAGATGTTTCCCACTGTCCTATAAAACCTTACATTGTGTGATTCTAAACAGGTTTCTATTCCAGTTCGAAACTCTAATGAAAAATGAAATAAAGCCCTTTGAGTAGCAAATTCATTCATTCATTCAATAGTATTTATTGAGCGCTTACTATGTGCAGAGCACTGTACTAAGCGCTTGGGAAGAACAAGTCGGCAACAGATAGAGACAGTCCCTGCCGTTTGACGGGCTTACAGTCTAATCGGGGGAGATGGACAGACAAGAACAATGGCAATAAATAGAGTCAAGGGGAAGAACATCTCGTAAAAACAATGGCAACTAAATAGAATTGAGGCGATGTACAATTCATTAACAAAATAAATAGGGTAATGGAAATATATACAGTTGAGCGGACGAGTACAGTGCTGTGGGGATGGGAAGGGAGAGGTGGAGGAGCAGAGGGAAAAGGGGAAAAAGAGGGTCACAGGTAATTAGCTGGAGGAAATAAGGTGCGTTGTTTGCTCTAAAGATGTCAGATATAAAAAGTGGACAGCAAATGGTCATCATTTTACAACTATTTATTAAGAAAAGTATTGCCAAATTATTAAATGGTTGAATTGAAGCAGTGTGATCTGGTGGGTAGAGCATAGGCCTGGGAGTCAGAAGGACCTAGGATCTGATTCTGGCTCTGCCACTTGTCTTCTGTGTGACCTTGACCAAGTCACTTCATTTCTCTGTGCCTCAGTTACCTCATCTATAAAACAGGGATTAAGGCTGTAAATCCTATGTGGGACAGGGACTGTGTCCAACTACATTAGCCTGTATCTACTGCAGTGCTTAGTACAGTGCCTGGGACATAGTAAGTGATTAAAAAATACCATAAAAAATATATATGTATAAATAACGACATATGCACATATATGTTTATGTGTATATATATACATACATATCAGTGGTAAAGGTTTCAGCATATAGTAAGTGCTCAAAAAATACCATGGGGGGGTGTGTGTGTGTGTGTCTCTATCAGTAGGGAAGGTTGTTTCCTTCTGGGACAAAGTCTCTTTGGAAGAGAAAGTGGAGGTCTTCAAGGTTGGACAACTTCCTCTGATATGGAGTTGCTCAGCCCTTCTTCAAGTCTTCATATTTAGAGGCATCTTTGACCAAGTATGGTCTGATTAACTCCTCCCCCAAATTTACCTATTTCCCAAATGTTCAAGACTCTTCTAAGTGCTTGTTCTAGGGATGTATGGTGACCAGAGGAAGCTTTCCTGCATTGGTGAAGCATCGCTATGGGAATTTATATGGCCCCAATTATCCACCCTCATTTAGGATGATGCTGGAGGATGTTGTGCCGGAGAGCATAAAAGGGGACGGGGTGAGAGGCAGATTAAAGCGCAGGAGTAGAACACATAAATCAAGAGCAGTCAATTATTTTCTGTGGTCTCCCTCCCCAGAAGACACTATATGCATATATGCAGAGGAAAAACAATGGGCTTGAGAGGGGGATGAGGTTTCCATGAAGAAAGAGTAGCTAAGATAACTTTCATAAGTTTTGGAAAAGCAGCTGGGCCTAGTAGGAAGAGCACAGGATTGGGAATCAAGAGACCTCGGTTTTATTCCCAACTTCAAGTCGTCTGCTATGTGAACTTGAACTAGTCGCTTCTCTGTGCCTCAATTTCATCTATGTGAGGGATAAAATACCTTGTTCTGCCTCCTTAGGCTGTGAGCCCAGGGAGTGTGTCAGATCTGATTATCCTTTATCTGGACCAATGCTTAGCACAGTGTTTGGCAAATAGTAAGTGCTTAACAAATACCCCAGTTATTTTTACTATGATTCACTTTTGGTTTAGGGCTGATCTGTTCACTCATCACCATCATGCAACTATAATAAGTAAGCCCTAAAGTTCATGATCATTTGGGTACATGTTTGCAGCTTCTGCCGTACCTGTGACTGAGACGTATTCCTCGTGCTTCTCATACTTTTCATGATACTCGAATTCATGTTCCTCATATTCTTCCTCTTGGTAATATTCGTCCTTTGGCTCATACTCTTCATATTCATATTGCTCCACCTCATCATATGCCTCTTCTCGTTCGAGAGAAACAGATACTGTTTCCTCTTCTTGAGTGTAAGTCCATTCTTTTTCTGCTGTTATAGTTACTTGTTCTTCTGGAACAGTATTACAATAGTCAGAATTTCACTGAGTGATACTGGGATGATTTATTAGCACCAAATGTTGAATTAAAAGATTAAACCCCCATTTGATTTTGTCACAGTCCCATACAAAAAGTTTTTTGAACCCCATCACACCTTTGGAACTGAAAAATTCAAATACCGCATCTACTTGCATAATTGACTCACTCTGATTTTTGAGGAGGAAATCAATTTTTTTTTGGACCACAAAATTGTAAATCAGGGGAGGAGGAGGAGGAGCAGAAGGCTGAGAACAGGACAAAACAGTGAGGGTAGATAATGAAAACTGCTCAAACCACGGTAGAAGTCAAAGGGGGAGAACTTGCACAACACATCAGAAGTGGAGAGAATTAATTCCCTGAGCACCTCCTGTATGGAGCACCGGGAAGAGAATGCAACAGGAGAGAAACATCATCGAGTGCCCATTTACCTTCTCCCTCCTTAATTTACCAAAATAGCCTCTCCCCTGATTTGAGGTTGTCAAAATTACACTGAAAGTGGAGCAGATATACAAGTAAATACTGTAGCTCACCAACTTTAATAACATCAACCAAGAAATGTCAGAACTATAGAAGAATGTCTATCTTCCCTTTCTCCACCTTCTTTCCCTTCTCTCATCTTCCATCCTCTAGCTCAGTGCAAGGTTTTGCAGAAAGTGAAACAGCTTTAGACATTATTCTTATGCTGTTTTCATTATTTAGTCCATACTCAAATATACCTTTGGTAGGAGGAGGAACTCTTTTGGGAACAGCAATGGATACCTTTTCTTCTTGGACAGCTTTCTTTCGAACCTCAGCCACTTTAAAAAGAGTAAATGCAAAAACAGAATCATGAGATGAGCTGCATTTTAAGGCGGAGGAAAACTTTTGTATGAAAGAACTGAGAATGAAGATTGGATCAATTATTTCATTTAAAAGGGCAAGAAAGAATTAATGGGTCTACAAGTAAGAGCATACGGTTAACATTTAATGCAACCAGACAGACAATTAAGTTAACAGACACAGCGTATCGTCCAGTATGTGTAATTTCTACTTTCTCAAGAGAGGATTTGAGAATGGCTTCCAAGTGCTAATTCAGGTTCTTCAAGAAGTGGAGCAATTGGAGGAACTCCAAGAAGTGTTTATAGAAATGTGTTCAAAGACAACATCACAGAAAGACCTACACACATACCCAAGAGTAGCATGAGAAACAGGTCTGTGAAAAGTGAGCAAACATATCTTTCCTTCAAATCCAAGATATTCTTAAGCATAATTGCTTTATTAAATAACACATTTGCTCATTTTTCCAAAATATAAAGAGGAAGAAACTCTCACATTTAGAAATTGTATGGAAGACAGGCTCTATAGTTACAATCACACAGATTAGTGACATTTTGAAAGTTTGGACAAAAGTAGTTTTGGTGTTGGGTAAATGTTTAAAAATTGAAAGGGCCTTTTTAATTAGAAGGAACTTCTGAACCCCAAATATTTCAGAACCAGACTTGTGTTTCTTCCTTTTTAAATATTTCCAAGGTTCTGGAAACTAAGGTTTCTGTTTTTCCAAAGAATTCCAAATCTGCTGGGTTTTATCTGTTCTCAGTCCTTGGATGTGCACTGCTACCTATGAAAGTGCTAGTGTACCTTTAGGTGGTGGCACCTCCACTTTCTTAGCTTTGGGTTTCGGTACTTCTTCTGGCACGGGTTTCTTGGGAGCCTCAGGCACTTTAAAGATAGGATTGGTAATTAGAAGTTGATTTTTCCCCTCCAGTGAAAAAATGATTCAAACAACAAAACTTTTATCGCACTTCAAACTTGGAAGTGAACCCCAAACTCCCCCATCCACTTGTGCTTTAAAAGCTTAACTAAACTGGAAGTGGTAAGAGGAGTGTCAAAGACAGACATCTTGGGGATAACTTAAATGCTGGCATACCTCTTGCACGAGGAGGCTCCTCTTTTTTAGTTACAGCAAAATGTACTTCTTCTTCTTGGCTAATTTTCACATGTGTCTCAGTCACTTAAAAGATAATTGAAGGATTAGGGAACTATATTGCTCGGGATGGGAATTTAACATTAAGTAGGCAGGACAACCGTAAATGTTAGAGAATAAAATGATTTCCCCAGTGCGCACACTTTGACAAACAAACAAAATTCAGCACCTGAAGAAAAGACGAGAGTACATGACTTCCACTAACACACGGATTGACCCCAGTTAAAAATGTGACTCGGGCGAAAAAGAAGAAAAAGAGAAGAAAAGGCTCACAGGTCTTTGTGAACATTCTGATTTCATTTACCTTTGGTCAGAGGAGGCTCTTCTATTTTAGGACCAGCAGGAGGTGCTCTTTTTTCAGGCACTGGTTTCTTTGGTACTTCGGGCACTTAAAAGATATTGGGCAAGTTTATGAAATTTGGAATATAGCAGAAGCACACAGTAAAACAAACAGGTTTTTAAACGGCACACATTCACACAAACACACACATTCACACATACAAATAGACTCACTCTTCCTAAATAAAAGGAGATTGTATGAATTTTGACTAATCTCTGAATAAAAATTCCCAACATATTTCAAGTTTAGACAAAGGGCTATACCTTTAGCTGGTGGAACCTTTTCTTTCTTAGGAACTGCAGCAGGTAATTTCTTTTCAGGAACAGGTTTCTTTCGAGGTTCAGGCACTTTAATAATTGGTATTTGGAAAGGTTAGTTTTAAGACTTTCTTTAAGCCACATGATCAGTTTACTTATAGAGAACTGCACATATAATACAAGGATTAGTTGTTACTACTCATTAGAAACCTACAACCATCTTTGAAGATCCAAACAGAATTAGGCAATGTAAGCTGGGACAGGTTGAAATCTTTGGAGATAAGTGTCTATTTCAAGAGAGATTTTGTTTCTAGCCATAAACTACCACCTCTGCTATATTGTACTCTCCCAAGCACTTAGTACAGTGCTCTGCACACAGTAAGCACTCAGTAAAAACAACTGATTGATGTATTGTACCTTTAGTGGGTGGTGTTTCCTCTATGAGGAACAGCAGCGGGGACGTTTGGTTTCAGGTTAACTCACTGAAGCAACTGGGACACTTTAAAACATTACCATATGACCTTGTAAAAGTGTCCAAAGTATGTTTTAGTTGGGAAAATGAAAATGCTCGTTAGAAGTTGAAATTTGCAACATACAACACAGAAAGACAAATTATGCACAATGGCAGCAAAACGGAACGACAGTTAAACACAAAGGATGGGAAATAAATTGAGCGGATGTACCTTCTGGCGCTTCCACTGTTTTAGAAATAATGTGTAGTTTTTCTTCCACAACATATTCTTCAGGCGCCTCCATCACTTTAAAGACATTGATTTTATGAATACCAAATGGCAGGACTCAATCCGTTTGACTTAACTAATGTCATTTATTACTTTAAGGAAGAACGGAATCAGTAAAAGATCAAAAACTAAAAGCCATTAACACAAACCAAAACCCTGGTGACCAACAACTTTTGTATTCTGTGCTTAAGAATACCATAGGCTTCAAAGAAAAGTATCTAGATAGGGACACCGCCTTTGACAAGTTGGTAATGGAGAATTCTTTCATAAGAGGATTTAAGCTCATCCCATAGAGATGAAAGAGTTTGTATTCCCCATATGAACGACAGAAGCACATACAAAAAAAAACCTCCCCAAAGGACAAGTTTGAAAACCAATTCTCAAAGAGACAGTGGAGTTGCTTAGGAAGCAATTGGCAGGATCAGAAGAAATCTTTATGCTAAAAGTGGAGCAAGCGCACATTTTAAGAATCTGCTGTTAGACACTGCTCTTAATCTCATGCTATCCCTTATACTGAAGGTATTTGCTGTGGGGGTGTTTAAGGTAAAGGCTACAAATCTCTATGAAACTTTTCACACTATACCTTGAAAGGCTAATTTCAGAATATTAGATCTTTTTGTGGTATTTTATATTTAGTAGAAAACACATAGAATAGATTTATTAGGCACCTAATAACACTACTCTAGCCTTATTTTGCAGTGACCAATGAAAGGATTCATGAGGAACAATTAGCTGACCAGTTAGCTAGAAGGAATCATAGTTATAGATCACAATTAAGAAGTATGACAGAAATATATTTAGACTTTGATTGAAATACATTTTTACTCTGATATAAAAATGATTGAGTCTTTTTTTTTTTTTAAACAAGATTTGAGACTGTATTCACTTCTC
Source organism: Ornithorhynchus anatinus (assembly GCF_004115215.2). Taxonomy (NCBI): domain Eukaryota; kingdom Metazoa; phylum Chordata; class Mammalia; order Monotremata; family Ornithorhynchidae; genus Ornithorhynchus; species Ornithorhynchus anatinus. The sequence goes on from NC_041736.1 coordinate 21,127,894, forward strand.
CACCGCTAGACTGTAAGCCCTTTGTGGGCAGGGAATGTGCCTACCGACTCTTTATATTGTATATTGCTTAGTACCGTGCTCTGCACACAGCATGTGCTCAATAAATCTGATTCACTGATTTGAACTAATCCTACCTTCATATGAGGTAATCTCAGCTTCCTCTTCTTCCTCCTCCTCTTCTCTATAAACCGAAAAGGAGGCTGTTTCTTTCTCTTCTGCATAACTCCATTCTTCTTCTGTGGATTCTTTAAAGACAGGATTTAATTTCAGTATGGCTTTTGTGAGGCTATGCCATATTACAGTCAATCTTTGGCAAGAACCGTGTGATTTCAAAGCACCTCCTGTTGAAAGTTTGCAAGGGAATTGTAGAGAGGAAAGGAGAAACTACATTTCCCAGGAAACAAATGGATTGACTCACTACATTTTACCACAGCAAAGGGCTGGTTTGGTAGAGCCAAGTTCCCAGAGTATTCTTGGAGGGGAGGTGAAGGACAGGGGCAGGCCTTATCCCTCTTTCTTAGACTCAGAAATCTGAGTAATTGCAAATTTGAGAATTTCTCAAATTGAGCTTTCTCAAATGATATTCATTGGTAGGAAGTACAACAAATCAATGTGTTGGTGAAGATTCAAATTTGATATGTGCCAAGATTTTAGTTCAGGGTTCAAGAGTTCTCTGCAAGAGTCTGCTTGTTCTGAATTCCATACTTTATAATATTATTTTATAATTTAGAAGAGAAACAACCACATAATTTTGAAGCAAGGCTCTCCTCCCTTATACAGAAAGCAGCTGGGATAAAGATCAGCAGCATTCAATAAATTTAGTAACTCTTCGTGCACGCTGTCTTGATTGGGCGGCATTTGGACTGTAGCTTTGATTAGGCAGGGACCTTGCCTTTCTAACAAAAATTTCAAGGCTGTGTGGTTAAGGCAGTGGTGAGTGTTTTGCAAAGTTGTCATGGAAATCAAGAGGGAAGATCCAAACTGGGAGGCTGTGAATGAGTGAGATTGTGAAGGATACACACATACATTCACATTTGGGTACAGATTTGCATAAAGAAGCAGTTTAGTCTGGTGGATAGAGCATGGGCCTGGGAGTCAGAAGGACCTGGGTTCTGATTCTGGCTCTGCCACTTGTTGGCTTTATGACCTTCAGCAAGTCACCTAACATCTCTGGGCCTCCGTTACCTCATCTGTAAAATGGGGACTAAGACAGGGGGGCCTATGTGGGGCATGGATTGTGTGCAAGCTGATTAGCTTGTATCTACCCCAGTGCATAGTACAGTGCCAGGAAAAGTAAGCACTTGACTCAAAATCTTAGTAACTATACAGGTGATCTTGCTCAACTAATTCCCTTGCCCAGTTTGAAACAGGATTGACTAAAGCTGGTGGGCCTGTGTGAGCACTGGGAGTCAAGGAACTATTTGTGGAATTAGAGATGAGTGTGAAGCTGTGGGTGTTGATCTGGAGGTGCATGGTATGCATGCATGGTATGGCTTCATATTTGTGTTGTAAAGCTGAGTTGGGCAGCGGGGAGAATCAGATCCAGTGGTAGGGCTAGTTAAGTAGTGATACTGACAAAGAAGGCACTAGGAGTAATAAAAACAAAAGAAAAAGTAAAAGAGATGGGAGAAGAGGAAGAAATGAGACAGGTGGGAGCAACAACACAACTGACAAGGACGAAAAATAGGGAGAGGTCAGGGAAAAACAAAAACAAAACAGGAAAGGAGGAAAATCCAAGTAATTATGGGGGAAAGACAGGGTAAATGAGGCAAGAAGAGACAGTGATAAGATAAAAACACACACAAACAATGAAGTGTTCACTGCCTCAGCAAGTACATTCAATTGGGCGAAACCTTCAATCAAAATTTGTTAATAATAATGTTGATAATAATAGTCTTTATGGTGTTTACTAAGCACTTATACATGTCAAGAACGGGGTTAGGTACTGGGGATACTGATGTTAGATATTGATGTTCAGATCTGGCACAGTCCCCATGCCATATAGAGCTCAAAATCTGCATGACGGTGATGATGAAGATGATGAAGAAGAAAATAACACTGATGAAGTTGATAAAGATGAAAGAAAAAGTCAACCCCACAATGTGCAGCTACACAAACATAAACAGATATTTTCAACACAAGACAAACTCAGAGTCCTAATACACAAAACTTTCAAGACAAACTTTGGGATTCAGGAGCAAGTTCTAAACCATGTAAATCAGTGCTCTATGTACAGCAGGTGTTCAATAAGGGCTGAAGATGTTGACGTTTCTTTTTAAGAAGTCCTCAAATATTTTTGTCTAACATAGCATAACTGATCCAAATAATCTTAGAGTGAAGCCAAATTCCTGGCTTGGGTTAAATGGGATTAAGGAGAGAAAATTGATTTTACTCCAGAACTGCTTTTCCCCTTCCACATCATCACAAGATATTTGAAAAGAAAGAGCAGTGATGAATACATGTGGACCTCAGATTAATGCCTCCCAGGTTTTTCCTACTCTAAGGGCTTCAACTTCTATTCATTAATCACATCTTAAAACAAGGGAAAAGATGATGTTTTAGACAAGATGTAACTAAACGGATTTGTTTGCCAGACTTAACAATGTGGTCATATACCTTCATGTTGGATGATTTCCATTCTTTGGGGAACAGCCACAGATACTCTTTCTTCTGCAACAAATCTTTTTTCTTCTACAATGGTTTTCTTGGACTTCTCAGCCACTTAAAAAAATATTAACATTGAAGTTTAAGAACTAAAAATTAGATATTAAGAGGGGTTCCTTAAATAGGATCATTATTATTTATGAAGATTTACCCAGGTATGCTTCTAGCGCTAAAAAAAATAAATAAAAGAGACCAAATATCTTGTGTAGCGACCACAATACAATAATTGTCCCACTACTATAAGGAGCATAAAGTGTGATAAGAAGAAATCACAGATTTAGAAACAAACAAAATCTTGCCCAAGACCCAGTTTGAGAAGTAGATTGGTCTAGTGGCTACAGCCTGGACCTGGGAGCCAGAAGGACCTGGGTTCTAATTGTGGTTTCACGACTGGCTGGCTGTGTGATCTTGGGCAAGTCACTTACCTCATCTGTAAAATGGGGATTAAGACTGTAAGCCCCATTTGGGATATGGACTATGTCCAATCTGATTAGCTTGTATCTATCCCAGTGCTTAGTACAGTGCACGGCACATATTAAGCTCTTAAAAAATATCATTTAAAAAAAAAATCCAGACATACCTCTAGATGGAGGTGCTGCCTTTTCTTTCTTAGAAACAGGAACAGGTACTTGAACTTTTTCCTCTGGAACAGTCTTCTTGGCCACAGCAGGCACTTAAAAGACATTATTCAAGACTTTCAAAATGATATCAACAGAGGACAGTGGGAGAGGGAAAGGAATCCCCAGCAACAGCAGCTCGAGTCTAAAACCGACCCTCTTCTAATAGAAATAGTATTTACTAGGCACTTACTCTGTGCAAAGCACTATAGTAAATCCAGGAAGAAAATACTCAGGTGGGAATTAGACAGGGAAAGCAGCATAGCTTAGTGGATAGAGCACAGGCCTGAGAGTCAGAAGGACCTGGGTTCTAATCCTGGCTCTGCCACTTGTCTTTTGGGTGATCTTGGGCAAGTCCCTTAACTTCTCTATGCCTCAGTTACCTCATATGTAAAATGGGGATTAGGATTTTGAGCCCCATGTGGGACGGGGACTGTGTCTAACCTGATTAACTTGTATCCATTGCAATGCTTAGAACAGCGTTTCACACATAGTAAGCACTTAACAAGTACTATAATTATTAGTTATTATTACATGGTCCCTGTCCCTCAGGTGGTGGGGAAGAGGGAGCTTGGGGCCTGTCACTTAGGGAAGAGACTGCCCAATCAATTGCATTTATTGAGCTCTTATTGTCTGCAGAGCACTGTACTGAGCACTTGGGAGAGTACAATATAACAGAGTTGGTAGACCTGTTCCCCGCCTACAGTGAACTTAGCCCCATGCTACTGGGGCATTCACCAACCCCTTCTCCAGCGGAAGAGTGAGAAGCAGCAACGGCGTGAGAGCTTCTCAACGTTCAAAATGCCGGGAAGGATGCAGCGACGACTTTGGTTGTGGTGGCTGCTGACACTACTGGATTTAGTTGCTACAAGTCTGATACTCTGCTCCTCTAAGCTACAGTGCTCTCTGCCTCTTCTCTTATCTATATAGACATTTTTCTCATATCGTTTCTGTGTTTTTACTGATTCATCTTTCCTATGTGCAACACCAATCTCCTGTCCCCAACCTTAGTCTTCGATTATAAATTCCTTGGGAACCGGGGGCCGTGTTTAAATTTCCATCGGCGTATTCTCTGGCAGTGGTTTGCACATAGAAGGCCGTTAATAAATACTATTTCTACTGCAGCACAAACATGCATAGGAAATCCTAAAAAAAGAATTTCAAGGCACAAAGGGACTGGCATCATAAAACCAACAAAGGACAGTACATCTATGGCAAAATCACTAGGCTGTGCTCTGGAAAGTGAGATGGGTTAAGCAACGTACCTTTGGCTGGGGGAGCCTCTTCTCTTTTAGGAGGGATCGGTCTAGTTTCTTCAGGGACTTCCTGAACTTTCTTTTTCCTGGGTACTTCTGGCACTTGAAAGATACGAATCCATTTTAGAACTTCGAATTAGGACCAGAAGGGAATAAGCAACATTGACTGGCATTTCAAGCGATGGGCATTTAAGGATCTCCAAGAACAGTTTAAGGTTTATCTATCAATAAGTGGTATTTAATGAGCACTTAGTGGGTGCAGAGCACTGTACTAAGTACTTAGGCTAGAACAATAGAGTTGCCAGACACGATCCATGTCCTCAAGGAGCCTACCCTCTAATTAGGGAACAAGGGAAGGTTTGTTTTTAAGTTGGATTTATGTACCTATTGCTGGTGGAGACTCTTCCCTTTGTGTGACGATGGTCACTTTTTCTTCTGTGATAACTCTCTTATGCACCTCAGGAACTTAGAAAAACAAAATTCTGATTATTTTCTGTGGCAAGATATTTCCCAATACATTTGCACGTGCTTCATTACGGAACTAGTTGGGCCAATAGGTAGCCAATAGGTAGAGTATAAAAACTGAGATCAGAAGACTGAACGAATCAAGGAATCACTCAAATTGAAGGACTGAGCTTCGAGATATAAAAACGACGAAAATAGAAGCTTATTTTTTAGCTCTGTACCTTTCACTGGGGGTGGCTCCTCTCTTTTAACAACAGGGACAGGAATCTTCTCTTCAGGGACAGGTTTCTTAGGTACTTCTGGAACTTCAAAAAGAACAAATGTAACACTGAGTTTGGGTACACCATATTCTACAAATCAAAATGCCCCCAGTGCATATTGATCAATTGGAGCGGTTTACAGACATGTTATTTGCCAAGCCTTGATCAGAGTAATTAGGACAAATTAGCTGCTTCACCCAAGATTCACATACTTTATACAAATATAAAACACATCGCCAATACAAATAAATCATAAAGAAACGGCATCAAAACTATCAATGCTATCTCACATGAGCAAGTAGAGGAGTCACTCTTTAAGCAAATATCAGTAAATGTTTTTCAGATACACTAATCAGCCAGAGGCAAAGGATTACCATAAATCATATAGTTGTAGCACAATAGAAGAAGCCCTTAAACGCTCTTGATATGTAATAAAATAGGCTCTGAGAAAGAAGGAGCAACACAATAGACTGGATTTATCTTGACCCTGTTCCAGAGATTAAATTATGCCTGGCTGGGAGCCGATTCAAGAGTCAGGAACAATTCCTGTTTTATTGAATGTGTCCAATTGTGTGCTTTGCTGGCCAGGGCGAGAAGCAGCAAAACCTAGTAGTTAGAGCACAGGCCTGGAAATCAGAAGGAACTGAGTTCTAATCCCAACTCTGCCACTTCTCTGCTGTGTGTGACCTTGGGCAAGTCACTGAACTTCTCTAGGCCTCAGTTGCTTCATCTTTAAATGGGGATTAACACTGGTAGCCCCGTGGGGGCATGGATTGTGTCCAACCTGATTAGCTTGTATCTACCTCAGACCTTAGTAGAGCGCTGGCTCATAGTAAATACCTAACGGAAACCATAAAATTAAAAAAGGGAAATGTTCCCAACAAAATAGATGGCCTCATATTACATAGAATTGCACACAGTTGTTGAAAGGGTGCATTATTAATCCTTTGAATAATTAGCGTCAATCAGTGGAATTTATTGAGTGCTTTCTGTGTGCAGAACACTGTACTAAGTGCTGGGGAGAGTGTAATGGAACTCCCTGTCCACAACTATTAGACTGGTATACTGCATAAAAACCTGAGAAACCACGAAAGAACATTTTTTCTAAGCTAATGCCTACATGAAGCCAGTGTTTTCTATCCTTTAATTTGCTCCCCTCCCAGTCCGAACTCTCTTTCCTTTGTCCTCCATTCTGGTTGCTCTAATCTTTGATCTAAAGGTGTGTGAAAGAATGTGTTTCAGATGAGGTGTTAACTTGACTGGTTGAGGAGGTTTAGTTTAACACCCTCTTTTATCATTATCGTGTTTTTAAATCTCAACAGCCATTGAAAGCCAATCAAAATAATGGGAAGGAGAAGGAGGAAAAACTTTGATCAGTCTCTAAATGTTTGAAAAAAATGTGATAAAACATTTCATCTGGAGGATCTGTTCCTTCTTTTTGGAAATTACGTCCAATTTTCACTCTGCTCTGCCTTATTTTTTGGCAACCAATTTTCACATCGCCTGCCCTGTTCCTTAGCAACATGTTAGCATGACAACACTAAGGACCTGGGAGGTTTGCAAATGGATCCTCTGGTTTTTTTCTTGCAAGTGTAATTTTTCTTGACACTAGTTTTCAGAAGCAGTTTTGAGAGCTGCCTTCAGAAATTTGACGTACTTCAGTGGTGGATGTCAAGATGATGAAAGACCCTTATCCAACAGAAATGTGCAGCACGGAAAAGAGTAGTGACAGTTGACTACACAACATGCATGAAAGGAAACGAAACATTCTCGATGGGGGTGAATAAACCAAACATGAAGACACAGCTTAGCACTGATGAAGGATATTAAGTAATGCAGCTAAGGCATCTTAGGGTCCCAGCGATGGGATACCTTTAGCAGGAGGGGCAGCTTCCTTCTTGGGTACTGGAGCAGGCTTTCTCTCCTCAGGGACAGGTTTCTTGGGCACTTCGGGTACTTTAAAGACACCATTGTGAAAGCAATGGTGAACACCCTTATTCTAAGATTTCTTTCAAGTACTATAGAGCTTGTCATTAAGATTATGTCTTGGGGAGCAAACCTATGCTTAAGAGTCTCTGTGCAGAGTTAAGAGTAAGGCAATCTTGAAAGGGCTTGACATTAATATTTACAAGAAAGTTACACCATTACAAGATGGATGACAAGTTGAATTTACAAACACATAGGACTGTGAGAAATGAAGATCAAAAAAGCAAGAGGGATATTCTGTTATCATCGATCTACCTTTGACTGGAGGCACCTCTACTTTTTTAGGAACGGGAACTGGGACCCTTTCTTCAGGGACAGGCTTCTTGGGCACCTCAGGAACTTGAAAAAGAGGGCACACTTTGAGGAAGTTGCTCATTTAGGCAGTGAAATACAGAGTATGAGTCACATTCATCTCTGATGTCTAGGATTCAAAATGCGCTCTGACTAAAGGATGTCTCTGGGGATAATATCAAGGTATCAAGGAGAGGAGAGAGTTACTGCTACCAATACGGAATTATTATCGTCATCACCTTTAACTGGAGGAGCCTCCACTGGCTTAGGGACTGGTACAGGCACTTCTTCTTCAGGGAAAGTTTTCTTCTGCACCTCAGGCACTTTTAGAGAGAGCAAGTTTAGAAATTGAGCTTTTATAACTTTTCAGGATTCAGAAATACTTGACAGGGCAAACTATTTCAAAATGCATACTGAAACATCCACTCCAAGCATTTAGTATTAAGAGAGCTTTTGATTTCTCAGGTCATATACCTTTAGCTGGAGGTTCAACCTTTCGGGACACGGCAAGCTGAACTTTTTCTTCCACCACAGTTTTCTTCTGCACCTCAGGAACTTTGAAAAGATATGAATTTTAATGGTGAAGAGAAAGTGCCTTGCAATTCTTAAGAGTACCGAAGCTAATTAAGAAACACACAAGCATGAGGTTTAAAATTGGGCCAAAATGAACATGAGATTTGAAAGATATGTATTTACAAAAGAGTTATTAGGGGAAAAAAAGAGACGTATAATGCAAGATGATTTTTTGTGAAGGTAGAATTTTCAAATGATGTTATACCTGTAACTGAAATCTCTTCCTTATGAGAAGCAAAGAACATCTTTTCTTCCGAAACTATCTTCTTTGTATGCACCGCAGGGACTTTGAAGACAGTGTATTATATTAGAATTGCTTTTTAAAGAATAATTTGCAGGCTGATAAATCTTTTTGCATGTAAAACATCTCACTAACATAAAGTTTAAATTCTTAGACCTAGAATTAGGAAAAATATCCTGGGCAAATGTGTCATGCATAATTCAAGCATTCTTAGACTTAAATAATCTTTTTTAGATAGCAGCAAAATAGGTAGACCAGCCAATAAAATAATCTGCAAAAGAAAGATCATGCAGTGATTCAGAAAATATTATATAAAAGGACCATATAGACACAACTTCTTCACACAACGTATAGGCTATTAGAAAGCCAATTTTGTTAGATTGTATGTATGTAAATAAACCAGAATACCAGAAATATCACTGGAGTTGGAATTCAGTGCTGGGAAGATTAAAGTTAGGAAGCAAGCCACAAAACATATAACCTGCCTCAAGACAAGGAGAAAAATTAGCAGAGTGAACTTTGAAGCGGAAATACAAAGGAGCACTACAAATAGCTTAGACAACGTGTCTGGGCAGTGCATGGTGAGACGTAGACATATAAAGATAGATTCACACATTCAGGGAGATAGATCAAGATCTACATATCTACATAAAAATTCATAAAAGGAGCAATGGAAAGACAAAGATGAGTACCTTTTACTTCAATAACTTCTTCCTGTACTGGAGTCCGAGAAGGCTTTTGGGGTATAATCTTCTTTGAAACTTCGGGTACTTTAAAAAATATGAGGAGTTATATTTGAATTGAGAAGGCTACCACTGTGGTACATGGATTTAAAGTGAATTTCATGAAGATTTAAAGGAGAATATCTAAGTATTTAATTATCCATTTTAAAAAAAAACCTATTTGTGCACTGGTCATAATATTTAGAAAATGATGATACCTTTTGTGACTTTGACTTCTGCCTCCTCTTTTCTCCGAGTGGTCTTTTGAACTTTTTCAACTACTGGCTTCTTAACAACTGCAGGCATTGTAAAGAAATTGCAGTACATTTACTCCCTCTAATATAAATTACCCTCCTATTAAACACATCAAGCAAGCTATTTTTTGATCTGTGGTGTTATTTTTAGTTTTGTGGTTTTTTAAAGTTTACATACAATTCATTCCTTTTTTCAAAAAATGTACAAAATAGAGGATTGTTTTGCTCAAATTAGTAAAGTTGAAGGAAGAAGTTGTGTCCAGCTGGTCAGGTCGACCAAGGAATTTAAAAAAGTCAAGTAAAGACAGGTTTTTCAAGGTTTAGTTTATTCTCAAATATTAAAAAGTCCCTACCTTTTGGGAGTGACACTTCCTTCTTTTCAGGAGCAATTGCTGGCATCTTCTTCTCATAAATTTCTTAAATGCAAAGAAGAATCAAGATAAATATAACTTTTAAAACTAATTTAGAGCATTAAATATATTATAAATGATTAGAAAACAAGTTTAGAGGTGGATAAAGAATAAAATCTGATATCAGATTTAATACAGGCTTCTTATTCTTAGTCCCCAGCTCATATTTTTTTAATCCTCTTCCTGCTTCAACATGCTAATACATTCATCCTTAAGCATTCATTTTTATTTCCTGGTTAATGGTAAGTTTATTATATAAAGCTGTCAGCAGCATTATCTTCGAAAATGTAATGCATATCTGCTACTACTGCTGTTGGTTACTGATTCATCTATGTGTCAATTGAATTACTTACTCATATTTTTAATCATTTGCATCTAGTAAAGGAATAGATACAGATGACTTAAAATACAAGTAGGCAATTAATTTGGGGACTTGAACCAATTAAATATGGGTATTTTTGCTAGAACAAAGATTAATAATTAAAACCAAAATGTCAGAACATAAAGATAATTCCTTTAAATGCTCGTTTAAAGAAAAACAAGATTGAAAGATTAAAGAACTTGTAAAGGGATTTTTATTCTAGAAAAATGCCTACTACTGGCAGAGTAGATAATATAATTTGTCACTTTTAAAAAATGAAGTATTCAGAATTAATCAAATTCAGACCCATTCTAATTCAGATCAGTGCAATTATAAAAAAAAAAATAAAGACCTGAAAATGATCACGTACCTTCATGTACTTCTTTTTGTTCATAAATTATTTCTCTTTCTTTATAGGTGTCATCCCAAGTTTCTTCCCCTTCATCATAACCTTCTTCCCTTTCATAATAAGTCTGCCCTTCTTCATAGTCCTCTTCCCATTCTTCATAAATTTTTCTTTTTACTTCCTCAATTTTCTCCTTAACTTCTTCATAATGTTCTTCCTTTTCTTCTTCTTCTTCATACAGTTCAACATAAGGTACTTCAGGAGACTCTTCATAAGTTTCTACATAAGGTACCTCATAGGGTTCCACATACGGCTCTTCATAAGGCTCGATGCACATTTCTTTCTTTTCTTGATATATTGCTTCCTTTTTCTCATACACCTCTTCCTTTTCCCTGTGAATCTCTTTCTTCCTAGTGATGGTCATTATTTTTACTTCTTCAGCCTTGGAGGACACATCAATAATTTCGGGAACTTCAAAAAAGATGGATGGTATTAATACATGAATCATGCCCTTATACATATTGTACCAAAGAAAATTTAATATTTGTAACTTCATAACCATGGTATTGGTAACCCCAGTGAATATTTACAAATAGAACAGATTTCAGTATTAAGCTTTCCTATTTAATGCTTTCCCCCCAAAACATTTTTGTGTTAGATTAATTTCACCACATCAATCTGCACTATGCTCCTGCATTTAACTGGGAAAAAGTATTCTGTACCCCATTTGTTATCTCATTGCTTTTTCTAATGTGACCCATATATTTCCAGAGTATCTAAAGGGATTCATTCTTCTGACAGGCATAGACTAGAACATTAAAAACTGCAGAGCAAAAGGAGCTATATAGTTGCCTCGTCCTTCCCCCTCATCAAAAAAAAAAAAATGAAATGAAACTCCAATAAAACTGAGCAATTTCTAAAGAAATGGGAAGAAAGTTCAAACTTGCAAAACTACAAGAGTCAGTAGAACTGCAAAAAGTCTGTTTTTTCTTGAGGATATGTACCTTTTGCTGGAATCAATGGAGTTGGTGGTGGTGGTTTCTTAACAACCTCTGGAACTTGAGAAAGGTATAAACGTTTAGTGGTACATACTGCTTTTACTGAATAAGTATAATTTCTAGTAGTCTTAAAACACATTCTTCTCTCAATTGGTAAATATAGACGGCAAAGGTTTTCCATCTTTTAGAAATATCAACTGATATTCTCCCACAATCCTCAGGGGGGAGCATTGACACAATTATTGAAAAATAAAACTGCTGTAATTAGATAATAATAATACTAATTATGGTATTTGTTAAGCATTTACTATGTGCCAAGCACTATTCTAAGCACTGAGGTAGATGCAAAGTAATCAGGTTGTCCCATGTGGGGCTCACAGTCTTAATCCTCATTTTATAGATGAGGTAACTGAGGCATAGAGAATTTAAGTGACTTGCCCAAAGTCACACAGACAAGTGGCGGAGCCGGGATTAGAACCCAAGACTGACTCCCAAGCCTGTGCTCTTTCCACTAAACAATGCTGCTTTCCTACATCATTTTCAGATCTCTGTTTACACTTCTTATAGGGAAAGACTACGGGGAGGAGACCCTATGTTTGGCAGGATTTTTCAAAGAATCTTGCATTTTGCAGTTTCCTACAACCTTTGTTTGGCCGCGTGTTTAAGTGGTTTTACATGAAAGGCAAAGAATCTAATACATGATAAGATTTCCCAATGAAAATATTTATCATTTTGATTCATCATTTTATTGGTGGCCAAGTGGCTGCATTTCAGGAACTTCTGCTTCTTTGAAATAGCCACCATGAAACCACTGGAATTTTTAAAATTAGCTTTGATCAATAGAGAGGCAGCACGGTCTAGTGATAGACTATGGGCCTGGGAGTCAGAAGGTCCTGGGTTCTAATGTGAGTTCCACACCTTGTCTGCTGTGGGACTCTGGGCAGGTCACTTAACTTCTCTGTGTCTTAGTTACCTCATCTGTAAAATGATGATCAAGACTGAGAGCCCCCAGAGGGACATGGGCTGTGTCTAATCTGTTTAGTTTGTATCTATTCCCGTGCTTAGTAGAGTGCCTGGCACATAGTAAGTGTTTAACAAATACCATAAAAAAATACAAATTTGGGTGGTATTTATACTTTCAAGAAAGTTAAGTTTGGATTCATTAAAATACCTTTAGGAGGTGGGGCTTCTTCTTTTGGCTTCGGGATGACCTTTTTGGCATCCTTCTTCACTGCCTTTTTGGTCACTGAAAAATACATTTTCAGATATCGTTTGTCAAATGAGATTTTAAGAAACTGAATCAGTAAGACACACACCAAAAATTGCTATGGCAGTAGGAAGGCAACTAGAAGGCACAGAGATGCATTTCATTTTTACACTCATCACAATAAGTTTTAAGATCATTCACATCCCAACCCCCTAAATATAATTTAAGGTACAACTAATATTGGGTCCTTTTTAATAGAAATTATTATTATTATGGCATTTGTTAAGCACTTACTATGTGCAAAGTACTGTTTTAAGTGCTGGGGAGGATACAAGGTGATCAGATTATTCCATGCGGGGCTCACAGTCTGTCTTGATCCCCATTTTCCAGATGAGTTAACTGAGGCCCAGAGAAGTGAAGTGACGTGCCCAAAGTCACACAGCTGGCAAGCTGCTGAACTGGGATTTGAACCCATAACCTCTGACTCCCCAGCCCGTACTCTTTCTTCTGAGCCAGGCTGCTTCTCTTGTTATGTGACACTGATGCTTGTTAAAGAACAAAATTTTAAAATGTTCAATTGAAGGCATCTACAGTGAGCATGAATATGGAAAAAGCACCAATTTTCCAACAGGGTACATGGCAAAATGAACATACATAACATGTCAATTCTGAAATCATGTGAAATGATTAATATGACTGGTGAAAACGTAAAATTTTAGGGTGGGTCAAAACAGGGTGGGTTCAAGATTTGGAATAGGATTGAAGTTGGTTTGTTTTGAAGATAAATTTTGGCTGGTAGTTGGCCATGGGTCATTTTGACCAGAAAATTTGGGTTTGAATGCTAATCCATATGCTGCTGAAGAGCCTTACAGATATGATCTCTATGAGGAGAATGATGTAGTTAAAAACCACAGGCCTGGGAGTCAGAGGACCTGGGTTCTAATTCTGACTGCTACTTTCTTGTGTGACCTTGGGCAAGTCACTTAACTTCTCTGTGCCTCAGTTTCTCAACTGTAAAAATGGGAATTCCATACTTGCTTTCCCTCCATCTTAGATGGTAGCCCCATGTGGGACAAGGACTGTGTCCGACCTGATTAACTTATAGCTACTCCAGCGCCTCGAACAGTGTTTGATACATATTAAGCACTTAACAAATACCATAATTATTAAAGTTGCATACATTCAGAAACAGGATTTTGCCTATTTTTAGTCATTAAAATCATCTCAGACTATTCTAAAAAAAATGTATTCAAATCAGTGATATTTACTGAGTGACTACTGCATGCAGAGCACTAAACACTTAGGAGAGTATAATAGAGTTGGTAGTTGCAATCAGGAGAGAGACCTTAAAATAAATTACAGTTAGGGGAAATGGTAGAGTATAAAGATATAAACATATGTGGTATGGGGCTGAGGGTGGGGTAAATATCAAGTGCTTAAGGGGTACAAATCTAAGTCCATAGGTGACAAGGAAGGGGGAAATGAAGGTTTAGTTGGGAAAAACCTCTTGGAGGAGATGTCATTTTAGGATGGCATGGTTTTAATTACCTAAAAGGCCAAACTATAATGATGGTCTGAGTGGCCAAAATGCAGTGTTTTTATACTCTGGCTGAGAGGGCCACAGTGCTGGATTTACAGAACAGTGCTCTGTCCATAGAGGTCACTCAAATACTGCTGAGGGTTATGATGATGGGTAGCTGAATAAGTCTCAGGTTTGGCTATTCATGTTAGCCTGGTGAATTCCTCTCCATTAGTCCCAAGAATGGGCATAAAAACATCCACTCAATCAAAGGTATTTATTGAGCATTACCTTTGTGCAGAGCAGTGTACTTAGCACTTGGGAGAATACAACAGAGTTGGTAGATATATTCCCTGTCCATAAAAAGCTCACGTTCTAGAGAGTGTGGTACAGTATCAGAAAATGGCAAGCCCGTGTCGGTCATGAAGGTTCATGAAGATTGTAACAGGTTGGCAGGTTTTCCATGTGTGTACTTATAATAATAATGGTGGTATTTGTTAAGCGCTTACTATGTGCAGAGCACTGTTCTAAGCGCTGGGGTAAACACAGGGGAATCAGGTTGTCCCACATGGGGCTCACAGTCTTAGTCCCCATTTTACAGATGAGGGAACTGAGGCACAGAGAAGTTAAGTGACTTGCCCACAGTCACACAGCTGACAAGTGGCAGAGCTGGGATTCGAACTCATGAGCCCTGACTCCAAAGCCCATGCTCTTTCCACTGCGCCACGCTTAGCCTAAGATGTCGGCTCCTCCAGGAGAAATATGGTTAATAGCTAATTCCTCCAGATCATATGTTCATTAAATGTAAAAGAGACTAAGTAGGTATTATGAGGTTATGATTTTGCAGCTAGAAGTTTGCAGTACCGTGCCTACCTTCCACACGTTTTCCAGGCGGCTTCTTTTCTTCTGGCGATGGTACAGAGACAGGAACCGGAGGAGAAACGGCAGGCGGGATTTCTGTGGAAAACCAATGTCCTTTGCAGTCAAACTAATCCCTTCCTGTCTTTATTTTCAATTCCAAATATTTTAAACCTAAGTTTAGAGAAAGTCGCGTAGTCTAAGAAGAACAAGACAGTTGCATATCCGAGACTATTCCTGAGTTTCCAGGAAAATCTCCTCCCTCTCCCCATCCAAGAACTTCAAAGTGAAAAGTCTCTCAGTGTTGCCTTACCTTCAGGTGGTACTGCTCTAATGGGCATGGATGGAATTGGAACTCTAGAATCAGGAATATCTGCAAAACAAACGTTTCTCATAAAAATGCACAGTATTTGAAAGCATGGGCATTAGTAAGCAGATGAACTGGAGTTATTCGATCCACTTAGTGCAGTGTTCACTCTCTCTCTCTTTTAAATCCTCCTGCCACCAGCTCGGTATCGGCAATGACTTGGACCAATTTGAACCTGTGGGATCATCAGATTTCAGGGCCACTGCTGGACCTAACTGGAGTCATAACTCTACTTTGTCCCCCTTTAGGTCTCCTTGGCTAATTTTAGTTCACTAGCTCCTGAAACCCAGCTCATCTGTCTTTCCCATACACCTAGTTAGCCTAAGCCAGAGGAAAACCCAAGCAGCTAAAGGAAAGAGGAAATTGTTGGGGTGCTCAATCTTTCTAGGTTCCTATTAATAATGATAATACTAATGATGATGGTAAACACGTACTATGTGTCAAGAACTGTTCTAAGTGCTAGGGTAGATGGAAACTAATCAGGTTGGTCGCAGTCTCTGACCCACAGGGGGCTCACACTCATAATCCTCATTTCTCAGATGAGGTAACTGAGGCCCAGAGAAGTGAAGTGATTGTCCCAAGGTCACCCAGCTGACTTGCGGCAGAGTCGGAATTAGAACCCAGGTCTTTCTGACCCCCAGGCCCGTGCTCTACCACTAGGCCATGCTGCTTCCTATCTTCTCCTGATCCTTAAACCCTCATATGTGACCCAGCCTGCTTAACTGCCAATTAAAGAAAAGAAAGGGGAGGGGTAGAGTGAACAGATGATTTAATTATCATTTCATCCTCTTTCTCTGCTAATTGATGATTCACTTTGAAGTGAAATAACTTCTGAAAACAGGGCTCAAATACTCTCTTGAAGTAACTAAAAAGCCAATACTTTGAGTGACAAATATTATATAGCCTATAAAATACTAACCTGCCAGTCAACAGTCTAACAACTTGCAGATATTTTGGAATTAATAATCTCCACCTAACCTATTTTCATAATGAATAACTGGAAGTATGAACTACAAAATCATTCTTGCAAACTCTGATCATTCTTTGCTCACCTGGGGGCTTCAATTCAAGCTTGATTTCTGTAAAGAAAAGGATATTGTTTGTGTTTAGAATTGCTTAGATTTCTACAACACAATACCAAATTTTGCAGACGTTTTTTGGACAAACCAGGAGGTTTTCTGACCTTTTGTTGTCAAGTACAGCTCAGCGGTACTTCTGGCTTCTCCTCTTGGCTCCAGGCGGGCGATTACAGAATAGACACCTTGAAAAAGAAAACAATTTGGGTTTTTTAGAGTTGCAGCAATTCACAAAAATGATTCTCATCGGGAAATGAAAAATCACCTTCATCATCTGAAGTCACGTTGTGGATGGTCATATAATGGCAGCGACCGTCATTCCTAAAGTTGTATTTTTTACTCTCTAGAAGTTCGGTTGGTCCTTTGTACCACGTGACAATTGCATCATCAAAAGAGACCTCGCATTCGAAGGTTGCCGATTGATGTTCACTCACGACTATGTTCTGAATGCGTTTTGTAAACTGAATTGGTTCAGCTGTTTTAAAGACAAAAGATATTCACCATTAGTTCACCTAATGCAATCTGAGCGATTCCCTTTGGGATCATCCTTCTTTGGTACCACTGATAAAACAAAACACAACATTGCTTCATTTCCCTACATCAGACTACGGCCTGTTTCAAAATACGTCCATCTGGACTACAAACCTTCAATTCTTAGATCTGCAGAGGTTTCCAAATCTTCATGCTTGCAAGTGTACTGGCCTTGGTCTTCCGCTCGAACATCCGCGATGGTCAGCTTGTGCACCTTGTGGGTAACTTCTGTTTTATATCTGTCTTGTGGCTTCAGGATCCTTCCATTTCTAAACCATTCCGACTTTACATTTGGTACAGAAAACTGGCAGGTCATGGTGCAAGTCTGACCTTCCTTTAGAGTCACATCCTGGAGATGTCGTTCCCAAGCTGGCTCTGTTGGCATATTAAAATACACATTTCAGTTAATGTCACTTTTTTCAATGAAAACAGTCTTGAAAATGAATTTCAAATAGATTTTTTAAAAAATCAAGATACCTACCAATCACGGTTAATTTGGCACTAGCAATGTGTGGGCCACAAACCAATCTAAAATTGCCCTGATCTTGAAGTTGACAATTTCTGACCCTAAGTATATGCCGATCCCCGACGATACTTATTTCATACTTTTTACTGGGTTCCAATTTCTCAGTGCCTTTGTACCATGAAAGTTTAATTTCTGGATAATTAATTTTAATTTCAATTTCAAAGACGGCATCATTGTCTTTCAGGACAGTCTGGTTTTCAATATCCTTGATCAGTGTGACAGGCTGGGAAAAGAAAATTAAGCAGCTCAGTCTTCATGTCACTTTAAAGTCCCCAGGATAAAGCTTGACATTTTCCTGTTAGACAAAGGCAATTATTTTACCTCTGTCTGTGTCAGCCTTTGCTGGATGAATGTTACAAGTTCTTCAAATTCCTGCTCTTCTTTTTCAGACTTCTCTAATTCTTCAATTTCCTGTAGAAATTTTAAGAATTGAATAAGAAATACAATTAATTAGGAGAAATGTAATTATCGAAAACCTTCCATCTAATACTGGGGTCCTCTGAGACTCAGATGGAACATCCAAAACTCAAATTTTTCCTTCAGTCTTTATGACCCATCAGGCTAAATAGAACTGACATAATCTAATTGGACTCAAGTTTCAACAGAATGACACGGCAAAGGTTGAGGCTTTAAGGGACCTAAGGAGCCATCTAAACATCAAATTAGATATCTTAATTATTGATTCAATAAAACCCCTCATTATTTAAATCTATTATTCATCTGTACATTATCGGGTAGAAGCTTGACAAAAATCGTAATGAAGTAGGAGACGATTTTAGTTGCTGTTTTATTTTTTGGAACTGATGCGGCTATTTTCAGTAACTTCACTGAGTTGCCAAAAGGAGTTTGAGGTTAGATATAGAGGCTGGAGACAAGAGGTTTGTCACTGCTCTGGCCTTTATGGCTTGCATGAATAAAGTAACTAATACGGCACTGACTGTGAACAGCTTGGTGGAAAAAATTTAGGCCTGGGAGTCAGAAAGGACCGAGTTCTAATCCCAGCTCTACCATGCACCTGTTGTGTGACCTTGAGCAAGTCGCTTGACTTCTGTGCCTCAGTTTCCTCATCTATAAAATAGAGATTAAAGTCTGGTTCTCTCGGCTTCTTAGACCATGACTGCCACGTGGAACAAGGGGCTCTGTCTGATCTGACTACATTGCCACGACTCCAGCACTTAGGAAAGTTTTTGGTACACAGTAAATTACTTACTTATTCATATTAATGTCCGTCTCCCTCCTAGACAGTGAGCTCATTATAGACAGGGAACGTATCTGCTGATTTTATTGTATTGTATTCTCTCATGCGCTTAGTACAGTGCTCTGCACATAGTACGTGTTCAAGAAATACAGTTGATTGACTGAGAGTAAGCACTTAACAAATCCCACTATTTTTATCATTATAAATTCAAGCAATTGTAAATACTGAATCATTTAGATTCTCCCATTTATTTATAAATGAAACTAGATCTTACCAATCGGTGGGTTTCTTCTGCTTGACTCTGTTTTAGCAGTTCAAAGGCTTGGAGAAGGCCTCGGAAATCTGTGATCCCGTACATACGTGCGTATTTCTCGTATTCTTTGGGATCAACATTTTTGAGAAGTTCCATGATATCAATGGTCTCCTCTTCACCTTTCTGTGCCATAGGCGTCCTTTATGAGAAAGGAAAGATGATATAAAATATGAAATAACTCTTCTCCACTTTCTGAGGTGTTCGGACATAAGCAGATTCAGCAGGGTCATGACAACATCTTTGACAAAGGGGAGGTGACAAAGGAGGGTCAGTAACCTTGGGACAGAAGCTATTTACGGCTGTCACTGAGAACTCCATAGGCTGTGGGCCTTAAAATAAAATTTACTATGCTCAACCAGAGGGACTATTCAAAAAGATCCAAATTGTTGAACAATAAGGATATTTAAAAATCTTAGACAGATATAACAGTGGAAGAATTCTCAAAGCCATCGAGGCTGCCTTGAGATGTTAAATAACTGAAACACTGAATAAAAGAATAGCTAGCAGAGTTGAACAGAAGAAGGGATTTCAATTTCTCAGGATTGTGAATAACCTGGGTGAAAATAAAGGACATCACAAATCTCCAGAAGATAAAGTTTAGAATAAATAATGATAACAATAATGGAGACAATATATAACCATAAGAATTGAAATGACCGAAACACTCTGTAGAAGCCGTTTCTCTCTCATTTTCAAAAACCTTCTATAAAACTCCCTCCCTCCATGAAGTTTGCTTTGATTATAGCTTGATTCTTACATTGAGCCCAACATGGGGTTGATTTTAAGGGGACAACACTATCCATTAATGGAGATGAAGACAAAAAGAAAAGAAAGCATATAAAGGGGTCTTTAGTTTCTTCCCCTCTCTACAAGCAGTAGGAAGTAGAGGAATTTAAGTTTGCCCAAACCTGGATATGACACTTTTCTGGCTCTGCCCACTTAATAATAATAATAATAATAATAATGATAATAACTGTGGTATTTGTTAAGCACTGTACTAAGCACTGGGGTGAATACAAGCAAATTGGGTTAGACACAGTCCCTGTCCCGCATGGAGTTCACAGTCTTACACCCCATTTTTTCAGATGAGGGAACTGAGGCCCAGAGAAGTTAAGTGACTTGCCCAAGACCACACAGCAGACAAGTAGTGGAATTGGGATTAGGGGAACCATGTAGATTTCTATCCCAATGCATTCACTAGCCCTTTTGTGACCCGCAGTCTTGCCACATTTATCACTCTCAATTGACCTATTTATAGGTAATCACTTGTGCATTAGCAAGCGCTGTCATCTACTAGTGTCACTTTTCTAACCCATTTAGAGCAACTCATCTAGAGAAGGGTTTAATTCTATTCCTATTCCAAGACTGAGAATAGGAAACATGGCCTAGTGGAAAGAGCACAGGTGTATGAGTCAGAGAGACCTGGGTTCTAATCCTGGCTCCGCCACCTCTCTGGTGGACAAATCACTTCAATTCTCTGGGCCTCCGTTCTCTCAGCTGTAAAAAGGGGATTAAGACTGTGAACCTGATGTGGTGTGACAGGGACTGTGTCCAACCTGATTAGCTTGTATCTACCCCAGTGCTGAGTACAGTGGCTGGCACATATACAAATACCATTAAAATATAGAAACACAAAAGGTGCTGGGGATTTACTTTTTCAGAAGTGCTTTAAGATCTCCTTCAATTTTCTCCTGTTTCTTCCTCTCATCAACCTGGAGATTGATGTTACTGTCAATTTCCCCATGTTGGTTAAAGGCAACACATCGGTACAACCCAGAATCGGTCTTTGTCGTGTCCCTGATCTCCAGCTTGGCTTCGTCTCCTTTCTGCTGGATTATAATGCGACCTCCTTGGTTCAGCTGTCTCCATTTCCCCTTAGTCCATTTGACATTTGGGATTGGGTCACCTCCAACTTTTGCAATAAAGGTTGCGGTTGTCTCTGCCAAACAAGAAGGGAAATGAGCAAAATCTCCATGAGAATTCAACCTTGGAACCAAAAATACCCCCGATCTTTACCTATAACAAAATGAGGCCGTGCTGACAAAAAGAGACCAAAATATTGACAGATAAGTAACTTACTTTCTACAACTCTCATACTCTGAGGTTCTGTAACGAAGAAAAGTTTTCCATCTATAGGTGCCTTCTTACTTGTTGGCTCCGCTGCTGGTTTATCTGCAAAACAAAGGTCACTGTTGCAGACCTCAGTATTTCCTTTCACCATGAAATGGGATCTAATATATCATTATGATATTTATCATTTAAGAAAAACCTAATAATCACGGGGTCATCATGCAAAGAAAAAACATGTAAGAATAAATCTTTCATAAGACATAAACAGCCCCTTGTGGAACATTTTGCCTGGAATAGATTCTGGTTCCAAATGAAATGATTACAATTTAGGGGCATCAGATCTCATTTAGCTCTTTCATACCATTCCATTTTACCGTCAATGGAAGGTATTAGTTGTTCTTTTGATTAATGGGCTCAAACCCCAGAGATGTCTGCTCATATATAGTAAGCACCTTTGTTGATCAACTTTACAGCAAGAGCCCTACTGAACACTCCCATGTTAAAATGCATACTTAAGACATGTTATGCATATACATTAAGAAGATCATTACCCTTCAGAACTGGTTGCATGGGCCTGGTCAGTTAAAACAGTAAGTTAGTGGCTTAAAAAAAAAAAAGCTCTTACAAAATAACTGTTCTTTTTATTAAAGTACCACGAAAATACTTTTTCAGGTGACGGTACCTTTAATGGTCACTTTTGCTTTACACGTGTCACTTCCAGCTGCGTTGGATGCTTTGCACACGTAATCGCCCGAGTCAGCTTTTACGACATCTCTGAGTTCCAAAACAGCTGTTCCACTAGAAAAGCTAAAGCTGCACCTGTCTGAAGGCTTCACTTCTTTGCCCGCCTTCAACCACTGGATGCGGATGGGCTCTGATCCCCGGACATGGCAGTGGAGCTCCACAAATTCTCCTTCATTGGCAGTTGCTGGAGTGAGGGGTTGATCGAATACTGGTGGCTTTTTAGGTTCTGGAATGGCAATTGATTGAATGAAGGAATAGGCGAGGGGGAATGGGTTATGAAGTTCAAGAAAAAGGTTTCACTGATAATGGAATACTCTGAAAAGAACCTATTCTTCTGGGCTGGACAGTGCAATGTTCCTTTCAATCAATCATCTTTATTGAGCGTTTACCCCGTGCAGACTACTATACTATGCACTTGGAAGAGTACAATGTAACGGAGAATGTAGTCCACATCAAGCTGACAGGCTAGAGGAGTTTACAGTTCTTGATAATATTGATCATCTTGCCTGTAATCACTGCTCATCAAGAGACTCACTCTTATGCTTGAACACAAGCTTGCCCACTACGAGCTCACAGTCTAGAAGACCGTTGTGGGCATGGAATGTGTCTGTTATTGTTGTATGGTACTCTTCCAAATGCTTAGAACAGTGTTCTGCACACAGTAAGCGCTCAATAAATACAGTTGACTGACATCCTTAAGACATGCTATACATATTCAGTAAGAAGAACATTTCCCTTCAGAGCTGGTTGTCAACTTCAGAAAGAAGCATGGGCCTTGGCATTATTGCGGCATTATTAAATTAATGGCTTCAAAAAAGATGACAACATAGCCATAGCTTCCCCAGAAAATCTGGAGTCACTTAAGGTCCATAAACACATTTTATTTCCAATTCAAACTGCCAGATTACTCAGAAGGATGAGGAAGTTGTTATTCTGTGGCTTATTTCATGAAATATTTCTCATAGAAATTCAGAAGCCACGTCTTTAGTCCACTTAGTAAATGTTTCTGAGTCTGCAGGATCACATGAAGGCAGCAGGGGTATGGACCAATAATGATTTAGGATGTTGCATTCATTTTTTAAATCAAATATAAATGCCAGAGAAAATGCATACGTGTATCACCACATATCACCAAAGAAAAGAGTCACAGGGACCTAATCCTAAAAGTAACTGACCTTTCACAATAATTGAAGAAGTACACAATGCTGATCCTGCATCATTCGATGCCTTGCAAGTATACAAACCAGCATCCGACAGCTCGGCTTTCTTTATCTGCAGAAGAATTGCATTGTTCTTGAAGGAGATTTCACAGTTGGAACTTGGGTAGACCTCCACGTTGTTTTTATACCACGCCACAGTTATAGGCTGAGAACCAGCAACACGGCCTTCAAGTTTAAAAGCGTTCCCTTCGGTTTCTTCTACTGTTTCTGAGAGTTTTTTAGTGAAACTCGGTGGGATTAGGCGCTCTGTAAGAGATTCAGTTTCAACAATGAGAAACCTGTAAGCAAAAATTTTGCTTAAGACTTTCAAAGAAGCATTTCAAATTCAAGGGAAATGCGAGAAGATGAAATTACTTGGGCCTAATGCCAAAATGTTAATGAAAATCTGTTGGTAAGAAATATCTCTAAAGAGATCCAAAATTGACTGAAGATATTACAGTTCATATTAAAATTTCTGCTATTATTTTCCAATGTACGGATTTACCAAGGAAATAAAAACAACTTTCCTGGTGAAAGAAAATGCTCTAAGAGTCTTGTCTTATGCCGAGTCGTTTCCAACTGATAGCGACACCACGGACACATCTCTCCCAGAACGCCCCGCTCTACATCTGCAATCATTCTGGTAGTGTATCCATAAAGTTTTCTTGGTAAAAATACAAAAGTGGTTTACCACTGCCTCCTTCCACACAGCAAACCTGAGTCTCTGCCCTTGACTCTTTCCCATGCTGCTGCTGTCCAGCATGGGATCTAAGAGTACCCTGAACACATTTTTCCTTGATCTGAATAAACACAAGCTTACATCAATGTAACATCTGTACATTTTCTGACCCACATTCTCTACAGACACAGTTCTCAGCCATTTTGGAATGTACGTTATTTCACTGAAGCGTACCACCCAAGCCAAGAACCTTTACCTTTTATAGTAAGCTGAGCTGTGCAAGATTCCTTTCCCACTTCGTTCACAGCATAGCAGGAATACTGGCCAGAGTCTCCTTTGTCAACTCTCAGAATTGTCAAGTGGGCAGTGTTCTCCAAATAACTGATCTGATAATTTCCTCCACTTCGGATCTCTTTGTTATCTTTGGCCCAGGTGATCTTTATGGGTTGGGTCCCGGTCACATGGCATTCGAAGTCAGCACTTTCTCCCACAATCGCATCCACAGGAGTGACTGGTATGTCAAAGAAGGGACGATTCTTTCCCTCTGAAAGTTTAGAGAGTGAGGGGAATCACTTACTCAGTTTTCGTGGGTGGGTCATGGAACCACAGAGCTGTTAAACTGTAAGCTCTTTGAGGGCAGGGAAAGTGTCTTCTACCCCTTCTGTATCCTCCCAAATGCTTAGTAAAGTGCTCCTGCACACCACAGGCACTCAATAAATGCAGTTGGTTGACTTAAGACGTCATGAGGTCTATTCTCCTGCCTCCACATCCTCTGCCTCCACACGGGTGAATGGCTATGAAAGGCAGACTGAGGGGTTGTTTATTTCTTTCCTGATACTCTCCAAAAGCGGAGATTCCTCAGTCTTCCTTAGCTGTTTATTGCAGTGTTTCACCACCCTCATCGTCAACTAGTTCTCCCTTAAGACTAACCCACCTATCCTCGCTGAAATTTTAACCCACAGCCTGGTTCTGCCCAGAAAGATTGATTCAAGCATTAGGGTGGCATTCTTAACTCAGGGGTGATTTTTTTTTAAACAGAAGTGTGGTTATGAAAGGAAACCATTCAAAAGTTCACAAACCTGTGAGAATCAGCCTGCCACTAGAAGATGCAGATCCAAGAGGATTTGTGGCTGTGCAAGAATACTGACCAACAAGGCTCCTGTTTGTTTTAAAGATATGCAGAGTCGCTACGTTATTTAAATATGACGTTTGCACATTTTGACTATCTCCAAAGGGCTGGCCGTCTTTATACCACGTCACTTCAATAGGCTCTGAGCCATTTATGCCACATTCAAATACAACCGGCAATCCAACCGTTTCTTGAATGTCTCTCAATTGCCGAGAAAATGAAGGTGGAAGTTTTTGTTCTGAAATGAAAGAGGTATTAGGCAGTGAATACTTATTAAAGTTTCTCTTTTCTAAGGTATTCTCTCAGAGACACTTGAGAAGGCAGTCCAAAAGTTTCCAAGCAATAGAAATTGGCCTTAAAAGAATTCTCTCTTTTTTTTTTTTGAGCTAAGAGTCCTGGGGTGGGTGGAACAGAACCATCATTCACTAGACCCTTAGGGTGATTTCCAGCTTAGAGCTGAACTCCAACCTACTCCAAAAGAGATGAAAAAGTTCCCCGTCAGTTGCAGTCCTCATCACCTGAGTTTCCCCTCTATCCTGTGATCTTCCCCTCTAGACTGTGATTTCCCCCTCCCATCTGTGAGCCATATTGGGCAGGGAATGTGTCTACCAACTCAGTTATACTGTAGTATTCCAAGCGCTTAGTACAGTGCTCTGCACATAGTAAGCACTCAATAAGTATGATTGAATGATCAGTTAATAATTTTCTCAGAGTTGCAGGGAGCTGTAGAGAAAAAGCACAGTTTTACCAAATTTCCTTTTAGGACAGGTCTAAAGTCAGTAGCAGTGCACTGCCTTAGTCCAGTTAAGAAGTAGTTGGAAGGCAATAGGATGAAGATCAACAAAATTTGGGTATCCCTGAGACCCTTGTGCAGATTTCTTCTGACAACAGAAATGAGTGCCAGGAGCCATCCTGAACTGCCGTTTGAAAGGGGACGCTCATTTCTAGCATGTAGCGTAACAATCACAGACTACTTCCTATTGAAGAATGAGAAGCATAGTGGCTTAGAGGAAGGAGCATGGACCTGAGAGTCAGAAGGACCTGGGTTCTAACTTCAGATTTGCCACTTTGTGTGATCTTGGACAAGTCACTTCACTTCTCTGGGCCTCAGTTACCTCATCTGTAAAATGGGGATTAAGACTATGAACCCCACATGGGATAGGAACTGTGTTAGCTTGTATCCTCCCTTGCTCTTAGTCCAGTGCCTGGCACACAGTAAGGCGCTTAACATATACTATTAAAAAAACAATATCAAAGACAGACATAGAGTACCACAAACCCTAATATTTGAGATGACGACTTAGCATTGCAAAAGACATTTTAAAAAGAAGAGGCTAGTGGAGACTTCTGAAATGCAGCTCAAAGAAAGTGATATTTCCTTCTCCTTTAAAATGCAATATTTACCCTGAACCGTGAGGAAGGTCGACGAAGAAACATCTCCAACGCTATTTTCTGCTTTGCAGATATATTCTCCACTGTCATTACTATCCACTTGGTTAAAAACCAGTGTAGCAACATTATTTCTAAAATGCATTTTGGTGGTAGGTGTTGCCCTTAATTTTGTATCTCCTTTGTACCAAGACACTGCAATTTCAGGAGTTCCAGCAACTTGGCACTGCAAAGACGCAGAATCTCCGACGGTCACCTTAACAGGCTCCAATTGCTTAACAAAATAGGGTGGTTCTAAGGCACAAAAACAGAACAGTCAACAATAAAAAAACAGATTCCCGAGTGCTTACTAGTATAAGAAACCTGAATTTTCCAATAGTAACCCACCTAATACTAATATCTGGGCATGACACGAATCTTTTCCAGAGGCATTTTCAATGTAGCAAGTATATTGCCCAGCATCATCGACTGTGCAACTGGAGATTTCAAGGATCGCAGATTTTTCGGTTGCGGTTAGACTGCATTTTTGTGATGGACTAATATTGAGGCCATTCTTCTTCCAGGCCACTGAAACCGGTGGCGTGCCGGTGAATAAGCCCTCCAGAATTAATGGTTTTCCTTTCTCTATACTGTAATCGTTCAGTTTCTTCACAAATTTGGCTGGGGCTATAGAAAAGAAGATTAAACCAAGAAGTGAAAAACAAGCCAAGATGTCTACTTGTTTTTAATCGAAGTCAAGAAATACCAGTCGTGACCAACCTTTGACGTAAAGGTGTGTTGTACATGAAGCTTTTCCAGCTTCATTGGTCACCACACAGGTATAGTCTCCACTCTGTAAGGTATCGACTTCGAACAACTCCAGTTCAGCAACCGAATCATCCAGAGAAATGTTACATCTATCTCCAGGCAATAGTTCGCTGCTACCTTTGAACCAGCTAACACTAAAAGGAGGCGTGCCTTTTATGATGCTTGTGAAGGTGACATCTGTCCCCGTTAATACATCCAATGGATCTGGTTTCTGCACAAATGAGGGAGGTTCTAAACACAGAGAAACAGAAAAGAGATGAGACAGTAACCGGGGTTAAGTGGTGCACTGAAGAGTAAAGGATTACCATTACAAACTAGTTGGCCATTGGAAAAAAAGAAAGATCAATTAATGGTATTTATTGAACATTTACTTCGTGCAGAACATTGTGCTAAGCACTCAGGAGAGTACAGTGCAACAGAGAAACAGTGTGGAAAGAGCATGGGTCTGGGAGTCAGAGGACCTGGGTTCTAATCCTGGTTCTGCCACTTGTCTGCTGTGTCACTATGGGCAAGTCATTTAACATCTCCGTGCCTCAGTTACCTCATCTGTGAAATGGGGATTAAAGCGGCAAACCCCATGTGGGAGATGGACTTTGTGCAACTCGATTAACTTATATCTACCCCAGTGCTTAGGGCAATGCCTGATACATAGTAAGTGTTCAACCAACACCTTTAGAAAAAGAAAAAAAAGACAGAGTTGGTAAAGATAACTGCCCACAAGGAGCTTACAGTCTAGAGGGGAAAGTAGACATTAAAATAAATTATGCCTTTGTACCCAAGTGCTGAGGATGAGGTGAATATCAAGTGCTTAAAGGGAACAGAACAAAGTTCATAGGTGATGCAGAAGGGAGAGGAAATAGGGCAAATGTGTGCTTTGATTGGTAGGTGTCTGATTTTCTTTACTGACCTCTAACAGTCAAGGCAGCGCTGCATTCATCAGATCCAGCTACATTCGTGGCCACACATGTATATTCTCCAGCATCTGATTCTTCAAGATCATTCACAGTCAAACAACAAGAATTATCCGTTAAGGTAGCCTGATACTTCCTTCCACTAGTGATTTCATTCCCCTCATGATACCAAGAGACAGAAATAGGTGGAGATCCATAGACTTTGCACTCCAAGACGACGGAAGAACCAAACAAACCATTTGTCTCTTTCAGTTTTCTTGTGAAAGAAGGAGGAACAATTCGATCTGTGTGGGAAAAGTAAAACTGTTAAAGAATCATGTTAAAAGAAGTGAATATTGCCTTTCTGGTGGGAGGTTTCTAGCTTTAAGTAACGTCCCATATAAACTGGAATGGAAGAATTCCTAAGAGTGTTCATTTCTTCCCAAATCTGACATGCTAATCGAAGAGATTTGTTAATATTCCAATTTCTTCTCTTTCTCAGAGCACAAGTGGTCAGCTACATTCTGTGACTGTAAGAACATGCAGCCTCATCTCAAAATGGGCTGTTTCTCAACAGCTTATCTTCCAGGATATAAGGTATACAAAGGTTGAGTTAAACAGCCTATCTTCCCTACCCAAGGGGGGTACCTTTGTGATCTTCCTCAATGCAGTAGAACCCCTATCTTAAAGTCAAGTAGGTCTAGGGATGATATAGCAAGGTGCATATTGCTACAGTATTTTATTCAAAAGAACTAAAAAAAGTAAAATAAAAAGGAGATGATCTTATGGAACATCATTCATCAACTAACCTGATACTTGAACTGATGTTGTACAGCTGTCTTTGCCAACACTGTTTTGTACCTCGAAGGTATACACGCCACTATCATTCGGTGCTACGGCAATGATCTTAAGGCCCGCTACTTTGTTGAAGAAGCTTATCTTGTATTTACTGTCTGAAGTCAGCTCTTTTCCATTCTTAAACCACTTGGAATGAAGTTCTGGTGTGCCAGCTACTGTGCATTCCAAAGTACAAGTGTCCCCAGATGCAACTTTCATTGATTCTGGTTTTTCCACAATGACTGCAGGTTCTGAAATGAGATCAAAACCATAATGGTAATTTAAAATCAAATGAGGTTAGAGCTTGATGGGGACTCTTTTACATCACACCAAATTTATTGTTTTGTTTTATTGATAATAATAATGATCACTGTGGTGGTTGTTAAGCACTTACTAGGTGACAGGCACTGTACTAAGCGCTGGGGTGGATACAAGCGAATTGGGCTGAATGCTGGCCCAGACCCATGTGAGGCTCACAGTCTCAATCCCCATTTTACAGATGAGGTAACTGAGGCCAGAGAAGTGAAGTGACTTGCCCTAGGTCACACAACAGACAAGTGGAAGACACGGGATTAGAACCTGTGACCTTTGGACTCCCAGCACTCACCTAGAACTGAAAGGGTTGCGAAGCATTCTTGGGTTCCAGCATCATTTTTGATCTGGCAAGTGTATCTCCCAGCATTGGCTGATTCGGTGCTTGCAAACTGTAGAGTCGCGACATTTTCTGAATAGGAAATCCAGATGCTGTCACTTTCTCTAACAATTTCTTTGTCTTTAAACCACACCACTGAAATGGGCTCAGCACCTTCTATGGTAGCCTGCATCTGGACTTGGTCTCCAACCACAGCTGATAAATCACTTAGCTTCTTCACGAATCTTGGTGGTTCTGGTGAAGAAAAGATAAGCCATTGTACAAATGCGCACTCAGGAGAAGAACCAAAGGACAATAAACTGCTTAGAGGACAGGAAGAGGGGTGAGCCAATTTGCCATTTTTGTTGTAGCCATTGGCTATTCAAGATGGCGCCCCTGTTGGTGTTAGCATCTGGAAGGGAGTGGCTTGCTGGACATTAGCCACATTCATTTAGTCTCCCTTCGTCCCAAGAAATGTTTCAGAGGCACAAATAAGAACATAATAATGACAATAAATGGCATTTGTTAAGCACTTACAAAGTGCCAAGCACTGTCCTAAGCGCTGGGAGAGATAGAAGGTCATCAGGTCATCCCAAGTAGGGTTCACAGTCTTAATCCCCATTGTACAGATGAGGGAACTGAGGCAGAGAGAAGTTAAGTGACTTGCCCAAAGTCACACAGCTGAGAAGTGACAGAACCAGGATTAGAACCCATGACCTCTCACTCCCAAGCCCGGGATCTTTCCATTAAGCTACGTGTCTGGTGACATGAAGATAGGAAATGGGAAATAAACAAGGCACTAATGTTGGGGACATGAAAGAATAGAAGAAGCTGGAGGGAAAAGTGGAGGAAATAGAGCCTCTAGGGAGAGAGAAACCAAGAAGGTAGAGATAAGTAGGTTGTTGATTTACACAGGAGCTAAAAAGCCTGGAATCCTAAATTTGAGGATGCTGGAAAATGTCAGTTTCCTCCTTTCTGGGAATGTGGGGGGGGAGGGGGGCTGCATTGCCCACCAGGTCTAGCTGACTTTTTCAGCTTTTCAAAATGTCTCCTCCACCACCTTCCTCCTGCTGCAGACTTTCTCTTTCTTGAATACCTAAGGACAGCAGCAACTCTGGAAACCCGGGGAAACAGACAAACAAGTGGGGGAAAGCAGAAGGTGGAGAAGAAGAATGAAGAGGATCCAACTCACCTTTCAATGCAATAGATCCAGTGCAAGAGTCACTTCCCACATCGTTTAAGGCTTTACACTGATATTCCCCAGTGTCTGACACATCCACATTGAGAATGTGAATACTAGTAAGGAAGTTCTCAGACATAATCTTGTACTTCTTGCCACTTCTAATCTCTCTTTTGTCTTTGTGCCATGAAACTTGAAATGGTGGAGTGCCTCGAAGTTCACATTCGAGATGAACATCAGAGCCTTTCAGAGTCTCAACCGGGTAAGGTTTGTTGATGAAAACAGGGGGTTCTACGGATAGAAGACATGCAAATAGAAGGAATTAGGAGATCTAACTCTCAAGTCACACTAGGTTGCCAAGGTGAAAACTAGAAAATAAGATTCAGTTCTTGATCCTCAAGGCCCAGAAGCTTTGGAAAAAAAAAAATTCTCTCCACTTATACTTCTCTTAAGAAGGTGATGTATCACCTAAAGAGATGTTGGGAGAGTAACCTGGTAAGAGTGTCTACTTATTGTTATACTGTACTGTCCCAAGCACTTAGTACAGTGCTTTGCACATAGTAAGCGCTCAATAAATATGACTGAACCAATGAAGGGAAGCAGGAAATCTGACCTTTCACTCTCAGGGCAGTGCTGCTGCTTGCACTCCCAGCGGCGTTCAAGGCCTCACACGTGTAGTCCCCACTGTCCTCCACACTGAGGTTGCTCATTTCAATAACCGCCACAGAGTCGACGAATGACATTTGGAATTTGTTACCGGACCGGATTTCCACATCGTTCTTGTACCACAACACTTTGATTTCAGGGGAGCCACCTATTTTACACTCGAATCTTGTCGAATCGTGCTGTTTTACAACTCTTGAAGACTCTAGCTTCTTAATAAATCTGGGTGGTTCTGTGAAACCAAAGAACAGAGGTGGGTTAGAGCCATGGAAATCTGAAAGTTCGCAAACATTCTGATTTTAGGTGTACGACATTATGTTGCGAAAGGGCACAGGAGAAAATTGGAGCAAAGAATTCAATGGTAGCATGTTATGCTTTTTTCTTTTTCCCACACAAATAAACTCATATTTATAAAATGATCTGTCCTAAGGATTTCACAGCATTTTATGTCAGTACTCATGACTTCCCTGGAAAGTGGGCAGAAACAAGTATTCATCCTGATTTCGTGACAAGGGGAAACTTAGGCTCTGAGAGATTAAATAATTTGCTACACTATATTTAATGATAATTGTGGTGCTTGTTAAGTGCTTACTACATGATCAAGCATTGTATTAAGTGACAGGGTAGTACAACATAGACTGAATATGGCCGCTGTCCAGGTGTGCCTCATAGCCTGAGAGGAAATGAGAACTGGTACTTTATCTCCATTTTCCAGGTGAGATAAATGAGGCACAGATAAGTTAAGAGACTTGCCCCAGGTCACACAGCACACAGTGGGTGGAACCAGAATTACAACCAAGGTCTCCTGACTCCTGAGTCTATGTTCTTTCCTCTACGCTGTGCTGCTAATCCACTCCGGGGAAAATGTATGACAGAACAATCATAATAATAATAAAATGATGCTATTTGTTAATAATTGATATTTGCTAAGTGCTTAGTATGTGCCAAGCACTGTTCTAAGCACTGGGGTAGATACCAAGTAATCAGGTTGACTCACTGGGGCTCATAGTCTTAACCCCCATTTTCCAGATGAAGTAACCGAGGCACAGAGAAGTTAAGTGACTTGCCCAAAGTCACGCAGCTGTCAAGCGGCGGATTCTGGAACCCATGACCTTTGACTCTAAAGCCTGTGCTCTTTCCACTAAGCCATGCTGCTTCTTAGCTTTCTCAGAACTCAGCTCGCTCAACTGTCAGCCAAAATGCCTAATCTGTAAACTATTCTGTTTCTTTTGAACCTTTCAAAGATAACTATATTATTTCTGAGGAAAGTTTGAAATGAACAACAAGAAGTTCTTTAATAGCAGATACCTTGCACGCCCAGGCGAGCCGAACAAGAATCTTTCCCAGCACTGTTGCTTGCATAACACGTGTACTCTCCTGCATCTCCTTTGGCTACTTTTAGGACGGTCAAAGTGGCGGTGTTTTCTACCAGCGTCATCTTGTAGTTGCCTCCGGGACGGATCTCTCGGTTATCTTTGGCCCAGGTGACTTTAATCGGTGCCGTGCCAATAACGTGACACTTAAAACAGCCACTTCCCCCGAGAGCAAGATCTATTGATACAGGCTTTACGTCAAAGAAGGGAGGTACCTCAAATTCTGAGAGAAAAAAAAGAACAAGAAGACTGGTTCCTTCTGTGCCCAAAATAGATAGTCACTAATCACTGCGGGTCCCCATAAAGACTGAGAGCAGCGAGAAACCCCTGTGAAAGAATGAGCCACACCTGAAAGAACGAGCTTGGCACTAGATGAAGCGGAGCCAAGAGCATTGGAAGCCGAACAGTTGTAGTGGCCGGCGTGACTCTTGTCCGTCTGCAAGATCTGGAGAGTCGCTACTTTATGTACGAATGAGGTTTGCATGTTGGGGTCATCTTTTATGAGCACCCCGTCCTTATACCAAGACACCTGGATCGGTTCCGAGCCATTGATACGGCAGTCAAAGGCGACTGGGAAGCCCAGCGTTTCCTCAACATCCTTCAGTTTCTTTGCAAATGAAGGTGGGAGTTTACGTTCTGCAAAGAAGCGAAATCGGACATGAGCCTCATTTATGGATAAGGGAAAGACCTCCACATCTTTTACGCATCCTTTCTTTTAAATGAATTCAAAAAGAGAAATCCTTCCAAACGCAACACTGATTGCCGGATTTGTCAATGAAGAAATTGAACTCATTTTCACCTTCGATCACAAGCACGGCAGAAGAAGCAACGGCTCCAACACTGTTTTCTGCCTTGCAAGTGTATTCTCCAACGTCACTTGTGTCCACCTTGTTGATTACTAGCGCGGCGACATTATCTTTGAAGTACATCTTATAAGCAGGAGCTGATCTCAGCTTCGAATCTCCCTTAAACCAAGATATTTTAATTTCTGGCGTGCCAGCCACTTGGCATTGTAAGGTAGCCGGCTGTCCAATGGCCACTTCTATGTGTTCCAGGGGCTCAACGAAATAAGGAGGTTCTAAAGCCAAAGACATTATAGTTAGCCAACCAAGTCGAACTTAAGAACGTCACAAAGAGGATGAGAGCGGTGGGGAACAGAAGATAGCAACGCACCCAAGACAGACACCAGGGCTTCACAAATGTCTTCGCCGGCATCGTTCTCAATCTGGCAAGTATACTGCCCATAATCCTCTGCTGTGCTATTGACAATTTCCAGAATGGCAGATTTTTCCGTCGTGGTTATACTGCAATTCTGGGATTGAGTTAGAAGGTAACCATCTTTGGCCCAGATGACTGAAATGGGAGGCGTACCCGCAAACGTGCTCTCCAGAATTATGGAGCTCCCTGACTCTACACTGAAGTCTGCCAATCTCTTCACAAAGGTTGCCGGTTCTGTCGTGAGAAAGTACGAGGGTAAGAATCAAAGAGTGGAAAAAAAAGAATGGAAAAAAACATTTTGAGTTGGAAATTTTCTTGAAAGAATCTGTGGATTGGAGCGGGAAAGGCACCAACCTTTTACGATCAGATGTGTTGTGCAAGATGCGCTGCCAGCATCATTTGTAACGAGACAAGAATAGTCTCCGCTCTGTGAGGGCTCGACTTCATACAGCTCCAGTTCGGTCATTGATTCTTCAACAGAGATGTTGCAGGAGTCACCTGAAACCATCTCCCTACTTCCTTTAAACCATCTCACAGTGAAAGGAGGAGTTCCACGAATGACACTAGTGAACGTGACGTTCATGCCGGGCAAAACTTCCGCAGGATCGGGTGTCTGCACGAAAGAGGGTGGCTCTACAGTTTTGAAAGAAGAAGGTTGGAGATGCAAATGAAAATTGCTTTAGTGTCAGCTTTGTCATTTGAAGGGCAACAATAGATAAGACTCAAGGCCGATACGCAAAGAGACCCCACCCTCAAGATGAATTTCCGGAGGACCACCATGTACTCACCTTGAACAGTCAAAACCGCTGAGCATTCATCAGATCCAGCCGTGTTAGCGGCTACACATGTATAAGTCCCTGTATCGGACGACTCCAGTGTGCTCAAATTCAGAGTGCAGATGTTTTCGAAAAATTTGACCTGGTATTTCGCTCCACTCACTATCTCGCTTCCATTTTGAAACCAGGCAACAGAAATAGGCGGTGAGCCAGAGACGTGGCACTCCAAGAGAACCGAGGAGCCCAGAACCCCATTTGTGGTTTTCAATTTGCGTATGAAAGAAGGAGGCACAATCCGGTCTGCGTAGGAAAGTGAAAAATAAACAGTGTGTCTTTTTTAAAGAAACGGATGCACTTTAGAGGGGGAGAAAGCAGGGAATACATAGTAGAAAACCATCTAGCTAACCTGAGACATGAACCGAGACTGAACAGCTGCTTTTGCCAACACTATTTTGCACTTCAAAGCTGTATAGCCCCTTGTCACTCATTTCAGCAGATGGGAACTTGAGGGAAGCGACTTTGTTGAGGAAGCTAATTTGATGTTTGCGGTCGTTGGATAATTCCCTCCCATCTTTGAGCCATTTAGTTTTTAGTTCTGGTGTTCCAGTCACTAAGCATTCCAAAGAGAAAGGGCCTCCGGCAGTTACTGTCATGGGCTCTGGCTTCTCGAGAATCTTGGGTGGTTCTGAAAATAAGAGGAGCCATGTCAACAACACCCAAATCTTAAAAAAAAAAAAAAGAAAAGAAAAAAAGAGGAACAGGATGACCCAGTGGAAAGAGCACAGGTTTGGGAGTCAGAGGACCTGAATTCTAATCCCAGCTCTGCCAGTTGCTTGCTGGGTGATCTTGGGCAAGACACAACTTCTCTGTGCCTCAATTCTCCTAGTCTTCCTCCTACTTAGACAGTGAACCCCATGTGCGACAAGGACCGTATCCAACCTAATTAACTCGTATCTACCCGGCACTTTGAACAGTGTTTAACACATAGTGAGCGCTTAACAAATACCATTAAAAAACAAAAAACAAACAAAAAAAACCCCAAGACAGGATAATTGGTAGAAAGAGTTGTTTGGAAGGAAATCCTTGTTTGGGCCATTCCAACATTTTGCCTGAAGTTATTACTAACCTAGCACAGACAAGGCTGCAGAGCACTCTCTCATGCCAGCATCATTTTTGATTTGGCAAGTGTATTTGCCAGAGTTGGCTGCTTCCGGGCTTCCAAACTGGAGAGTGGCAATGTTATCATCAAACGTAATCCTAACGTTTTCGCTTTCTCTCACGGTTTCCCCTTTGTCTTTTAACCAGGTGACAGAAATGGGTGGTACGCCTTCCACCAGAGCCTGCATTGCCACTGGATCCCCAACAAGGGTAGAGGTGTCACTTAGCTTCTTCACAAATCGTGGAGGTTCTAGTGGAAGAAAGATGCAGTTATGGTAAAAAAAAACCACCAAAAAACACCCTCTCCACCCTCAAAAGGACTGATGTTCATTAAGATAATATTAGAAGAATAAGAAAGAGAAGGAGAATGTCTGTGTCCATCTTCACTGACCTTTGAATTTCACGGTGCAGACGCAAGAGTCGCTTCCCACTTCATTGGTTGCCTTGCAGTGGTATTCGCCAGTATCGGCAGCTTCAAGATTAAGAATGTGAAGGCTGGCATCGAAGAGCTTAGATGTAACCTTGAACTTCTTGCTGCTTCGGACTTGTTTCCTATCTTTAAACCAGACCACTTCGAAGGGCGGTGTTCCCGAAATTTCACACTGGAAGATCACATCGGACCCCTTAAGGGCTCCAACTGGAGCAGGTTTCTGGCTAAAAGTGGGAGGTTCTACAAGTGGCAAAGGAAGAGAAGAAGTCAACATTTTTGAGCATCAGAAAATGAAAGGATGTGGGTATTAGGGGTCATTCCAAATCTCTTGGGAGATAGTAATAAAAATAATATAGTATTTGTCATGCATAGTTTTATTTATACAGTATATTCACATCTATACTACATTTAATATTTTATTATTAATTTTATTTATTATTTATTAAGAAACAATGTGGCCTAGTGGATAGAGCACAGGTCGGAGAGTCAGAAGGTTCTGGGTTCTAATCAGGGCTCCGCCACTTGTGTGTTGTGGGACACTTTGGGCAATTCACTTCACTGGGCCTCAGTAAACTCATCTGTAAAATGGGGATTAAGACTGTGTCCAACCTTGTATCTACCTCAGGGCTTAGTACAGTGCCTACCACATAGTAATTGCTTAAATACCATAAAAAGCACTATATGCTTAGCACTCCATTGAGCTCTGGACAAGATAATCAGGTCTGGCACCTCTCTGCCCATATGGAGCTCACAGTCTTGGTAAGATGTAGAACAGGTACTGAATCCCTATTTTACAGATGTGGACACTGAGGAAGAGAGACGTTAAATGACTTGCCCAAGGTCAAACACCTAAGTCATCTGACTCTTAGGCCTGTGCTCTTTCCATTAGACCACACTTCTGGGACCCTGTTTACAGTGTATCAAAGATGCAAAGTAATCTAATTTATAATCAATTTCTGGGGGGTTTGTACATGGCAAAGGCATATATTTCACCATGTGGAGAACCAGGTCAAATGATAAGAACTAGTCATGGTTCTCTCTGGCAATACTGCTGAAGGGAGATGTCGATTTAGCTAACAGGGAAGTGCAGACAAGAGAGTGGATGAACACCTCCTCACCTTTTACTGTGAGAGCCGAACTACAACTTGCATGGCCAACGGCATTATGGGCTTCACAGATGTAATCGCCAGTGTCTTCTGGGCCGGCTTCGTTCACCGTCAGCGATGCCACGGAATTTGTGAATGACATGTTATATTTCCAGCTTTCTTGAAGTTCGTTGTCGTTTCGGAACCATACGACCTTGATTTCTGGAGAGCCACTTATTTTGCATTCCAGTTGAACAGACTCTCCCTGCTTCACCACTTTAGAAGTTTCTAATTTCTTCACAAACTTGGGAGGTTCTATTGAGCCAAAGGAAAAAAAAAGTTATGGTTTGAAAAATTTCATTCTGTAATTGTAAAATATTCACTGGAGTTTTAGCTGAAGTTTCCATCAGTTCAATACTTAGAATGGTTAGTTACTCACCAAAAAAATGCCCAGACAACATACACTTGAATGCTTTATGATCCACAACAAATTCTTTGCATTGTAGAGACATGGTGTTCTTTTTTACCATAAAACTAGAACTGTTCATATTTTCTAATTTTAGCTATTCTAAACAAAATGGCTAATGAAAATAATGCATTGGATTACAAGTTGGAACAAATTACCACCACACAACACAGGACATGGAAATAAACAGCCGTAAACTTGAACTTAGCAAAAAATAGTGCAACAATCATATTTATCGAGTGCTTACTTTGTGCAGAGCACTGTACTAAGTGATTGAGAGAGAACAGAATTGGTAGGCAAGTTCCCTGCTCACAACAAGCAAAGCTTAGAGGGCTGTTGCCCTTTAATTCAACTACACGCCAAGAGGCACAGACAGGTTTTTAAACAAGAGAAGGGATGGGAATACTCTTTACGTCAATTCTTCAGAAAGAATTTCAGTTACTTTACCAGAAAGATTTTAAAAGATTATTCTAAAAAGAAAGCTTCATAAATTCAGTGAGAAGCACAACCAAGCCTTATGCCATAAGAATACCTTTTACGCCAAGTTGAGCTGAGCAAGAGTCTTTTCCAACATCATTGCTTGCAGAGCAAGTGTAATGGCCGGAGTCGCCTTTGCCAACTTTGAGAATTCTCAAGTGAGGGGTATTTCCCACAAAGGTCATGGTGTAGTTCCCTCCTGGGCGGAGCTCTTTGTTATCTTTTGCCCAGGTGACTCTCATTGGCTGAGCCCCAATCACATGACATTCAAAGTCAGCACTTTCTCCAGCAATAATGTCTATAGACACAGGTTTGATATCAAAGAAAGGTGCTTTCTTGGGCTCTGGAAGTGAAAAGGAAAAGCACAATATATAGCCATCTTTTGCATCTCTGTAGCCATTTTCCCCAGATGAAAAGGGAGAGATCAATTTGGAAGACCAACCTGTCGCTGTGAGCCTGGCACTAGACGAAGCAGTTCCTAGAGGGTTGGAAGCCGAGCAAGAATATTGACCAGTGTGACTCAAGTCAGTCTGCAATATTTTGAGAGTTGCTACGTTGTCTACGAATGCTGTCTGCATATTGTCGTCGTCTCTTAAGAGTACCCCATCTTTATACCAAGACACCTGGATGGGCGCTGACCCATTCAGACGACAAGTGAAAGTAACCGGGAGCCCAACAGTTTGCTCGATGTCTTTTAATTGTCTAGCAAAAGATGGTGGCATCTGGCGCTCTGAAGGAAAGGACATTAACAGTGTTTTTTAAACAACTTTTCTCTAGAAAAGTTTTAGAACCATTCCCTCCTCCTCAAAAAGGACAATCACAGGTGACCAAGGAGATTTCCTTTTTCCCCGGGCTAGGATAAAATCATCACCTTGGATTCTGAAGACTGTATTAGAAGAAGCAGTTCCCACGCTGTTTTCTGCTTTGCAAGTGTATTCTCCTCCATCACTGATATTCACTTTATTGAAAACAAGGGTGGCAACATTATTTGTGAAATAGGTCCTGTACTCAGGAGTTGATCTTAGTTTGGTGTCTCCTTTGTACCAAGAAACTGTGATCTCTGGGGTCCCGGCAACTTGACATTGCAAAGAGACAGAATCTCCGACCGATGCCTCCAGAGGCTCCAGCTCCGTAACAAAGTAAGGTGGTTCTATAAAGGATAAGCAATTTCGATCAGTAACAGACAGCAAAGCAGGGAATTTTGAGGGAGAAATTGTCAATGGAATACACAAACACATAGAATAAGGATTGCTAACCTACCTAAGGCAAATACTTGAGCTTCACAAACATCCTTTCCTGCCTCATTCTCCACTACACAACTGTACTGCCCTTGATCATCTTTCGTGCTGTTGAGAATTTCCAAGATGCATGACTTTTCAGTCGTGATTATGTTGCATCTTTCGGACTGAGTTAGCTTATGACCATTCTTCTTCCAGGTGACCGAAATCGGAACGGTTCCAGTGTAGGTATTCTCTAGGATAATGGATTTTCCCGGCTCGATCCAGAGATCACTCAACTTCTTCATAAATTTCGCTGGTTCTAGTGGGCAATGAAATAACAGCGGTCAAAGTCCAGAATACTGTTGGGAAAAGATATATCAAGAAGCAGGGTTTTTTAGAAGGAGAAGAGTGAAATGAATCTGAGCAAACCTTTGACGAAGAGACGGGTGGTACAAGAGGTTCGGCCGGCATCGTTGGAAACCACGCAGGTATATTCTCCGCTACCGGATGGAGTGACATTGAACAGTTCCAATTCTGCCACGGTGCCTTCAAAATAGATGTTACACGTATCTCCTGTCATAAGTTCACTGGCCCCTCTGAACCAGCCCACCTTAAATGGCGGGGTGCCTCTAATAACACTTGTGAAGGTTACATTTTTGCCGGGGAGAACTTCCAGAGGTTCAGGCTCTTTCACAAAAGAAGGTGGTTCTAAAACACACACATACACACATACAACGTGAATGCTTCTTAACCATAAAGATGAAGAAATGACCGCGATCAAATAAGATCCAGTAAGAGAGTCAATGGAACCGTCTAGGCAAGAA
This sequence comes from Ornithorhynchus anatinus, assembly GCF_004115215.2. Classification (NCBI taxonomy): domain Eukaryota; kingdom Metazoa; phylum Chordata; class Mammalia; order Monotremata; family Ornithorhynchidae; genus Ornithorhynchus; species Ornithorhynchus anatinus. The sequence continues at coordinate 21,168,178 of NC_041736.1, forward strand.
AGATCTGCTATGGAAAAAGCATTGGGAAAGTGATGTGGTGATCCGCTACTGACCTTGTACGGTCAAAACTGCACTGCATTCATCAGATCCAGCTACGTTAGCAGCGACACACGTATAGTGTCCAATGTCTGACGAGTCCAGGGAATTCAGCTGCAGAGTACAGATGTTATCCGAAAACGAAGTTTGGTACTTCGCTCCACTAACAATCTTATTTCTCTCTTGAAACCAGGCGACAGAAATTGGTGGTGAACCAGATACTTTGCACTCCAAAATGCTGGAAGAACCCAATACCCCTTTGGTGTCTTTCAGTCGTCGGGTGAAGGAAGGAGCAACAATTTGATCTGTGGAAGGAAATGGAAGAAATCCCGAGTCACGTGGAAGAGATATATTTGGAAAAGAAAAGGTGCCTTAATGAGAGAAGAAAAATGGCCTGAACTGACCTGAAACTTCAACCAATGCTGTGCAGCTGCTCTTCCCAACATTATTTTGTACCTGAAAAGTGTATGTTCCCGTATCTCCCTTCTCTACAGAGATGATTTTGAGGGATGATACTTTGTTGAAGAAACTGAACTTGTATCTTTGGCTGCTGGTCAGTAACTTCCCATCCTTATACCATTCAACGGAAAGTTCAGGAGTTCCAGCCACTCTGCATTCTAGAGTACAAGTTTCTCCCACAGTCACTGTCATTGGCCCTGCCTTTTCTACAATGACCGCAGGTTCTGAAATGAAACACAAGCCAGTCCCACAGGTCACAGTCGGTTACAAGTCATTCACAAAGTGCATCGTGCCTATTTATTAAATTGCATCATCCAACGACTGTCTTCTGAAATGAGTGCAAAGTAGTTCTTGGAAAAAAAAATCTACTTTTACACAAACTACTGAAACCTGGGCTTGCAAAGCTAAGCATTTTGTAAGGGGAAAGAGGCAAACCTCCTTCATAGCATCTCATCAATTCTGCATTCAATTCTTTAGTTGTGACCATCTGCTGTTTTGAATTCTGCTGAATCGTGACTTGGTCTAAATAAAATTTATTTCTCAACTTGCTAATTTTCAAGGGTCCCAGTACTCCACAAGAATACTTAAAGTTATCAAATAAAAAAGATTTTCAACTAGGTCTTATTAAAAGTATCAAGGCATCACTGAGAAGCTCTTTTTTCTTGATGGTCTTTTATCTATAGAGACCCCATTTCAGAAGATTAAATAACTGCCCTTCGAATTCACTGAGATGAACCACTAAGTATATCCTTAGTGGTTTAGGCCTGATTCCTTAATCCTGGAAAGCTGCAGAATTTCAAATTTGGGGGCTCCTTCAGGTTTTAAGGATTTGCCCCCACCAACAAACTGCACTTTTGGCACCTAACTGAAATAATTTTTCAGGAGTTAAAATATAAGAGTAGCGAACTAATGAGCCAGCTAATCTCCTGTGATGCTTAATCAAAAATAAGTAAAAAGCATCTGTCATGTCAACCCTTTCCAGGCAGGATATCTGTCTCTTCATTCTGTTGGGCTTTCTGAAGTTCTTAGTGCGGACCATTGCACCTGGTGGGAATTCAGTAAATATCCTTGCTACTACCAATAATATGGTTATAAAAAGAGAAGCAGTGCGACTTGATGCATAGAGCATGGGCCTGGGAGTCAGAAGGACCTGGTTTCTAATCCCAGCTCCATCACTGGTCTGCTGCGTGACCTTGGGCCAGTTGTTTAACTTCTCTGTGTCTCAGTTACCTCATCTGTAAAATGGGGATTAAGACTCTGAGCCCCATGTGGGACAGGCACTGTGCCTAACCCGAATATCTTGAATCTACCCCAGCATTCAGAACAGTGCCCAGCACATAGTAAGTGCTTAACAAATACCATAATTATCATTTATCATTATCATTATTATTCTTGTATCCATCCCATTGCTTAATATAGTGCCTGCTATGTAGTAAGTGCTTAACAAATACCACAATTATTATTAATCGACACAAAGAATTGGAAGGTGACCAGGGAGAATATCTGGATTCTGCTATCCTGTGGCACAATTCTAAACAGATTGGTGTCTCTCTTGTTCTTGCAGATGGTCAGAGAAGTCTATTCCACCTCACCCAGGAATCCACTACAGGGCATATCCAGTAGGTTTTTAAATTTTGGTTTGTTTTGTTTTTTACGAACCTAATACGGTCAGCGTGGCTATGGACTCCCTCATTCCAGCATCATTTCTGATCTGGCAGATGTACTTTCCAGCACTGGATGAGTCTGTTTTTGCAATCTGGAGAGTGGCGACATTGTCCACATAGGTAATCCTGACATTTTCACTCTCCCTGACAACGTCTTCTTTGTCTTTAAGCCACTGGACAGAAATTGGCTGAGAGCCTTCTACCGTTGCTTGTAATTCAACTGGGTCCCCAACTACGACAGTGAGGCTGTTAATTTTCGTAATAAATCTGGGTGGTTCTGATCGAGAAAAAATGTACAGGGTTTAAAGTAAAGACAGCAACCAAGATAGTTGAACGAAAAGAAAGGTTTTGCATAACACTGTCAATACTTACCTTTCAGCTGTACAGAACAAATGCAAGTGTCGCTTCCCACCTCATTTTGAGCTTTGCAGTGGTATTCACCAATGTCTGAAGTTTCAACGTTTAAGATGTGAATACTAGCATGGTAATTTTTAGAAGCCACCTTGTATTTTTTGCTACTTCGAAGTTGTCTCTTATCTTTAAACCACGTCACTTCAAAGGGCGGTGTTCCCGAAAGCTCACACTCAAGGCTGACTTCAGTGCCTTTGAGGGTGTCTACCGCAGGGGGTGTGCTGGTAAAAACTGGTGGCTCTGAAAAAAAAAAATGAAGCATCCATGTGCAACTGGTTATTTCATTTTATCTCTGTGCAAAACTCAAAAGAGTGATGTGAAAGCAGGTTAAAGGGTGTGGCTCAGATAGGAATAAAGTGATGAATTCTGAAGCTAAGGGATCTGATTCTAGTACTCAAAGATGATTTCTCACTGGTAATCCTAAAAAGGGAATTTCTAAAATTCTGTGCCTGCACTTTTTCCCCTCCATCCCATAAATGAGTCATTTAAATAGCATAAACCCTCCAAATGAGTGGCAGTCAGGGGCAGGGAAGGTTTATGGACTGCTTAAGGCTGAGCTCAGCAAGATAGAAGCCCAGTTTTATTCACATGCCACCAGCACCTGTGACTGACCCACCTTGGAGTGCAATTAATTACATTCACAGCGCCTCGGTTGTAAGTCCCTCAGAACGGGTTCTGTTTTAGAAAGTTAGTAGGGTGAGCAGGATGGAATGAGAGGAGGGATATAATCTTTGTATCCCATTGCTTTGTATCTTCCGTGATAGATTCTCCCACCCCAGAGAGTAAATATTATTATTTGCACATATAATTGCCCTATTATTTGCATTGTTCGTGCAGCTCAAAACAGGGGAGGGGCCACAATGCAGAGACAGCAATAAGGGGATCAGGAGAAAAAAGAGAGGAAAGGAAAGGAGGGGAGAAGGAAGAGGAAATTAACAGAACACTTGAGGAGTAGCGGGGCTTAGTGGAAAGAGCATGGACCTAGGAGTCATTGGGCCTGGGTTCTAATCCTAGTTCTGCCACCTCTGTGACCTTGGGCAAGTCACTTCACTTCTCTGTGCCTCACTCTCCTCATCTGTAAAATGGGGGCTCAGTACCAGTTCTACCACCCACTTAGAATGTGAACCCCGTGTGGGAGGGGGACTGTGTCCAACCGGATTATCTAGTGCTTAGTACAGTGCTTGACACGTTGGAAACACCATCATTAATACTTGAGATTAATTTTAGTTCTATTGCACCATCCAAGTCCTGCATACCTAGGCACTCAGTGAATTGGGTCCTGTGTTATCCATGTACTCACCCTTTCGTTCCTCCTACCCTTAGCTGATGGCCATCTTCAAAAATTAATTATTCCCCTCCTTGCCCCATCTGCTTTGCTGCAGTCTCATCTTCATCTCCTGTCTTCTTCATCTCCTCCTTCTCTGGCCTGTGACAGTTCTACTGAAGAACTCCCCTTACAATTGTGTGTCATCTGAATCTTCACCCTTTTGCTACTCCCTCCCTGCCTGCTGAGAATCTTAAGGAATTAACTACCCTCACTAGCTCTATTGTGTTCTCACTTTTCTGTTTGGTCTGTGGGAGACAGTGTTTTAACTATGCTCACCTGCTTTTTCCCCTCTCACATTTCTGCTCCTTCGACTCCCCTGCTTGTAATTGTGTGGCCCACAAAATAATCTTGCATTTTTTCCCCTCAAAAATTGGAGTAAGGCAAGTAAATACAGGATCTACAAGGATGTTGGAGAGGTTTTAACCGGAACCTACATTAACCGTCGTTTTTAAACACAGGATTTGCTAATGTTAGCCCTGACTCTACCAAGCCTTAAGTAAGTGATCCTGGTTACATCACACCTTCCCTTCTGTTTTCTGATTTAAAAAAATAGAAACATTTGTTACTTACACCAACTGAGATTTTTGTGGAAAATGCTTATTGGCTAATTTTTTTTTTTTCTGAGATTAAAGAAATATCACCTGGTGAGGAATCTACCACCTCAGGGGGAATGGGGAGGGGTATGTAAAGTTCTAGAGAACAAAGAATGGTAGAAATGTGATTGCTAACCTTTGACCAGAACCTTAGTACTGCAGCTTGTGCTGCCAGCAGGGTTGTGAATTTCGCAAATGTAATCTCCGCTGTCTTCGGTCCCGAGATTGTTCATCTGCATCACCGCCACTGAATCAATGAATGTCATTCGGTATTTTTCACTGGCAGAGAGTTCACGGTCATTTTTGTACCACATGACTCGGATTTCTGGGGATCCACTGATTTTGCATTCAAGGCGTGCCGAATCACCCGCTTTCACTATTTTGGAAGCATCTAGTCTCTTAACAAATTTTGGTGGTTCTATTAAGCCAAACAAAGAGGGCAAAATGAATGTGAAGATTAATGTCAACAATAGAACCAACTCTAGTTCTGGGGGAAGATGAAGAAAAGCACAGTAATCACACTAAAAAAGAATCTTTAAACGACAGCATAAATTCTTGAAAGTATAAGCATTACATTGGCCGAAGCAATCAGAAAGCCAAACGAAGAATGAACGGGAGACAAAGTCAGACAGAGGCATAAAACGATCAAACCTGCACACCTGTGATGAGTAACATTGTTGTGCAAGAGTCGCTACCAACATCATTGGCAACTTGGCAAGTGTAGTGCCCAGTTTTGGAAGAATCCACTGAGTAGAGATTTAAGAAACCCGTTGAACCTTCCATCCCAATAAAACATTTGGGTCCGGACGTGAGTTCCACATCGTCTTTAAGCCACTTGATTTTAAACGGCGGGGTTCCTTTCAGCACTGCCTTAAACTCCACTGTTGAATCTGGTACAGCTTGCTGCCTTTCAGGTTTGACTAAGAAGCTTGGAGGCTCTATTTTTTTTTTTAATGAAAAGCATTGAATTAGATTCTTGGAAGACGGGAATATTTCAAAAAAAGTTTAACAGAGCAAAGAAGTAGTAAAAAAAAAAAAAAAGGCAAAATGCACTGATTTAACCCAAATCTCTCAGGGCTCAAAATTATTCCCTTGTAATGAGTTCTGCACTTTGGGAGGAGCATTAGTTTCGTCATACTACTGTGGAATTGCATGCACTGAGCCTGCACGCAACCGTTCCTCTTGTAAAATAGGGATCAGATACTGTTCTCTCTCCCCTCTCAGGTTGTGAGCCCCACATGGAACAGGAACATAACCGATCTGCCTTCCTTGTATCTGCACCAGTGCTCAGCACAGTGTATGGCTCATACATAGTAAGTGCTTAACAAATAGCACAGTTATTCTTATTACTATTCTTCCCCAAATGCCTAACTTTCTTCCAAGGAGTAAATTCTGGCACCAGAGAGATTGGACTCACTATTTCTTAAAGTAAATGAAGAAAAATGTTGACTTTTGGGTCATTCGAATGACGACAAAGATAGGAGCAGCCAATTTAACTATTCATATGGATATGAATCATTACATATTCGTATGAATAGAGGTCAATATTTACAATTAGGAAGAGGTAAAGAATGTCAAACCTTTCACAGTTAAGATGGCACTGCATGCATCACTTCCGGCTACATTTACCACCTTGCAAGTATAATTTGCAGTATCTTCCAAGTCAAGATTATTAACCTCCAGTGCCATAGTGTTTTCATGGCACACAAGCCTGTGCTTGGCACTTGCAGATAGTTCTTTTCCATCCTTAAACCACTGAGCACTAATAGGGAGCGAGCCAGAAACTTTGCACTCCATATGGATAGATGAACCGAGAACTTTCTCCATTTTGGTTAACTTTTTGGTAAATGACGGAGGGATTGTCTGATCTGTCCAAGAGAAACGTTAACATACATCAGTTATTAGCTTGCATTTCTGTTGGAAAGTCCTCTGTCCACGGCAAAAGAAATGAATGAAGAATACAAACCTAGCACCCTTAAGAAGGCTTCACAGCTACTACTTCCAAAGTCATTTTCAACCTTGAATGTATACTGGCCACTGTCCTGCTTCATTACTGACTGGATCCTGAAACTGGCAACGTTATTTTCGAAGCTCATCATATAGTATCTACTGGGCATAAGCGGTCTGCCATCTTTAAGCCACTTAACTTGAAGTTCCGGAGTTCCAGCAACGACACATTCCAATGTCACTGGGTCTTTCTCTGTTACATCAACAGATTTAGCCTTTTCTAAGATATGAGCTGGTTCTGTGGTGAGAATCAAAGTATCAGCGTGTTAAAAGGATTGAATCCAGGAGAAAGAGTATTCCTAAAGAGTAATCTTCAAAGTCAAAAATCGGTTCACAAACCTTGTACTAAGAGGAAAGCGTAACACTTTTCAGTTCCTGATTCGTTCTTTGCTTGACAGGTGTACCTGCCACTGTGATCGTTGTCCACCATTTTTACTTGTAAGGTAGCCACGTTGTTTACAAATGAAATGTGAACGTTATCGCCGTCTTCAATAATCTTATCGTCTTTCAGCCACGTCACAGAGAGGGGGGGAGAGCCCGCCACTGTGCTCTGAAAGACAGCGGAGCTCTTCAAAACAGTAGTGACATTTTCTATCTTCTTAATGAACGAGGGTGGCTCTGTTGTTAAATGATACGGCATGGAAAGAAAAGAACTCTTTTAGTTTCTTCTTACACTAAAGGTAGCCATTAGAACATAACAGTAATTGGATGCTTGTCTCCATTTTATTTCTGTAACTGACCTTTCAGGCTGACTCTAGTACTGCAGGAACAACTACCTCCTTCATTGGATATAATACACTGGTATTCACCAGTCTCTGCTTCGTCACACTTGGTTATGTGGAGATTAAATACCGTTACTCTGTCGGTCAAGGTGTACTTTTTGCTGCTTCGAATTTCCTTGTTATTCTTCAACCATGTTACTTCAAATGGAGAAGTGCCTGTCACTTCACACTCTAACACCACATCACCATCTTTCACTACTTCCACAGGTTTCAACTCCCTTATAAACGTGGGCGGTTCTAAAAAAATGTAAAAGAAGACAAGATCCAGCTTATTCAGAGGCAGAACGAGAGCGAAGTCAGGCATCCCGACTGGCACGTAGATTCCAATTACGGACCTTTCACTTTTAGCTCAATGCTGCAGCTCTCGCTGCCGGCGTCGTTACGGGCCTCGCAGACGTACATTCCGCTATCTTCCACCCTGGCGCCCGTTATTTGAAAAGTGGCTAGGCCGTCGATGAAGGAAATCCCATACTTCTTCACGGCAGTTATTTCATTCCCGTCCAGATACCAAGATACTTTGATTTCAGGAGTGCCTGCTATTTGGCATTCAAAAGTTGTGGCTTGTCCTTTTCTCAACACCAGTACCGGGCTGGGCTTCTTAATAAACTGGGGAGGTTCTGAGCATGAAGAAAATGTAAGAAGAGTTTACTTTCTCAAAGAATAGGCCACCAGCTAGTGGAATTTATGCAATCCTCCTCCCCCAACAGAAGAGAATCAAGTCAAGGAAAAGAGACAGAAGATCCCAACCTTTTACAAAGAGAGTCGCTTTCGACGTTGCTGTGCCAACGTCATTGCTTAGCTGGCAGATGTAGGTTCCCGAGTCGGCGATTTTGGCTGAGAACAGCTCGAGCACACTTGACGTGTTATCCTTCCAAACCGAGCGAGCCGCACCCGAGTGCAACTCCTTGCTGTCTTTGAACCATTTAATGGTCATGGGAGCGGTTCCGCCAACGAGAGCTTTGAACTGCACTCTAGTATGCGGGGCAACGTCCTGTGACTGCGGCTTCTCGACAAAGTAAGGGGGTTCTACGGAGAGTAAAACAAGAAAGGGAGGCGAGGAGGAGTTATTTTAGAACTGAGCCACTTGGAGGCAGAAAGTGAATGTCTTCTACTGGGACGAAAGGGAGAATCTCAAACCTTTGACAGTTAAGTATCCACTGCATTGGTTATGTCCCGCTTTATTCGTTGCGGCACAAGTGTAGGTTCCACTGTCCGTCCCTTCCAGCTGACTGATTTCCAAAAATGCAGTGTTGTCATGGAAAGAGAACTTGTATTTGTCACTAGCCAGAATTTCCTGATCATCTTTGAACCACTGGATGCTGATAGGATGAGAACCGGCCACGATGCATTCTAGGTCAATGAAAGACCCCTTAATGCTGTCCATTTTCTTTAGCTTTTTAGTGAACGAAGGAGGTATGATAAGATCTATCCGACAAAAAGAGCATATAATTCACTGTCAGCCTATCTCAGTTCTTTCATTTTTTATAGGATAATAAAAAGGTGAGAAAATATTCAACTCCCCCACCAAAACAGAAAGGAATACCAACCCAGCACATTAATGCTAGCTTTGCAACTGCTTCTCCCGACATCATTTTGGACCTCAAATGTATATTCTCCACTATCCTTCTTTTCTGTTGAAATAATCTTTAGGATGGATACAGTGTCAGTGACACTGATTTTATATTTCGGACCAAGAGACAATTCCTTTCCATCTTTGAACCATTTAGCTGAAATGTCTTTGGTTCCTGAGAATTTACACTGTAAGGTTGCTGGATCACCTTGAGTGACATCTATAGATACAGCTTCATCGGTGATGGTTGCGGGTTCTGGAGCAAACACAGGGAAGTACGTGAGAGGAGGAATGGTGAATATTTACTGCCGAATGAAGTGGTCTCTGACTCAGTTTATTTGAAAGAAAGAAGAATGTTTCTCAACTGACCTTTGACTGAGAGTAAAGCAGAGCATCTTTGTATCCCTGCATCATTTTTGGCCTGACAGAAATATTTCCCATCATGCCTTACTTCAATGCCAGTTATGTAGAGGGTAGCCACATTATTCTCAAATGTCATTTTTATGTTGTCGTCTTCAATGATTTCATCATTGTCTTTTAACCAAGACACACTGATCGGTTCTGAGCCTTTAAGAGTTCCCTGGAAAGCTACTGTGCCACCTCTTAGTGAACTAATGCTTTCAATCTTCTTTACGAATGATGGCGGTTCTGGTAGAAAAACAAATGAATGCTCAATAAGGTGCCAGCACAGGACAAAATTAGTAAAAAAAAAAAAAAAACAAACCAAACCAAAACTAAACCTTGAATTCTTTTTAGGCCCTTAAATTAAACCTGCCTTAATCGATACTAACCTTTTAAAGTCACTTCAGCACTGCAAGTGCTGCTACCAACTTCATTTGTAACTCTACACTGGTATTCGCCGGCATCCGAAGCATTAAACTTGAGAATCTGAAGGCTAACCAGTTTATCCTGAATGAAAGTTTTGTACTTCCTGCCACTTCGCAGAGTTGTGTTGTCCTTAAACCAAGTGATCTCAAAGGGAGGTGTGCCTGCTACTTCAGCGAGCAACATCACATCATATTCTTTCAGCACTTCGATTGGCTGAAATTCTTTGGTAAAGTAAGGCGATTCTATGGTACAAAGCAGATGGTTTTTAAAAGAATTAGGCTTTGGAATGATTTGAACCGGGCTCAAAAGTCAAATGGCAACACTAAACACAAACCTTTAACTATGATTATACTACTGCAGTGATCTGTGCCAGCTTCATTCTGGGCCTCACACATGAATTCGCCACTGTCTTCAACTGAAATATCCCTGAGTGTTAAAACTGCAGTCGACTCCCGAAAAGACATGCGGTATTTGCTGCTCTCTTTAATTTCTCGATCGTTGGAGAACCACGTTACTTTAATTGGAGGGGTGCCGGTTACTTTACACACCAGTTCTGTGGCGTCTCCCTTTCTTAACAGGTAGGATGGTTCTAACTTTTCGACGAAGGTGGCAGGCTCTGTGGGAGGAAGACAGGTTATCAAGAAGAAGGCGCGAAACAGGAACGGCGACAAACTCAAAGGTATCAAGAAAAAAACAGCGCCAACCTTTGACAAACAAGGTAGCGGTGCATTCCACTGCTCCAGCAACATTGCTGACTTTACAGGTGTACTGGCCCGAATCGAACGTCTTTACGGCATAGAGCTCCAAGGAGCTTTCTAAAGCTTCTTTAGTGATATAACAGGTTCCGCCGGAAGCCAGTTCTTCTTTGCCCTTAAACCATCGGATTGTAAGAGGGGTAGAGCCCGTGAAAGTACTTTTCAGGCAGACTGCGGTGCCAGGCAGGGCCTCCTGGGACTCGGGTTTCACTACAAAGCATGGTGGCTCTGAAGAAGAGTTACAAGAAATCAGTCCAGAGAGTAAGAGGCAGGGTCTACAAGGGAAGACAATCATGCAATACTGAGAGGCAAGAATGAAAAGTTCCTCAAACCTTGTACGACCAAGGCCCCACTGCTGTCTTTGCTGCCCACCGAATTGGTGGCCCGGCAGGTGAAACTTCCCGCGTCACTCAGTTCTACTCTGCTTATGTCCAAAGAGGCCGTGCCTTCCATGAACGCGATCCTGTATCTGTTGGTAGAGGTTATTTCCTTTCCATCCTTAAACCAGGACACCCTCATCGGCAGGGAACCGGCAATTTTGCAGTCTAAGTGGCAGTCACCACCAACTACACAGTTCACCGTCTTCAAGGGTTTGGTGAAGAGCGGAGCGATGTCACGATCTGTTCATGGCACAACACAGAGAAAGTCAGAAGGGGGAGCTCTCTTTGGCTTTACCGGTTGTGAAGTGGGAGCTTAGGGTGCCTTGCCGAAGTAAATACCAACCTAATACGGTAAGAGTCGTCTCGCAGGAGCTGCTGCCTACTTCGTTTGAGATCTCAAAAGTGTACTGACCACTGTCTTGCAGCTCGGCGGAATAAAATTTGAGTTGAGCAACATTGTTCTTAAAGTTCAGCCTATATTTTTTACTGGAAACCATTGGACGCCCATCTCGAAACCACTTAGGTTTAAGTTCTGGAGTTCCTGAAACAGTATATTCCAGGGTGGCTGGATCTCCGGCTGTTACCTGAACTAACTCTGCCCTTTCAGTGATTTTGGCAGGCTCTATAACAGAATTAAAGAGTTGTCATTAAGAATGGTGCTCAGGTTCAATTTTAAATGAAACTGAGAAGTCAAAGTGAAAGGCTCCTACACTAACCTTTCACAGTTAAATCCCCGATGGAGGTTTGGCTTCCTGCTTCATTTTCAGCCAGACAAGTATACTTGCCACTGGAGCTAACCTGGACGTCTGAGATCAGCAAATGGGCAACCCCATTTGAAAAGCTCACTTTGATTTTGTCGTCTTCTTTAATGATCTCTTGTCCTTTCATCCAGGTTACGGAAATTGGTTCAGAACCTTTCACGACAGCTTGTAAGGTGACTGTCTGTCCTGCGAGGGCGGTAAAGTCTTCTACTTTCTTTAGAAAAGATGGTGGCTCTGATGTAAAGAGAAGACAAGCTCATTTATTATCATGGGGTTTTCTGGCTATCTAGTGACCCATTTCAAGTGAAAGATCCAGTCTAACTTTTGCATGTGATGTTATGATTTTACAATACTCTGTTATTTTAAAGTAGGGGATATTTCATTCAATTGTATTTATTGAGCGCTTACCGTATGTACAGCACTGTACTAAGCGCTTGGAACATACAATTCGGCAACAGAGAGAGACAATCCCTACTCAACAACGGGCTCACAGTCTAGAAGGGGGAGACAGACAACGGAACAAAACAACTAGACTGGCATACCTAGAAGATCAGATGGCTATTTAGGACAGAATTACAGTTGGATATCATTATCGGGAGAGGAAAAGATACAAGGACTTCGCTGGGTGATTGGCATATGATGGGTTATCCTTTGTAATCAGGTGTAAGGATTTACATTGGTGCCAGATTGTTTGAGTAACAGAGGAAAGCTGGTTTTGTTCTCAAGAGCAGGGGGTAAGATTACAAACAAGATGTAATTTAAAGAAAAGATGATAAGAGGGGAAAAACACTGCAAACCAGAGGTCTTCCATCGTGATTTTATACCTAAAAAACCTTTTTTCACTCACCTTTTAGTACATGGGAGGCAAGGCAACCGCATTTGCCGACTTCATTAGCTACAACGCATTCGTATTCACCAACGTCGGCACTGTTAAAGGAGAACACCTCCAGGGAAACAAGAGACTTCTGAGAGAACAACCTGTATTTTTTACTACTTCGAATTTGCTTCTTGTCTTTAAACCAGCTAATTTCAAACGGTCCTGTGCCCGCAACCTCACACTGAAGAACGGCATTTGCTCCTCTCACTATCTCTGCAGGCTCAAGCGTTTTGATGAAAGAAGGAGGTTCTAAAAAAGCGTTAAAGGACCAGTAAATGATTAGTCATGGGAAAAGGCAAAGAAATGACTTTTGTTGTCCTTTGAATAGCAAGGACCAATAACTGTGCAAACAAACCTTTGATAACTATTTCAGTGCTGCAACTGTCACTGCCCACATCATTAGCTGCTTCGCATGAGTAAGTTCCACTGTCTTCCACTTTCACATCCGTGATATCCAGCACCGCCTCCGAGTTGACAAAAGACATTCTGAGTGTGTTACTCTCACTAAGCTCTTTGTTATTTTTGAACCAAGTAACTTGGATCACCGGCGAGCCTTTGAGTTTGCAATGGAGGCGTGCTGCTTCCCCTGGGAGCAGTAAGTAAGATGGATCCACCTTCTTCACAAATGATGGTGGCTCTGAAGAAAGATTGCAAAAAGAAAGGCACCTGAAAAATGGGCCTTCCAGATGGAGGCGAAACAGAAGAGCAGCAAAAAAGACAAAAATACACACAAGATTTTAACATCAATCTCAGAAAAAAAGTTCCGGAGACCTCTTCCCAGCCAGTAATCCCAGCAACTATCCCAGGTCCAGAGCAGTTTGGTGAAAACAAGATATCCTGGATTCAAAGAGACATTTGAAATTCTCTGGAGGGCCAAGTCTTCCAAAGAATTATACAATGATATAAAGAGGACAGACAGGGAGTGCAAACACAACAGAGAAGAAACATATTCTTGGGGAAACATGAAGCATTTTGCCAATGTAGCTGTCTTTCAACAAAAGCACTTGCCATGGAATGAAGTTTCTGAATTAAGGAATTGGGCGTCATCAACCCCACCCCTGCCTGGCTGAAATTAGGTAATGCTTTCCTCTTAGCTCTTTCCCCCAAAGAAAAAGGAAAATGGAGACCATTAACATTCTTACCTCGGATAGTGACAGTTGCAGAAGAGGAGCTGCTTCCAGCCTCGTTCGAAGCTGTGCAGACGTAGTTTCCTGAGTCCTTTAATTTGGCCAGAGGAATCTCGAGGAATGCGACTTTGTCTTCAAAACTGATCCTGTAGTCTTTGCCAGGGGGGATTTTCTGTCCATCTTTACTCCAGGTCACTGTCACCTTCCTGTCTTCATCTACTTGGCACTCTAGACGGAGCTTCTTATTGACCGCCGACTGCACGGGGACCAGTTCTTTAATGAAATGCGGTTTATCGATGATGATCAGTTCGGCTTGGCAGATGTCTGCTCCAAATTTATTGGAGGCCTTACAAGAGTAAATGCCCCTGTCGTGGGTTGTAAGATTCAAAAGCTCTAAGGAGTGCTTGTTGTCCACGTCGGAAATCTTGCAGTTGAGTGAAGGAGACACGACTGAGCCATCTTTCTGCCAAATGGTGTCAATCACAGGGGTTCCTGATACCGTGCAGAGGAATTTTGTGGACTTTCCCACGAAAGTAGTGACTGACTTAGGTCTGGACAGAAAGGTTGGAGGATATGCCTCTGCAAGAGAAATGTTTGAATCGTTATATTCAGTTTATCCCCCTCCCCAGTTTTGTGTGTATTGTCTAGTCCACAGTGAAGAAAGAGCAAAGTCATTATATCATTTTGAGAGTTTATTGTTCAATAAGAAAGCACTGCAGAAAGGAAGGAAATCACATCCTTTTGTCAGCTAAGAGACCGTCCAATTTAAATAGGTTGATCAGAAAGTCTACAAAGGGTATTTGTTCAACAAGAGTCATGAATCAGCAAAAGATTTGCTGTTTCCATTGATTGATTAGTTGACCTGGAGTCTGGTACACTGTATCTATTTAGGTGTGATAACCCGTAAGTTAAAAGAAAGGCCGACGCAAGAATATGAATGGCTTTATGAAAGAGGACCTTAAAATCCTTGCTGTCTTCTGAATAAGGAAAAGAGCTGCAAGGACCTGGAATCTTCTCATAATGAGGGATGCATTACCCTCTTTCACTCCCCCTTACCCCTTACACCTTGAACAGAACTGAGCTCTGGGCTACATTTCCAGTTTCCTTAATCTTGCAGTTCCTCGCATTTCTCTTCAGCAACAGAAACTGGATTTCCGTTCCCATTCAGCTGAGGGAAAAACCTCACATGCCCATTTTATCCACATCTAGTGAGAAGACTGAAGAATAATGATATAACCAATAGTGATAGATGCCCCCAAAACACACTGGAAGAATAGCCCAGGGGAAAGTGACACCCTTTTCCCCAACTCTTATTGTCTTCTTCAGAGAGGGATTCACTTTGGGTGGCCAGAGTTTACCAGGCAATGTGATTTTCAGCTGGCCAATTCCCCAAATGGTTCTGATATGGTACTGGATGCTTCTTCATCCAGTTTATTTAATTTTCTATGCCAAGTGACTCCTATCACTGCATTCCAAGGTTCAGATGCTGTACCTGGACCAGTGATGGGAAGGCAAAGGCGTTGGAGCAATTGGAAGCATCAGGGTACCACAGAACAATCATCTAGGTGCGGGACCAAATCAAGAGGATTTCCATAAAATGGCAGCCATATGATGTCACCACATCACACTACATGTGGTGTAGTGGGTGGGGCCTCATGGATGCTTTGGGGGATGGCTTCTCGGAGGGACCCCTTCCCAACTAGGGACCCTAGGGTAATTCCTGGGCAGCCGCTTCCCTTTTCCCCAGTGCCCACCCAGAAGCACAAAGAGGAGCAGTGGTGAATGTGCTGATGGCTGAATTATGGCTCAGTAACCTTGCCACCTGGCCTCTGGTGCTATACACCACTCCAGTGGATCCCTTTCCCACACGCTGCTTAGCCCAGTGGATGCAGGAGGGAAGATAGCCCTGCCCCAACCACCCATATATAAAGGCATCTCTCAGCAGGCAAAAGACAGGTGGTTCTCCACTACAAGGAGAGGCAGAATTGACAGAAACCATTAACACTTGGTATATATCTTAGCACCAAGAAGCTCAGATGGGGGGAACAGCTGCTAAAGGCCTAGGACCTGAAGAGAGGCCTGGGTCAGGAATGGTACGGAGAGGTCTTCAATGCATAACCCTGTTGAGAGTAGTTTAGAATTGGGGACACAAGTTCAAGGAATACCACTTCTCTGCCTGAAATTGCCCCTGAGATGGTATCCCCTCTTCTTGAAAGGCAAACATAGTAGATGAGTCTTCTTGAAGTCTAGATTGCAGTCTCAACAGCCCTATTCACACCCAGAACCAAATCCACCTAACAACATCCCTTGGAGAAAGGTAAAAAACAGTTTTGTTTTTCTTATAAGGAAATTTAGGCCCTGGAGGGCTTCGTCATTACTCAAATTCATACTGTTAGAGGAAAAATGGATAAGAACAAAATGGATTTAGAGGTGGGTGAGGTGGTCATTTGTAGAGGCTGCCGATGTGAAGGAATCATTTCTTGGCTCCAACTAGACACACCTGCCACTTTTCTCTCCCAACAGTGGAGATGTCCAATGGTTCAGGGCTGGATTGAGATGGTAAGTAAGGTGCTGCAGCAGGGAGGCACATGGTGGGGGGGGGGTGGTGACCATGTGGGACCTTCTATAAATGGTGGCCACTTGGCTCTTTTCAAAGATGGCAGCAGGACTGAAGTGATTTGTTAGAGGCGTGTAAGCTGGGATCTCAGAGCTAAGCTGCCTGGAATGCTTGGTTGAGAGATAGCCATTGAGGCATCATGAGGAACATGGAAGTGGCCATTTCTATCCTGCTTCAGAGTGGCAGGGTGTCTGATATCAGCTCTGAACCGGCAAGCAGGTCTCTAGTTAACCTGTTTGGTGTTTGGTCCAGAGAGTAAGACAACATAGGAGTAGAGCTATGGGGGAGCTTTAAGGGTCTAGTTTCTTCGGGACCACCAAGATGGACAAAGCAACACTGGCCAACCTCTTTGCTACTCTCTACCTAGGAAATTGGGATGGAAAAAATTTACTTTGGTGGTTCTTTATTTTAATATAGCTGCAGACGAGGTAAAACTGAAATTCCAAGTTACCCCGCTAGTGATCAGTTCTCCCAAGTCACCAATTGAATGATGGTCAACCACGTTCTCACACGTTAAACAAACTAGAGCTGTAAATTATTTTGATAAATGGGTGCAACATAACCAGATCTTGATAAAATTTTCAAGAGAATGAGTCAGAGTTTTTTCAAAGTTACTCCAGAGTTGTTTAGCAAGTAGGTCTGACACTATTGCTCCAACTTAATAGCATCTCTTCAAGGATTCTCTCTCTGTCTCATGAAATGCACATTGTCTATGGATATCATTTAACATCAGTTTCAAGTGAATGAGGAATTTTCATTTTTTCTCTTCTTGATGCAAAAAAAAAAAAAAAAGGAAAATGGAAACTCTCTCATATACTTGCTCTTTGTGCTAAAATAATTAGTTTTTCTGTCTCCACAACAGTAAGTCATTGCTTTCTGGACCTGTAAAGCAACACATTAACTATTGCAAAGAATGTTCATTAAAGGGCCTTCCTGTTATGTTCACTGAATAGGGGAAATATAGCAGCATCATGACCTTAAGGGGATGAGGGCGAAACCTCTCTGTTCCGGGGTGCAGGTTCATTAAACCTAAGAAAGAGAATCATGAGAAGGAAAATGTTTCATGCGACTTACCAGTCACCGTTAAGGTAGCTGTGCAGCTTACACTTCCATACTCATTTGAGGCTTTACAGCTGTATTCCCCACAGTCAACTACTTGAGTTCTCAGGATCTGCAGAGTGGATGTGTAGTTTGTGGTCTGTAGTGAACATTTGTCAGTCTCGTAAATTTCGCGTCCAGCTTTGAACCACTGGAATCGAACATTGGGCGCGCTCTCTATCTCACAAGTGAATTTAGCCAGATGGCCCAGTGCGACTTCCAGAGACTCGATTCTCCTCTTGATTACCGGGGCAGCTGGGAATCAAAACACAAGTTCATTAGATTGTCTTGGGACTGGAGCGAGTGATGGTGCAAAACTTGTGTTCGGATACAGGAGCCGTTAATGAAGTGGGCAAGTGGCATTTGTGAAATAGACATTAGGCATCCAAAGAAATTGACTGAAAATTAAAAAAAACAACAACCGTGGAAGATGGTAGCAGACAGTAAACACCATCCAACCTACTTAAGAGTTACTTTAGAGTGAATAGTGAAATAGAGGAATGATTAAATTGTGATAGTAACATGCATAGCAACATGGCTTTTTATATACCGTGTTGACCTAAAGTCCTGAGAAACAGAAATGTGAAGGTGAAATGTTATACAATACCTGTGGCAATGATAGAACACAACAATCATGGTTTTGAGGGTTTAGGGATGAAAGTGTTGATCAATTATATCTGACAAAAATTTGCAGTAGCTGTATTCTCTTTACATTCAATTACTCAAAAATTGCTTTCATTAAAAATACATCAGATGAGGATTGAAATATTGGTTGGAACACAAAAAAGTACAAATTTAGGAAATAAAGAAGGGACAGAAAATTGGCCAAAAAGAGAAAGGAAAAAAGATCTTAAAACCATGATTGGTTCTATCATCAGCTCTGTCTTCTAATTAAATATATCTACTAGTGACACACAGAAAAAAAGATAATCGGTGAGATAGTCTATCAATAGACACAGTTGTGAAGATTAGAATTTGACATTACATCCTCATAATCCAACCTCTTTTAACTATTGTGAGTTTTGCGGAAGTTGATGTTTTTCCATCATCATTCTGTGCCTCACAGGTATAATCTCCTTGATGCACCTCCTGGTTCACTTTGTTGATTTCTAGTGTATAGGTTTTATCATCTTGTAAACACTTGAACATTTTGTCTGAAGACAACAGTTTATTCTCAAAATACCAATTTACCTCTTTGGCATTCAGTATTACAGTTGAAAGTTTTACACTATCATCTTCCTCAGCAACAGTGTCTACCAAATGCCTGTGTATGATAGGACAATCCCTGTTAGCTGACCAGTTCTCTGATTTTGGGGCTGTGGCACTGTCCTCGGTATCTTTTTCAAACCTCGACTCTTTTTTCTCAATCATTTTCACAATCTCCTGTGGTTTTTCAACTGGGAGGGATCCAGAAAGAATCCCTGATGTGGCACCTCTATCCCTAACCTGACTTTCCACACTAACACAGTGGACTTCTTGATCTGAGACAAGGTTTCCGGACTGAAATTCTGGTTCGGTGATGATTTCAACCTTTTCCGGTTCTATTAAATCTGAACAGGAACCAACCCCTTCACTTATCCTGGGTTGTTCTGCAATTAGCACATGTTTTTCCTCACAAACAATGGACCACAAGGCATCTTTAAGCTGTGTCTTCAAATTAGCTGTCTGAGGAATGATACCCTCAAGGGTGATGGTGAATTCTTGGATACTTGAACCTCCTGAAGTGGTAATGAGATACGTGCACATTACGAACTTAGGTTCTTTAGTAACTTTTACAGTCTTGACTTCAACTTTCTCAATGTCCCTCAGCCATTCAGAAAAGAGGATGGGTTGTTCTCTTGCCACAGCGACTTTTAGGGCTCTTCGGATCTGTGTCTTTATGTCTAAGTGGACTTGTTCGGGAATGTCAGGGGCCAACTGCTTTTCCTTATCAAGAATACCATTTTCCTGTACTTCGTGAACATTCTTAGCTTCCTTGGGTTGCTTTACAGCTTGTGTCACTTTCATTTCTGAAGCTGTCATGTCATCAGCATGCTCTCCCCCGAGTACTTGCTGTTCCTCTAGTGCTAGAGGAATCCTTACCGACTGCCCTTCCTGAATCCTTACTGCAAAATCTTGCTCTGCAGCTTCCAGTCGATCTGTGCTCTCTACCAGAACGCCTTTTTGTTCTGTGTGTACTGGTCCTGAGGGAAATTGGGGTTCATGTTTCACCTCAAAAGCCAAGATCTCTGTTTCCTGAAAAGGTTCCACTGGTCCCTCTACTAAGTTTTGATTTCCCGTTAAAAAGGGTAACTGCAAGACCATTTGGTGCTCTTCTTTCTGAAGAGACGCTCTTTGTTTTTTCTCTGAGGCAGCTATCTCCTCTTCTTTTGGAAGAGGAATCTCTTCAGTCACTTGGCTGGAATGGACCTGCACTTGTGGTTCAGTTGTAGATCTTAGAAATTCCCCTTCTGTGGTGGCTGGCAAGACGACAAGTTGTTCAGCCAGCAATGTGCCATTTTCTTCTGTGCTCACAGCCCTCTGAAACACTTTCTCAGTACTAGATGAGGCAGCTTGGGATGGAGGTTTATGAAGAGACAGAATGTCTTCTTTTGGGAGTGTTATCTCTGTCTGCATCACCTGAGACTGCAGTAGGGGAGAGGGTTCTTTGGTCAACTGGCTAGACCTCACCTCATCAATGGCAGGAAATTCAAGGGAAACTTCCGAAGATAGGACCTTTTGCTCTTCCGTGACCATAGATTCCAGCAAGGTTGGGCTTTTCCCCAAGGTTGCTTGATCTTCGATGATCAAGGTGGCATTCGAAATGGTGTCCTGTATGTAGGATGTGATCTCTTGCTCTGAGGAAATTGCCTCGACATCATGTCCCGTTAGTAACATTTGGAGGGAATCCATTTCAGGGGTGCAGGGCTCTGCAAGAAAGGCTTGACTTGTTTTTCCTTGGGGCGAGGAATCAAGCCCTTCCTGAAACACAAGCAATTCTGCCTTACAGATGGATTCACCCCAAGTATTTACTGCTTTACAGATATATAGGCCAGCATCTTTACTTTGAGGATTGTTTACAATTAATGAGCCTGCACCATCCGAATGCTGAATGATGGTATAATATATATTTGTACAAAGCTGGTCATTTCCCTTAAACCACTGAATTTCGGGAATTGGTTCACCAGTGACTGTGTAGTCGAAGATAGCAGGAACCCCTTGAGCACACTGAATAGGTTTGAGCTTCTTTATGAAGACAGGAGGAGAAGGTCCGCCCCTCTTTTCCATAAGTCCCCCTATTTCTGGTTCCCCCACTCTTTCTCCGCATTCCCCCCCTACCTCTTTGTGAGTTATCTTTAGACAGGCACTGCACGCAATCTTGCCATATTCATTACTGGCAATGCAAGTATACTCTCCCTCATCTTCAGATTTTGCATACAGAATGATCAGGCTATAATCATTACCATCAAATACAAATTTGTAGTCTGTAGAAGATGTCAACTGGACTCCATTACAGAACCACTGGATTTTAGGTTTTGGGATGCCAGTGACAGTCACCGAAAGTTTGGCTACATCTCCTAAACTTATTTCAGTGTCAGAAACCTGTCTGATGAACATGGGAGCACTGCCTTCCCTACTGGAACCAAATTTGGAGGAATAAACTGAAGCTTCAGACATAAGTTCAGGTGTTACATCTTGGCCTGATAATTGGAGGTCGGTGCTTTCTTCCTCAGCAGATGGAACAATAGAACTAGAAAATTCTGTATGGAAAGAAAATGATTACAGTCTCACCAAAATGCTTCATTTGTGCCTGCCAGTTAGTAGGCTACAGAAATTAAGAAGTAAAATGTTGGAAGTTATTAACAACATTCTTGAAAACATAAATCATTTTTGGACTATTATGCACAATTTCACTTTCTATATAGATTCCACTGTATGAATGTTATATATGTACCAATATTTTTAACATGTATTTTGAGAAAAAATTCAGCTGTGTGATATGGGGATTTAACTAGAAAATAAAAGCTACAAAACAAACATTAATGCTTAATGCTCTTGTCTTAAAATTTCCTTTTTGGCAATGGCTCTTCCATTACGTAACCATTTAAAATAATGTATTTGTAAAAGAAGAAATTGCCAAACTCCGCAATGCAATCCCCGATGATCTCACTGTACTGGAATTACCTTTTTCACATTTTGTGAATCTAGTGCATTACCTACTTGAATATTCTCCTTGTGGTGTCAATGTCTTCATTTTTTTTTTAAAGAACAATCTGAAGTCCTTAGTTAATGAATAACACACATAAAAAAATAGGGCCAGTTTCTCTTCTTGCTCCTTCTTCTTACAAAACAGATAGAAGTAAAAGGAATTTTGGGGATGCAAAATGTCCTCTGGGCTTGGATTGGATCCAAGGGGGTTCAGAGCCACTGATCTACTCTTAGCTCTCAGGATACCGTTTGATGTTACCAAGGTTAAAAGAGAATTTAAGATCTTTGGAAGCTGTGAAAACTCTGCAGTATTCTACATCTTCAAGGTGTTTTTTTTTTACAGTGCTTCTTTGGCCTGTGTCTACCTAGTCACTGTAACTATGAGACACTGCACAACCTAATAGGTGAAAGGCAATTTGGTTGCAAAAATGAAAGAAAGAGACAAAAAGAGAAAGAGCTCAAATACTAGCAAATACTAGCTAGCATAATAATACCCTCCAAATAGTACACAATTAATCTAGAGTAGTCCAGATTTTCATGAACAGATTTTCATCTGCGTCTTTCATTTTCTTTCCTAGGCTCCTGCAGGAGATGCAGTGCTTAAGCAGAAGAAATACTGGGATTGGATTCAAAAATGCTTCTCAAACCATCAACTACATTCTGATTTTCCATGAACTTCATTCTCATTTTATGAGGTCAACAGAAACGTTTGGAAAATTACAAAAGGTAGTTTAGACAAAAGGTAGGTCTCCAATCAGGGGTTCACTAAAACCTCCCAGTTCTCTCAAATAATTAGAAAAAAAAATATTACTAGAGGGGAAAAAAAAGCATGAGTTGAGGTGGGTAATAGCACTTTTGGCAGGGAAGGGGAGCCTTAGGGGCACTGCCGATGACCCATTCTTTGGAAATCCACTCTGCGGAAAAGTTCATGCTTTTTTATGACGCTTCTTTGGCCTGTGTCCACCTTACCAGTGTAACTACGAGACTTTGCACAATATAATAGGTTGAAAGGCAATTTGGTTACAAATATGAAAGAAAGAGACAAAGAGAGAATGAGTTCAAATACTAAGATTTGAAAGTATTTTATTGTAGAGGAAAAGCTTTTACAGCAATATTTAAGTCTAAACAAAACGCTATTTTAAAAGCAACCGAACAAGACACAACATTCAATCTACCTAATAGCTGGTCTAAAGAAATACTAACCTTGTTGTATTTCATCATTTCCATTTAAGGATTAATGGGAGAAGGCATAATTATCATGCTTATTGCAAAAGGGAGCATTGGCCAAAATCATCCATGTAGAATGAAAATGACATTTTAAAAGCCCCTTATAAGGAGGCCTCTACTATCTTGAAAATGTCTGCCAGTTTCTCACGTGTATGATACCTGCCCTCATCTACACCGGTTAAGTGAAATGATGAGTTGACATAATTATTCAGAAAGAACAAGCGAAATACCCAGTCAACCTCAATTATTTGGATATTTCATAGAAATATAGGGATTGTTTAGCTTGTCTAATCTGATAATTGCCTCAGTTCCATAGTCCACCTTGCTAGAGAAGATCCACTGGGAGTATATTCACTTTTTAGTTCTTTGGATTTATAACTTTCTTTTTCCAGAGGTGTCTCTACCTCCTAGAATACCATTATATCTGAAGAAGAAATGAATACAGGTATAAAATGAAACTCTTCACTCGCGATGATATTGGATTACTTTGATTTGCTTTTCCTCACCTAATAATTATCAAAAGAGGAAAAGGTATGCTCACCCTCAAAATTGCAATCACCTTAGCTAATGAAACCAATGCACTGGTATGTGTTAAATAAAATTTATCGCCAGTCATTGGTATACAACAGCCTGTCTTGCCATAGCTCAATTGATTTCTTTGGTAATGTAATAACAGCAAACTAACTCTTTCCATCAACAAAGACCAAACAAAACTTGATTGCCAAAATCCATCACAGATCTTCTGATCTCTACAATCACTTTCCTCAATCTCCGAAAAACCAATTTCACCAAAGGAAGCTGCTAAACCATTCTATACCTTTATATTGTCATTGTGATGAGTTTATAGTAAGCAAAATGTTTCTCATGCACAGTCAGTTAACCACATTATTTTGTGAATAAGGACCATGTCTACCAAGCACTTAGTAGAGTGCTCTGCACACAGGAAGTGCTCAATAAATACCGTTGATTGATTATTCTGATTATATTCTTTTACAGCCACACCAGGAGAGAGGTCTAAATTTTATTGGAGTAAAGGACATGTTTTCCTAATGCTACCTTGCTACCTACATCTCCAGGTCTTTCTGCTGTCCCATTCCATTAGGGAGCTGGATCAATGAACATAAGACCAACTAACAGATCTGCTCTGAGCGGTGAAGACAACTTGTATCAGGTCCCATTTGAACCTTATTCTGCTGACCCAGACCTATAGTTGTAGAGTATCTAGGTAATTCTGGATGTTTGAATAAGGAAAAAATGTTGAGCCCCAAATAAATTCCTCAGTTAATGATTAGTATTTACTGAGAAATGCCATTACTGGGTGAGACCAATGGTTCCACTCCTCGGCATTCCTCTGACAACAGTAGCTAGAGGATGCATAAAAGGAATCATGTGATAGTTGACCTGAACATCAATATCTTCCTTGACATGGATTTGCAGGTCTTCTTTTTATTTCAGGACTTCGTATCCTATGAAGACTACATCAACTGTCCTGCAGTACTTTATGCGATTTTGAAGGCTACTAATATTTTTATTTGAAAAACCCACCATTAAGTATCTGGCAAATGTTACAAATGTTGAACATGCAAGAACATTATTAAACACGAATGTATTTTAGCTTAAGCTTAAAATGATCCTGCTTCACAAAATTCTGTAAGAGATAGGTGGCACTATTGTGAATAAAGTATATACTAGGTTTGGAGTAGTAGAACAGGTCTCGTTCAGGTTTGATCTAAATTCATTTTTTATTCACATATCCCAGTAATTTTCTCACCTACTGAAATTATTTATGAAGTATTTTCTTCAATTTACTATAGTTTATCTTCAATTTAAATATTGACCACTTCCCCTTAGATTATTCCATTGATTTATGCATACTTCTATTAAATTAGATGAAATCAAAGCATAATTACAGAGTAAATTAGAAGTATGAACCTCAAATAAAGACAAATCCAATCCCGTTTACAGATTTCCAGTTATTTCAATCTTGTAGGAATATTTGGGGAAAGAATAAATAAATGAAAGTTGCCTAATTATTTCTGTGAGAACAATTCTTGGAGAGGAAAGGGTAGACTAGGGTACTCCTGGGCACCCAGTAGAGGGTACTGAGGGAAGAATCTCTAAT
The DNA here is from genome assembly GCF_004115215.2 of Ornithorhynchus anatinus. NCBI lineage: Eukaryota > Metazoa > Chordata > Mammalia > Monotremata > Ornithorhynchidae > Ornithorhynchus > Ornithorhynchus anatinus. Next base: position 21,193,007 of record NC_041736.1, read on the forward strand.
GCTCATAGTCAGATTATGTCCGTACATAGCAGCTTTCCTGAGACTTGAGTCCTTTGAAGGGGCAGGGGGTGGATTAGGAGAAGGTTTGGAGGAGAATTGGGGAAGGTGTGGCAATGAAAATTCAGCCAAATCCCTCAGTTCATTATGCCTCCCTCAATGGCTTCCCTTTCAGGCACACATCCCAGGGAGTCTTTGAAACAGTTGGATTTAGATTTGAATGTCTCAGAGGGTGTGGGCTTTGGGTAGAAAGATTTTTCAATCCTTCAACTGAGGCAGGATGTCTTGGCAACATCCTTCTGGACCTGAAAGGGAGAATTGAAATGGGCATCGTATGCCTTCCATAAACATTCCCCGTGACTTTCTGCCACAAATGTTATTCAGCTTCAGATTTTCTGTTTCCTGACCACTAAATTCTTCTGTCCCATCCCTTCTACTTTTGAACAGTTAGATTACTTGTTAATGTGATCTGGTAATACCAGTGAAAGAGGAACAGAAGATAAAAGGGACTTTCTGTTCTGCTGCAATAAGATTCTAAAGCAGAGGTAAAGTAAAAGAATGAACAATTAGGTGACAAAAACAATTTAATATTATATGTGACTGACAAAAGATGACTCCATATTTACCTACATTACAGATATAGGATTTCTACATATAAAACATACAGGACACAACATGATGCTTTTAAGTGGACTTATTAGTCAAAAATTTTGATATTTCCTCTAGAAATGAAAATTTTCAAAACACGAAAAGCATCTACAATAATAACCTTAACTATCCTTGGTTAAACCACCATTTAATTCAGTCTCACATCCGTTCATCCAAATTTAGCTCAGGGTCAACACCGCACAACTCTCTGCCGTTCCTAACGCATTTGTAGCCACACATCTGTACTCCCCTTCATCATCCTGGGCTAAACTCGTAATAAACAGGTTATGGAAGCCTGTGCCCGATTCTTCCATGCTGAATCTACTATCCCCTTGAACCATCCTATCACCTCGATACCAGCGGATGTTAGGCTTAGGAGAACCGCGAACCAGACACTGGAAATACGCTGCAGTACCTAAAGGTGAGCTGCAGTCAGAAAGAGCTTTGATGAACTTGGGAGGCCCTTCTGTGACTAGAAATTCAAAAAACTTGTCTGAATACTGGCGTTTCAGGACTGCTTTCTCCTTAGAGCTACTTACAGTCACTTTGCTTTTTTTTGGAGGCACAGCCACCATTTCTGGTTCTCCCAAAGTAAGAGAACTTCTGCAGATAGCCTCTCCCACACTATTCACTGCTCTACACCTATATATGGCACTATCCATAAGAGAAATATTCCGAATTTTAAGGGTATGACTTCCTTCATCTGCAGTAACCACATATTTAATCCCATCTGGTTTAATACACGTGTATTCCTTGTACCATTTGACTTCCGGTGTGGGGATCCCAATCAACGAACATTCCAACACCGCCTCTGAATTTTGAGGGATTCTGCAATCACAGATTGGTGTTGTGAAGCGTGGAGGCATTTCAACTACTTCTAAATCAATCTTTAATTCCGAATCTTCTTTCCCTCCAAAGGCCATATTCGTTTCTACGAGGTTCATTGGAAGGACGTCCAAGCTCACAATCATGCTTTTGTGATCGGGAGTGAATTCAGGCATAGCGACGATTTTTACCTGCTTTTCAAATTCCTTAACATCATTTTCACCCAGTTCTACTTCCAGAATGATTTCCTGAGGAGATGGTGTTCTTGAAGATGGATTTTTTTCCAAATCAAATTCCATGACATGTTGATGGGTTACTGGACAAGGCAGTGCTATTGCTCTTCTCTCCTGAGGTAAAATATCCACCTTGGCAAAGCTTTTGGCTTCTCCAATTATATTCACAGCATGGCACATGTAGTCCCCTTCTTCTGTTTTCTGAACATTACAAATTTCCAAGGAACATACATCCCCCACCCTTTCTATTTTGACTCTATCATCTGGCTCTAACAACGATTTATTGCGGTACCATTTCACCCCAGGTACGGGAAGGCCCACAACTTCAACAATGAAGCCTAAGGTTGTGTTTTCATAGATCTGTCTTTTGGTCAGAGGTGCAATGAATGCTGGAGGCATTTCATTTCCTTTGGGTTCAATAGCTTCGTTAGGCGTGCCGAACGACTCTGACCGCCAAAGTTCATAAGCCGAACTCCTTTCACCTGTAGGTGTGTGATAGAGCTCATTTGGGGTACTGTCCTCCCTTTCGAGGCTTGATGGGAGGTTTCTTAAATTTACATTGGTTTTACGCCCTCCTGAAGGGGTTGAATATCTTTTGAGTGATTCCCCTCCAGAAGGAGTTGAATATCGTTCAAGTGGTTCTCCTTCAGGAGTTGAATATCGTTCAAATGATTCTCCTCCGGAAGGAGTTGCGTATCGTTCGATTGATTCTCCTCCGGAAGGAGTTGCGTATCGTTCGACTGATTCGCCCCCGGAAGGGGTTGCGTAACGTTCAGCCGATTCTCCCCCGGAAGGAGTTGAGTATCGTTCAATTGATTCTCCTCCAGAAGGTGTTGCATATCGTTCAATTTTTTCCTTTCCCGAAGGGGTTGAATACCGTTCAGCTGGCTCCCCTCCTGAAGGAGTTGAGTACACTTCAGGGGTTTCCACTGGAGTAAAACACGATTCATGTGATGTGGGAGTTTCAAAATTTTCAACCGATGAAGGAGGTGTAAAAAATTGGTCTAATTCTGGGCTTTCTTCACTACTGGTGCTTGCTACCTCAATTGACATATCTGATTCAGGAGAAAATGGGCGAACTGATGATTCTTGCTGCTGGTTGTAAAATGCATAAACTGTGCTGAAAGTTACCTCTTCAACCTCCATTGAGGTGATTGATCCCTCTTGGAAAAATTCCACCTGACTGGAACTATCTTGCTTTTCTGGAACCCCCTCTTTTCCAGCTGCAAGTAAATATTTCGTTAGAGAAGGCTCTGATTCCTTCCCTTCAATAGTATTTACCTCAAGCGTTTCAGAAATATTTTCAGCAGAGCGATTCGTGCTCATACCCTCTTCTGCCTTACTTATGGCTTCATTACTGGAGACAGAATTTTCTCTTTCAATTCGGCTTTCTTCATAACGATTTTCATTTTGTGAGACATTTACTTCTTCACCCATTTGTCCTATCTGATCTAGGCATTCGGCAGCTCTCAAAAATGGCAAGTATTGACTTACAGACAGTTTTCTGTTGGTTGCATCTATTTCCTGGGCAGTATTTTGATGCTCTTTAGGAAAGACCTCGTCATAATTACATATTTCAGTATCATCTTTGCAAAATGAAGTGGACTCCATAGACACTCTGTGTGTCTTCTCTTCCTCCTCCTCCTTCAAAATAGGAATATTTAGGTGTTTCTTCTCCCTTGCAGCTTTTTTCAAGCTTGATATGAAGTCATCCTCGGGTTCCAGATGACTGACTTCTTCAGACAGATTTGAATCTTGAGTCTGCAAGGATGAGGTGTGAAATGAAGGAAATGCTTCTTGGTGACTCCCTTCAGATGGGCTGTTCAGTGAGAGATCTGTGGTCTCAGTTTTTAAATCATGAATTTGAGGACCTTCCTTTTCCACATATGCTGCTTGAATACTGTATTTTCCTAACAAGATCATATTCTGATCAGAAAACTCTTGACTGTAAGATACATCTTGCTCTTCAAATGATTTTGTGTGTTGCCCATTTTCTGAAATGCCGGGTGAAATGATTTTCACCGGTTCAAGACCAGAAGATTCATCTTTCAAAACTTTTTCTTCCTGTTGCTGCAAACTTTGTTCTGGAAATTGTTTATTTCTATGTCCCACATGAGAATACATTTGTTTCAAGTCAAATACAACATTACTTGCATCAAATCCAACTGTTTCTTCTGGTTGCACTCCATCTGGTTCTTGGAAAGTGTCACCTAAGTTTTCTTTATGACAATAAGCTTCAGGCTCAACTCTGCCCGAAGTTGGAGACTGATCTAGGAAATACATTTCTTCCTGTTCTACCTCATGGTGATCTTGAAAATTCTCATCTATCTGTGAGGAAAGTGATTTTAAATCCATTACAATGCTGTATGTATCCAACTCAGATTCCAGTTGCCCTGAAAACATTCTATCACCCATTTTCACTTCTCTAGCATTACTGAGTGGCTTCCCTACCGAACTTTCATTATACGCCATACACATTTCAGGCCGAGCGCTTCCGATGCTATACTCTTCTGAGCATGGTTTTTCCAAGACCTGCCCCTCTTCTGGAGTGATTGTGTCAGACTTCCCATTCTTTCTTAGGGACGCTGTTTCTTCACCGAGAGGCTCTTCACTTTTAATAATGGATGAGTCTTTCCCTGTGTAACTTTCAATGGTGCTTTCAAGTTTGATATTTGATAAGTGTTCCCTCGTTGAACCTTTATATCTGTTTTCCACTTTTGAGTCTTCCGGTTGTCCGAACTGTTCTTCCGACTCTTTTACGGATTTAACCTTGATAAAATCCTCATAAAAGGAGTACACAGTATCTTCCTCTCTTACTGCTTTTGTTTGTTCCTTTTCTTTACTAGGCCACTGCACATCAGGATGTGCAGGTAAGGGTGCCTCATTAATTGTTACAGATTTTTTCATGACACCCATGAATCTGGGCAGTTCTTCTTTTGAAGATTTGCAGCGTTCTTCATTCCTCCAGTATATCTGCTGAAGCGCCTCAAGACTTTGGAAGTGCTGAGGAACAGAACGTTCCTGCACTTTAGATTTGCAAACGTAAAAGCTAATCGAATGATCACGCAAAGGTGGTTTTTCAACTTTTGCCTGAATTTGTCGACTGGTGTGAACTTCCTCCTCAATACTTCCGATATTTCTTAAATAGCTATCAAAACTCTGAATGACAGACTCTACCGTAAGATCACAAGCACTTGCTACTATTCCAGCTTTGTTTTCGGCCACACATTCATACACGCCGGAGTCCAGGGTCGTCACTTCATCAATGTGTAGCCTATAGCTGCTCTGATCTTCTTCAAACCTAAACTTCTGGCCACGGTTTAGGGCTCTGCCATTTTGAAACCAGGTCACAACGGGGCGAGGCTCGCCTGAGATTAAGCATTCTAGCGCCACTGGGTCACCTTCTCTATAGCTAATGTATTTAGGCATTTCACGGATCAGCTTGGGTGGCTCATTGGTAACATCAAATGAGAATTTGAATTTGTGTTTATGGGAGTGAGAATAGTCCTGCGATTTGGCTTCAGGTTCAAATTCCACCGGTTCAAAAATATCTCTGAGCTCTTTATCTTGTTCTGGAGTAGGAGTAGCTGCTATTACCTGAATTTCCACAGGAAAAGAAAGCGAGTCTGATTCCGCAGTGGGAGGCACAGGTGTATTAGCTTGCCAAATGGGAAGATGTGTTCGATCTTCCCAACTGGAAGGTGGGAGGTACATATTTTCTTCCTTACAGCCAAATGCGAGATTCACTTCTTCCTCTTCTTCAGTATAATCCTGCAGCATTTGGTAGTCATCTGATTCAAAGCTAGCCTTGGCCTTCACTTTAAGTAGGCCTGATGTTTTCACCGTTCCATATTGGTTAAACAGTACACAGGTAATAGAACCCTCATCTTCAGGGAGAACAGAAGAGAAAGTTAGAGTTGAGTGGTTTTCTGTGGAATGGATGATATATCCCTGATTACGCGGAATAGGTATGTCATTTTTGTACCAAGTGACGATGGGTTGTGGGCAGCCCTGGAAATAACAATTAAAAATGCAACTCTCCCCTTCATTTACTTCCCATGATTCAATTTCATGAACAAACGAGGGTGGACAACGTGGAAAACGTTTTTGAGAAAGGTTTTCTGATCCAGTTGCTTTGTCCTCTAACTCGGTTTTTAATTTGTGCGTTTTCCCAGGAGTGGTTTGCTTTATTTGTGTTAAGTTTTCTTGCCTTACCCTTTCCTTGGATAACTCAATATTTTCTGAACTGTTTTCCAAAGAAAGAACAAGTTCAGAGGGATCTGAATTAATGGTATCGGTTATCCCATCCTCATTTTGAGTGGTTTTATGTATTTCTTCACCAAGATGCACATTAACTGTAGATTCTGGGGATTCTTTAGTGACTTCTCTTGCTATGATCGCTTCAAATGGTTGGGTGGTTTCGATATCCTTGCAATAAATTTCCCCCTCTTCTGTGATTCGGCTAACTTTGCCTATCATTTCTGAATGCTCTACTGGAGTTTCTCTTGGTAACTTCGCTTGAGTCAAAGCAGTTTTAATTTGGGTTAATTCTTCACCTATCCTGTCTCCAGGAAAATTTTTTGGGCTTTTAGAAGGTTTCCCAAACTCCACGTCTTCGTCCACCTGAGCGTGAAACTGATACATCCTCTTGGTGGTGACTTTTGAATGATCTACCGACTCCCCACTTCGTCGTGAATCCGACAAATGGGCAAACTGTTCACTAACATTTTGAAAGAGTTTGGTACTTTCCTGACTTCTTGCAGATCTGAGACCTGTCTCAGGGGACATATCCGAAAGGGATAATTTCCTCCTTTCCACCAAAATCCTTTTAGCCTCCCGTAAACGCTGCAATTTCATTTTTGTCTCCTCGTCCAAGAAACTTTCACCTACATTCACCCATTCCCTTACATCGGTTGCCCGTTCCAATTGTTCATCATGGAACACAAAACCCTGCCTTCTAATGGGGTTGCTTTTCTCAAAGTGTATGGTTCTCATCATTCCCTTTTGATCAACATCTTGGCTCTTGTTAAAGGGAGAGCCAATAAAGCGCAAGTCCACTTTTATCCTATCTTCTCTCCTTTGCTGATCAAAAGACTCGACATTCTCTTGAGTTTGCTCCGCCCTCCTCAGAAACTCTAAATATTTGGCATCCTGACCCTTTTGCACAACAAGCAACGAAGCAGTTGACTCCGCTGATCCCTCACTGTTAATGGCAAATATCCTATAACTTCCAGAATCTCTCTCTTCTACCTCCGTAACCAACAGGCTGGTACAGTGGTTGTGTACATCGCTTTCACTTTTGATTATTCTCCGGGGACTTTTTGGTATAGGCCTATTGTTATGAAACCATGTCATCTCTGGAGCTGGGCAAGCAATTAGCCTACACTCAAAAACGACAGGTTCTCCCTCCAACACATATTTAAACATTAGCTTTTGTGTAAACGTAGGCTTAAAATTTTCAGGCCAGGAACTTGTAGAAGATATTCTACTTGCATATCTCTTAGCAGCTACCAGGTTGTGGTCTAAGCAGTCCTCTGAATCAGAAAAGGCAGCTCGCATTTCTTCTCTGCTTTCCGAAATCCCGACCTCCTCTTCGAAGAACAATTCTGCAAAAAAACCCAGGACATTACAAAGTAGATTACTATTTTCATAATCATTTGAAAAGTTGAAAATAAATGAAATGCCAATGTAGAATATGAAATCATGTACATGCTACAGATTTCTCACAAATCCAAAAAAAAAATTCACTCACCATATTTGTTCGAATAAACGCAACACCATGCTCTGTTTTAAAGATTCTGACACGAAAATCGTTCGTTGTCTGTTCTTTCTTCAAACTGTGGAAATTTCTTCTTGAACAAGCAAAAATGAATTTCAAAATAACATGTTCCTGTGCATGGAGTTTTGCTGTAGGAAAGCGTTTTGTGCTTTTGATGGCTGAGAAGAAAGTCTTACCTGACTTGCAGACAGTAGAATAAACGCCCTTTCTGATCCTTCTGATCGTGGGTAAAATGCTCAAACATTTGAGGATAAGATTATTTTGAAAATGATACTCAAAAATTGTAACTGCAAATCATTAGCTAAATGAAATGAGAAGGCGTTTATTCGAACTAATACAGCCACTAACTTCATAACCTTATGCAAAAAGGCAGGCAACAAGGATTGTATAAGCTATCTGCAAGCCAGTGTAAGGAATACAGAATGTTAAGTTGATGTGTGTGCACTGGATGTAAAATACAGTGGATACGTACAGCTTCTACACGTCCTAGACACAAGATTTTTCTATCGGAATTCATTTACTCAGGTAGCATTCTTAGAATGAGGGTTAGATTACTCTCATGTTTAAATATCAATTCATTATACTATTTATATCATTCTATTTTAAGTGAATCATGCACTAAGAATGACAGTTTCACAAAATGAAAGCTTCGAAAACAGTTGCAAAGCGTGAAGAAGTCACATACCGCTGCAGAGTCAATTAAATGTAAAGTTTAAAATTAATTTTAAAACTGAAAAGACCTTGGAATGCATGTAACCCTTGGCACTTACAACAAAGCATGCAACAGCTTCGTATAACCCTGTAAAATACATAAGTACTCCCAGTGACCCACAGATGTAAGCAAATAAACATTGCTCCAAATGTCCCTTCCTCTAGAGAACACATTTAACTCTACTGTAATTTTGAGTCATACCTTTCACTTCCATCTCAATCTGTTGTTCGATCTCCTCCTGCAGAACTGTTTCCAGAGCTAAAAGAAAACACAAGAGATTATTGGAATGGCTGTTATCCGTAAGCGTAGAACTGTTTCATAATTTCTGCAATATCACAGTGCCAACCATAAATTCACAAGAGTTCATGCCACTGATTGACAAGGCTTATGGAAGTGTTCTGGAGAACAATTTTATTTTTAAGTCTTTGACATCCCCTTCCTCATTCAGACGATGTTGTAAACGTTTACATGCCTTAAACACTGAGAGAAATCCACACAGGACAGCATTGGACAAATTACATCCTCACCTTACTTTTTCCCATTGACTAAATAGGCTTGAATGTACTGAGGCTAAGCTTCACAGTTCAAAAGAACATTCAGTTATCAACCTGTCACTTTTACACAAGTGCTGCATTTGGTTTGCCCTGCCCCATTAATAACTCTGCAATTGTACATAACACCATGACTACCCTCTACCCTCACTCAGTAACTTCAATCTATACAGTGGCCCATCATAATTTAAGGAACCCAGTGCAGACTCCTCAACTATTTGCTGATTATGAAGCCAAGTAACAACAGGAGCAGATATCCCTTTCAAAACACAGAAGAGTGACCCATCGCCTCCTCCTTTTACAGTTCTAGCTGGGGAGAGTTTCTTAAGACAGACGAGTCCCGTTTCCATAAAATCTTCATGCGACATTTCCGGTTCGTTGTCTCTGCTCATCTGATTTTCGGTTTCGTGTGGCCTTTCAAATGAAGTTAGTGACAAGCTCGTCGTCTTCGAAGACTCCTGTTTTACTTCGTAAGTTGTTTTAATTTGAGATTCTTTGAATGTTTGAATGCTTTTAGTATTTGAACCCAGGGTAATTTTGGTAACTGCTCTGGTTTGCGATTCTTTAGCTGGGTAAGAATAAAGTTAGGAAAAGGATTAAATTAGTCCCTTTTAGAAGAAAAAACTCACACGGCTTTATATAATAAATAATTAGGATGGAAAAGAAATGCCTTCTCTGTTAGTCAACTAAAAGCAATGATATGGTGCTTTTTTGGGGTGGCTATTAAAAGTGTAAGAACTCTATTAATATATTGACTTACAGAAGCGGGTATTACCTAGATCTTCTGTGAACTTAGAAAACTAGTTTATAATAACAGAGATTTATCAAGTTAAAAAAAAATTGTTCCTCAATAAGTGAGGAGGAAACTAAGGCTGCCAATTCAGTGCCATTGAGGCAGCAATCCTCCTTCTGTTTACTAGATTATTCAAACTGGTAAGAACAGCAGCTCAGGGAATCTTAAATCTTTGGCTAAAAGTGTTGCTCTCTGTTACTGGAGGCTTCTCCAGTAACATTCTCCATTATTACATTCCACATTCTCCAAGGTAGGGGCAATTGTTCTTCCTGGGCACAGACACCCAGAAACACTCCATGCCCAATTTTAGGGCCAGAAAGGTGGAATCTGAGTAATCGCCAGTTAATTTAGCAAGTTCTTCCTGTGAATATCACAACAGGTGATGGTCAGCTTTCTAGGTTACTGGCTTTCCTAGTTAGAGGATGTACCCTAGTCCTCAACATCTGCCATATTTACTAAGTGGAATGTGAGAGATGACTATTAAGGTACAGGGGTCAAGGATTCACAGGAGATTCAAATTAGTAAAATAAAGTGTCTTTCTCAAGAAAAGTAACCATTGGTATAAAAAGTGAAAATAGAGAGATAATGCATGCAAATTAGTTCATTTATAAGCCATCTATGAATAGAGTCCTTAACATACAAACATTTCAAGGCACACCCCGGCTTTTTCATAATGTGTTTTTACTAATCATTTTAGATAGATTGCTGATAGGGAATTAGGAAACATTCTTCCAACAACACCTGGATGGAAGGCAACATGGCTTGAAGAAGCACTGTGGCTTAGTGGAAAGAGTATGGGCTTGGGAGTCAGAGTTTATGGGTTCTAATCCCACCTCCACCACTGGTCAGCTATGTGACTTTGGACAAGTCACTTAATTTCTCCGGGCCTCAGTTACCTCAGCTGCAAAATGGGGATTAAGACTGTGAGCCCCACGTGGGATTAACCTGATTACCTTGTATCTACCCCAGCGCTTAGAACAGTGCTTGGCACATAGCAAGCACTTAACAAATACCGTCGTTATTATTATTATTATTGAAAGAAACGGTGTGCTTGAGTACAAGGCACGCTTACTACTTCAAAGAGTTTTCCTCAATGCGGGGTTCATCTGGAACCTTGACACTGAAGGAGAACTCGGTGCAGAGTTTTATGAATGAAATGGTCGCCTAATATCTACGAGATGATGATGATGAGGTTGAAATGAGGGAGGCCATAGGCAAAATCAAATCTCCACCTTCCACGGTTAGTAGCGCAGAGGTGCTCTTCTCTCCGAAGTCGTTGCTCACGGTGCAGCTGTACCTTCCCTGGTCCGTCAGGTGAGCACTGTGAATAGCGAGAAGCAGAACCCTGCCATCTTGGGACTGCTTCACTCTCTCCGATTCTTGGATCCTCTCCCCGTTGTGAGTCCAGGTTACGTTCGTTGCCGTGTCGTCTCCTACCACGCAGGTGAACTGAGCAGTGTCTCCAGCCCTCACAGTCAGGTCCCTGAGTTTCAGGAGAATCTCTGGAGAACCACCCCCTGCCTCTTCGGCAGCGGCCTCCGATACCTGGATACCCTTGGCAAGCCGCAAGATGGACGACGTTTGCTGCAGCGTCACCTCTCGCACGGCCGAAGCTGTCACGGAGGAACTTCCTGAAACACTTTCAAAAACCTGCACCTCATAGTCACCCGATGATTCTTGAAGTGACTTAATTTCTTTTTGGTACATTTTTGTCTCCTTTGTGAAAGGGGGATCGTTACAGACTTCTGCTAGGGCCTGGGCCTTGGTAGATTCTCTTACATCTTTCCCAGAACTTTGCCTATCTAGGGCTTGCACTGTGTAATCAAGTGACAAGAAAAAAAAGAATATTAAGATCTGACACTTGTTACTGGGCCAAATTATTAGCAAAAATAAGATGGCATGAGGGATGGATATGGGAGAGGTCATCTTCACTGGGAAATTCAGCATGCCAGATGCACTACGCTTTTGGAAGGTGGAGTAACACACAAAAGAAAGTTCATTGTCAGCGATGAATAGTGGCAATGGAGGGCTCATGCAAATGCTCTGGGAAGCCGATTTCTTCTTTTCATTCTCCAAGGAGGCCCAGCCTGCTTTTTCAGGAACTACCTGCTCCTGCATCTCCTCTCAGCTAATTAAAACCCCAGAGTTTGGTGAGGGCAGTGTGACAGTGTGAAAAGGGCACGGGCCCAGTAGTCCGGAGATCTGAGTTCTAATCCCGATTCCGCCCCTTGCCTGTTTTACATCCTTGGGTGTACACCTGACTTCCTCTGTGCCTCAGTCTCCTCTGTAAAATGGGAATCAAATACTCATTCTCCCTCCTCCTTAGACTATGAGCCGCATGAGGGACAGAGACGCTGTCTGACCTGATTAACTTTTATCTACCCCAGGGCTTAGAACACAGGTTCGCACATAGTATGCACTTAACAAATACCTTATTAACAACAGTAATGATAATTATAATAAGCAGCACTTAACAATTCCCCAATCATAATTACTATTCGTCACTTGTTACCTGAAAATCAACCTTCTATATATTGTTCACAGAGATTAGTCATTTAGCAGAGAAAAGCAATTAAGTAGAGGGTCAGTGATGTCCAAAAAATCACAGCTTCTAAAAAGCACAACGCATGTCATCGGCTGAGATATCAAAATCCATTCAGTGAAGGTGTCGTGTCAGTGAGATTGTTACTGTATTAGTGTATTACCTGCTGGCTAGAGCACGTGCCGTGATACCAGACAGGTAGGTCAGTAGGGTAAGGAGGAGAGGCGGGTATGCAGCAAACTAAATGCCTCGGAGAAAAAACGGGCTTTACCTTCGGGCGTCACTGTAAGCGTAGCAGTGCAAGTGGCTTCGCCAGCGCTATTCTTTGCTTTGCAAGAGTACTGCCCAGCATGCTCTGGGAAAGCATCGACTATTAGCAGTAAAGCCATGCCCGTTGCCACATCGTAGTGGAAAACCAGATCTTTGGTCGGCAGCATTAGCTGCTGGTTATGAAACCACTGGATTTCTGGTTTGGGCAGACCAGACACCCTGGCATGAAATCTGACTGTCTCCCCACTGCACACCCTGCAGCTCGAAATAGGCTGGATGAAGGCAGGCCGCTGGCCCAGACTCTTCTTAAGTGAAATCAGTGAAGAGACATGCCCCTGGGGGTTTGGTGTAACTTCTTCCACGTTCTCACATCCTGAAAAGAAGGCACGCCAACTTTTAATGTCTGAGACTACACTATGACCGATCTCTCTTTTCCATTTCTGTTTCCACTGGGTTAACACCATCACATCACCCCTTCCACAAGATGGGACAGCGTTTTGGCCTCTTCAGAACAGAGGATTTCCTAGACTCATGGGGAACGAACAGTTGCCTGGCGTCTGGCCTGCTCTAGGTGTCTTAGGAGTTGTTCGAATCCCGGCTCGGCCACTTGTCAGCTGTGCGACTTAACTTCTCGGTGCCTCAGTTACCTCATCTGTGAGCCCCACGTGGGACAACCTGATTCCCCTGTGTCTACCCCAACGCTTAGAACAGTGCTTGGCACATAGTAAGCGCTTAACAATACCAACATTATTATTATTATTATTATTATATGTCTTCTTTCATTTTGAGTTTTGAAAATGGTTTGTAATCACACTTCCAAGAACTCCTCTGGAATGCCAATGAGAAAGATTAGGCCTCTACTTGAGAAAATCTGCCCTGACTAATCTCCTCACTCCTCTACTGAGCCACTTATGACCGTGAGTCCCCCTCTAGACTGTGAACTCGTTGTGGGCAGGGAATGTGTCTACTGTTATACTGTATTCTCTCAAGTGCTTAGTACAGTGCTTTGCACACAGTAAGCGCTTAATAAATACAATTGAATGAATGAATTTATGGCCCAAAACCCTAAACACTCCCCCCCCACAGCACTTGGAAGTACATATAATAATAATAATGATGATGACGATGGCATTTGTGAAGTGCTTACTATGTGCCAAGCACTGTTCTAAGCGCTGGGGGGGGGGTGGTACAAGGTAATCAGCTTGTCCCACATGGGGCTCACAGTCTTAATCCCCATTTTCCAGATGAGGTAACTGAGACACGGAGAAGTTAAGTGACTTGCCCAAAGTCACACAGCTGACAAATGGCACTGCTGGGATTAGAACCCATGACCTCTGACTCCCAAGCCTGGGCAGGTTGCTTTCCCAACCTGTAATTTGAGTGCCTGTCCCCTCCACTATAGTATAAGCTCCTTGAAGGCAAGGACCGTATCTGCTAATTCTATTGTGCTCTTCCAAGTGCTTATTACAGTGCTCTGCACACGGTAAACACTCAAATACTCTGGGTTGATTTCATTTAACTCGCAAAGTCAGGGGCTCTGTCAAGGGAATGGACCAGATGCTATTTGCTGGGTAAGAGTTGATATCTCACTTTACTTGGGGGCTGAGCTGAGCGCTAATCATCATTAAAGGCAGAAATATAAAATGCAGTTGGGTCCAATTTCTCCTAGGTTCCCCCTCTTGGCAGTGTCCGCTTTCCAACCAGATGTACAGCTCCATGTAAACAACCATCTTGAGTGTAAACACGTGGAGCCTGGGAGATTCTTCTTTAATACTTTACATGGAACACCGCACTGTAACTTAAAATAAATAATAGCGATGCCTCTCTCGATGATCACTCCTGGGAATGATAACCATGACTTTATCCCACTTATCTCAGGCTGTAAAATGGCCCGGCGCTCCCCTGAAAACACGTTCAGCTGTCAAATTTTCAAGTGGATTTTAATCAGCCTAATTCTCTCAGGAAGCAGAGGCCTCCCCTCTCCAACACGTGCAGTTCAGTGAGCGAGATGGAAGTCAGTTGATGTTGGCGGCAATGGGATAAGGCAACGTGGAAATGAGAATGGCGAACGTAAAACTGGAGTGAAGGGTGCCCAGTCCAAAAATTGAAGGTAAGATGGTAATCATTAGTGGAATTAAAAGACAATGACAGCACAATGATTTACATGTATTTTTAGTGGGCGTCGCTGCCCTCGTGGGAGCAGAGACTAAAGTTAAACTCTGACTTTTTCTGTCGCAGTACTGTACCTTCCAGTCTCAGGTTAGCTGTGCTGGACACTTGGCCTGTAGCATTACTAGCAACGAACGTGTATATTCCTTCGTCCTCGGGATAAGCTTCAGCAATTTCCAGTTGGTACGTGTCTTCGAATTGAGTCATTCTAAAGAACCGAGATGGCTTGATCTCCTTATTTCTGCTGTACCAAGTGACTTTCAGATCTGCTCGAGAAAGCACAAAGGACAGAAAACCAAATTTAAAATGAAAGAATCCCTCCTACGTTTTCCATCGAGAGTTGAAATCTTGCAGGTGATTAGCTTATGGTTCCATATTGATTTAAATAGCACTGCGATTTGCTTTTGCTTCGTGTTGTCTTGGCATTATTTTATCCTCGAGCAGAGAGCACTATTCTAGAAAATGGCTCAAGTTCTCACTGCTGTATTGTGCAGCTGACTGGCAAACTTGGAAACTTTATTCTGGGAGACAGGGTGTGCACTCCTTATGCCCTCTGTGGGTTTACCCGAGGAAGATAAGGATCAGGATACCCATGCACCATCACGAAGAACACCAAGTTTCAAACAGCCACGTCTGGGAGACAGGTGATTGCTTCAACCTGGCACCTGTTCTCCATTTGCTTGTATCCAGCCCACCGCTTAGCATAGTGCCTGGCATATAATAAGCACTTAATAAACACCACGATTATTATTATTGCTACCATTCTTTCTTCCCTTATACTGGGAGCCCTTTGGGGGACAGGACAGTTCAGCTTACATTCTACGTACCCTGCCGCTTTCTCTCAGTGATATTTATCGAGTGCTCACTGTGCGCAAAGCACTGCATCAAGTGGTTTGGAGAGAATAATAAAATAAGAAATGTGGCCCGGCAGAAAGAGCACAGGCCTGGGAGTCAGAGGACAGGGTTCTAATTCAGGGTCCACCGCGTCTGCTGTACGACCTCAATTACCTCATCTGTAAAACAGGGATTATGACTGTGAGGCTCATGTGGGGCAGGGACTGTGTCTGACACGACTACCTTGTATCTACCCCAGTGCTTAGAACAGAGCTTGGCATATAGAGAAGCAGCGTGGCTCAGTGGAAAGAGCCTGGGTTTGGGAGTCAGAGGTCATGGGTTCGAATCCCAGCTCTGCCACTTGTCAGCTGTGTGACTGTGGGCAAGTCACTTAACTTCTCTGTGCCTCAGTTACCTCATCTGTAAAATGGAGATTAACTGTGAGCCTCACGTGGGACAACCTGATTACCCTGTATCTCCCCCAGTGCTTAGAACAGTGGTCTGCACATAGTAAGCGCTTAACAAATACCAACATTATTATTATTACCAGGGATTTGGGCTACTGTCCAACGGGGTGTTAGGGGGGGCCTGCATTTCAACAGGGACCTCCCGAAGCTCACCAAGATGGCCCAAATTAGGCCATGGGACCCCTCGAGGAGGTAGACTGAGGCAGGTAACTCAGCCTATTGGAGAGTTGATGTAGTCCCAGCTGTAGCGCTGGCCTGTTGCATAATCTTGGGCCACAGCAGCAGAAGCCATATTGGCAGCAGCCTCTCCAGGAGAAGGAGCCAGGCTGGAGGTAGAACTGCCACTACAGGAGGAACAGAGCAGCGGGAGAGAAGCACTATGAGGCGGACCTCAGCTACCTCGGGTCAAGTCTTATTTCGGTAAATATGAAGCAGCGCGGCCTAATGGATAGAGCACGGGCCTGGGAGTCGGAAGGACCTGGGTTCTAATCCCGGCTCCGCCACTTCTCTGCTTGTGCCCTTAAGCAGTGTGGCTCAGTGGAAAGAGCACGGGCTTTGGAGTCAGGGCTCATGAGTTCAAATCCCAGCTCTGCCACTTGTCGGCTGTGTGACTGTGGGCGAGTCACTTAACTTCTCTGGGCCTCAGTTCCCTCATCTGTAAAATGGGGATTAAGACTGTGAGCCCCACGTGGGACAACCTGATTCCCCTATGTCTACCCCAGCGCTTAGAACAGTGCTCGGCACATAGTAAGCGCTTAACAAATACCAACATTAGTATTATTATTATTAGGCAAGTTACTTCACTTCTCTGTGCCTCAGTTACCTCATCTGTAAAATGGGTATTAAGACTGTGAACCCCATGTCTCCCCCTCATTATTTTGTATCTACCCCCCACTTAGAACAGTGCTTGACACACAGTAAGCACTTAAACACCATTACTATTATTATTAAGTAATGTGATTGGTTTAGCCTTGTTGGATCAGGGGTGAGACTGAGCCCTAGTCCCGAGTTGGCTCAAGTTAGCGGAAAGAGCACGATCTTGGGAGTCAGAGGACGTGGGTTCTAATCCCCACTCTGCCACCTTTCTGTCGTGTGACCTTGGGAAAGTCACTCAACTTCTCTGCGCCTCAATTACCTCATCCATAAAATGGGGATTAAAAATCTGAGCCCCATGTGGGGCAACCTGATTACCCTGTATCTATCCCAGGGCTTAGAATAGTGTTTGGCATATAGTAAGCACTTGAACAAGGACCATAATTATTATTATTGACCATACGTGCTTTTGCAATACGCTTCTTCCTTTCCCACCTATTTGTTTGGTTCATTCCTAAGGGGGAATCATGTCTTTGAGGTACGAGAGAATGCAAGTGTCAGTCTGTGAGCCACTAGTATGAGAAACAATTCCTTCATCAAGGTTCTTCATCCTGAAGTCCTAGGGCTGAGACTCATCTGTTGTTTCTGACAGGAGACTTCATCATCATCCTCAGCCCTGGGTGCAAGTTGGGTGGTTGGAGGCGGGAGGGGTTGTGTGTGTGTGTGTGTGTCCCATCTGTGTCCAGACTTTGTCACACCTATCCGTCTCTCTGCCTCCATACTCCACCTCACCCTCTCTGCTGGACTGAATCTTTGTCTCTTCTCTTCTTTCTGTAGTATTTGTTAATTGCTTACTATGTGTCAAACACCACTGTAAACACTGGGGTAGATACAAATTAAATTAGGCCAGAGAAGCCCGCATGGGGCTCACAGTCAAAGTAGGAAAGATAACAGGTATTTCATCCCTACTAGACAGTTGAGGAAACTTAGGCACAGAGAAGTGAAGTGACTTGCTCAAAGTCTTGGAGTAATTGGCAGATCAGGATTAGAACGCAGGTCCTTTGACTCCCTGGTCCATGCTCCTTCCACTAGGCCATGCTCCTTTCTTCTCTTTTTCTCTCCTTTATTTCAGACCCACTGGCCCCATTCCCAGTCCTATATTATCCTGAGCTTTGGACTATAGAGATCTCGAACTGCCAAGGGTCTCAACGTCTCTGATCTGCGTGGCAAGAACAGAGGAACCCCACATGCCTTACCATCTCTTTATCATTGGCTTTAAAGCACTCTATCACCTTGCCCCCTCCCACCTCACCTCACTACAATCGAGCGAGCCCACGTATTCCGCTCCTCTAATGCCAACCTACTCACTGCATCTTTAGCTCGTCACCCACCTCTGGCCTGGAATGTCCTCTCTCTTCGTATCCGTCAATTACTCTCCTTCTCTCCAAAGCTTTACTGAAGGCACACCTCCTCCAAGAGGCCTTCCCTGACTAAGCCCTCTTTTCCTTTTCTTCCACTCCCTTCTGCATCAGCCAGACTTGCTCCCTTTATTCATCCTTCCTTTCCAGCCCCTCAGCACTTAGGTACAAATTTGTTCTATTAATGTCTGTCTCCCAATATAGACTGTAAGCTCATTGTGGGCAGGGAATGTTTCTGTTATACTGTACTCTGCCAATCACTTAGTAGTGCTCTCCACACAGTAAGTACTCATTAACTACTACTGCCTGACACGCCCTCACTAGAAGAGTAGCGGAACTGGCTGGATCCAAACAGGCCCAGGAGAAAGAGCAAACTCAAAAATCGCCTATTGTTCCCCAAACCCGAATCCTGCTAGGTTCAATGGTAGAAATGGAACTAGGCTGTGCCCCAGGAAATGTACTTCCATGAGGGAAGGGTTCACGTGAGAATCCTCTGTCGTACTCTACCAAGTGCTTAATATAGTGCTCTGCACATGATAAGCACTTAGTAATCACCAGTTTTTGATGGACTAATTTATTAAAAATGGTATCTGTTAAGCGCTTACTATGTGCTAGGCACTGTGGTAAGTGCTGGAGTGGATACAAGCTGATCGGTTTGGAAAGAGCCCATGTCACATGTGAGGCTCACATCTTAAGCCTCATTTTACAGATGAGGTAACCGAGGATCAGAGAAGTTAAGTGCCTTGCCCAAGGTCATACAGCAGACACATGGCAGAGACGGTATTAGAACTCAGATCCTTCTGATTCCCAGGTCCGGGATCTAACCACTAAGCGGTGTGCTTCTCCTATTTTGATAGGAGGCACCTTCTCTGAGGCACAGAGAGGTTAAGTGACTTGCCCACAGTCACACAGCTGACAAGTGGCAGAGCTGGGAGTCGAACCCATGACCTCTGACTCCGAAGCCCAGGCTCTTTCCACTGAGCCATGCCGCTATCACAAAACGCACAACGTGTAGCAAATTATTCGTAACCGTAAAATGCGGTCTATTTGACAAAGTAACCTTTAACACAGTGCAAATGTGACAGTTTAAAGATATCTCAACAGGTAAATAAAAAGAGCAGAGTATCCTTCCATTTATGAAAATGCATTCATCTTTTTAAAAATTAGCTATAGAATACCACCACTGAAAATTCCAGTAAACTTTGTAAAAAGGAAACTTTCACAAAACAGTAAAAGAAGCTTTTTAGCATTTAATCAGTAGGAGGAGCCACAGACCTTGTGTGGTTTAAGACACTTCTTCCCAAGTTGATATTCAGGGGCTTTACTCCACTCTACCACCCAAGCAGCTACTTTTGCACTTCAGAAAGCATTTGATCCCATCGGAAGGTCCTGGCACCTCCTTTCAAGACTTCCGATTTTATCTGTGTAGCATGACAACAGTGCTTCTGCCACATCCTTAATTCCCCAGCCCCGATCCAGAACAGAGGCAGCATTTTAACAGTGGAAAAGGCTTGCACGGAAAAAGAGTTCTATGTGCCCCGCAGACGACTTAAGCAAGTCTCTGAAATCAAATTTTCATCCCGGATTTCTAAATAGCCGAGAATAAGCCTGCGAGCAACTCCTGAAATATTTATTCGTTCAATCGTATTTATTGAGTACTTACTGTGTGCAAAGCACTGCACTAACCGCTTGGAAGGGTGCAATAAACAGATACGTTGCGGTTGATAAAGGATCGATATAAGGTTACTTAAGCTCATTTAAAATCAATTCCATCCCAGATTTTTAAGCTTTCTTTTTTTAATGCGAACGAGAATTTTTCTTATTCTGCTGGAACCTTATTTTGGGCTACAAAACCAGATGCCAGACATACTGCCCAAGTACATTCTGTGGGATCAATCCCCTTCCCTGTTTACAGGCCTGCAATCTCCCCTTGTGTACCTGCCATAAACACACAGCAGGAGGCTTGTCTAGCCAACATGGGGCAGATAACATACCTGAATTGACAAGCAAGATTGCCTCCTTTGTTTCTTCTTCAAAAAACACAATCCAAACTAACCACAAGCAGTGATAACTTGTGGGTGGGGTGGAGAATAACTCCACTACTTAGCAGTTCATTCATTATGATGGGCAGTAGCCGGGGAGATGAAGTAAACTTGTAACAATGGGTGGGAGTAATTATTTCATTAAAACTTCCACCATTGGCCCAAAGAGCAGGTGAATAAAGCAGCAGGGGTGGAAAGAGGTGATTTATTGAATGCCTTGTTTAGGGAGGGTACAAAAGAAAGGAGAGATACCATCTCAAGTGCCCTATTATCTCCTTCCTCTTCCATATCTCCTTCTTACTACAAGAGTCAATTCTTATATGACCTGGGTAATAGCTCGTCCCCTGTTTTAGCGCTACAAAAATATGCCCAAAAGTGGGGCGATAATGCAATAAATATGGCATGTAGCCCAGTTTTGATCAGAAACTTTCATAAATCTTCTAGAAAGCCCGTCGATTAGACTGTAAGCCCGTCAAAGGGCAGGGACTGTCTCCATCTGTTACCGATTTGTACACTCCAAGCGCTTAGTACAGTGCTCTGCACATAGTAAGCGCTCAATAAATCCTATTGAATGAATGAATGGAAAGAGCCCGGGCTTGGGAGTCAGAGGTCATGGGTTCGAATCCCGACTCCACCGTTTGCCCACTGTGTGACTTTGGGCAAGTCACTTCACTTCTCTGGGCCTCAGTTCCCTCATCCATAAAATGGGGATTAAAAACTGTGAGCCCCACGTGGGACAACCTGTTCACCTTGTATCTCCAGCGCTTAGAGCAGTGCTTTGCACATAGTAAGCGCTTAACAAATACCATTATTATTAGATCCTGATTTTCCACTAACTCCTTACGATGGTAGGTGGTACTTTCATTCAATCATATTTACTGAGAGTTTACTGTGTGCAGAGCACTGTACTGAGTATAGAAGCAGAGTGGCTTAATGGAAAGAGCACAGGCTTGGGATCAGAGGTCATGGGTTCTAATCCCTGCTGCGCCATTTGTCTGCTCTGTGACCTTAGGCAAGTCACTTCACTTCTCTGGGCCTCAGTTCCCTCATCTGTAAAACGGGGATTAAGACTGTGAGCCCTGTGTGAGACAACCTGATTACCTTGTAACTACCCCAGTGCTTAGAACAGGGCTTGGCGCATACTAAGTGCTAAACAAATACCATTACTATTATTATTGTTAAGCGCTTGGAAAGTACAGTTCGGCAACAAATAGAGACAATCCCTGCCCTTGCTATAAGCATTGAAAATCTGGCTCCACCTATTTCCTGAAAGGCAGGGAATTATCAATAATGACTTGTGCTTTGTAAATGAGCTGTTTAACAGTTTGAATCATTTAAAAGGCAGGAACTTTGCGTTCCTATCACCTACCACTTTCTTCTGGCCTGGAATTCGCCACCCCCTCATATCCACTCTCCCCCATCTTCAAAGTGTTACTACAGTCACATCTCCTCCAAGAGGCCTTTCCCAACAAAACCAACCTTTCCCGTACTCCCTCTCTCTTCTGTGTCACCCTTGCACTTGAATTTGCCCACTTTATTCCCCCTCATCCTCAGGCCTAAAGCGCTCACGGACCTAACCGTCAATCATTTATTTTAGTGTCGGTCTTCTCTCTCTAGACTAGAAGCTTCTTTTAGGCAGAGAACATGTTTAGCAATTCTGTTATATTGTACTCTCCCAAGTGCACTGTACGGTGCTCTGCAGAGTAAGTGCTCAAGAAATACAACTGATCGAGTCTGATCTGATTATCTTGCATCTACTTCTGGTCTTAGCACAGTGCTTGATAGTAATTACTATTATGAGGTCACCTATCACACGTTGACTCCAAACCTTCCGTTGCCACTGTTGAAGTCAGAATACAGGCTGGACCAGCTGGTGATGGCATTCATTATAAAATCAACAAATCAGTCAGTCGTATTTATTGAGTGCTTACTGTGTGCAGACCACTGTACTAAGTTCTTGGTAGCGTACAATATAATATTCAGAATTATAACAAGAAATATTCAGAGTTTGTAATAACACTCATTAACAATAATAATAATGATGGTATTTATTAGGCACTTACTATGTGCTAGGCAATGTAGTATGCGCTGAGGTGCATACAAACAACTCAAGTTGGACATAGTTTCTGTCCCATATGGGGCTCACAGTCTCAATCCCCATTTTACAGGTGAGGTAACCGAGGCACAGGGCAGCTATGTGACTTGTCCAAGGTCACACAGCAGACAAGGGCGGAACTGGGATTAGAACCCAGGTCTTTCTGACCCCCAGGCCCGTGCCCTATCCACTATCCCATCTCCTGTGGTTAACTCACCTGTTCCTGAAACTCTGCACTGGAAGCGAGCTGACCGTCCTTCGGAAGTGACAGTATCGCGAAGTGGCGAAATGATGGCAGGAGGATAAATGGGCATTTCCAGATCAGGGGAGACAACTTCTGGAACTGCAGGAAAGAGACAAAGTTTGCCGGGGTCAGTTCGCTCAGCAAGCACAGAGCTAAAAACGTGATTTCAAAGCCGAGAGGGAAAATGGCCCAGGAAACGGTACCTTCCACAGAAAGGGAGGCTGAGGTAACGGCGACGCCATAGTCGTTCCTGGCTTCACACGTGTAGACGGCCGCATCTTCCGGGAAAGACTCGATGAGCAGGAGGGTGTACTCCTGCCCGTCGTGCAGAAATTTGCACTTGAAGCCGGTGGAAAGCCGCTGTTCTTCCTTGAACCAGGTGATTTTGGGCTGGGGAAGGCCTGAGACTACCGCGCAGAAGCGGGCAGGTTTGCCAGACTCCACCGTGATGGGCTGGAGTTCCTGAATGATCTGGGGAGGCTCGGGAGCTGAAATAGGACAGATGAAATGGACCCAGTGACTAGGGGCTTGGTTTCAGTGACCTCCCCTTTACAAGCACTTAGTACAGTGCTTTGCACACAGTAAGCACTTAAATCAGTTGAATGAATGAATGAAGGGATTCCCCAAATCTGCCACCAGTACAGTGACTGGCTGAACTATGTACTATGGCATCTGTTATATGAAAACAAATACCATAAAATAAGAAAAATCAAATCGATGGTAACCACTGAGTGCTTACTGCTCAACAAATATTTTTTTTTTAAAAAAAGAAAGAGGCAGAAGGGAGAAGTGGTTCTCTGCAGTATGGATTGGGACACTGTTGAACTCTAGTATCATAACTTGACTCTATTTACTGCCATTGTTCTTGTCTGCCCGTCCCCCCTGATTAGACTGTAAGCCCGTCAAAGGGCAGGGACTGTATCTGTTGCCATCTTGTCCATTCCAAGCGCTTAGTACAGTGCTCTGCACATAGTAAGCGCTCAATAAATACTATTTGAATGAATGAATAACCCTAAATTTGATTAGCTAACCTGTAGGGCTTGGGTAACACTGATCAAAAGGTTTTTACTGTACCAAAGGGCTGGGTAGACCAGGATAACTTTTTTATTTTTGTTTCTTATGGTATTTGTTAAGTGCTATGTTCCAGGCACCGTAATACCTGCAAGCTAATTGGGTTGGACACAGTCCATGTCCCACATGGGGCTCTCTTTTTTAATCCCCATTTTACAGAAAACTAAGGCTTAGATAAATTAAGTGGCTTGCCCGAGGTCACACAACAGACAAGTGGTGGAGTCATGATTAGAATATTGTGCTTTCCCAAGTGCTTAATATGGTGTTTTGCACACAGTAAGTGCTCAATAAATACAGTTGAATGAATGAATGAACTGAGGTCCTTCTGACTCCCAATCCCATGCTTTATCCACTAGGCCATGCTGCTTAGTTGGAAAGCCTTATAAAATAGAACCCTATCAAGTCTCTAGATAAAGTTTGCAATAAATATTATATGCTATCACCGCCTGGGAAGTACACAGTTAATGAACGAGGGAACTAGGACCTGGAAGATGAAAATCTAGTTATGTACCACTTCCGCCTAATTGTGTGCTCTTGGGAAACCTACTTTATTTCTCTATACTGATGTTTTTCCAGCTATGAAATAAGGGTGATAGTACCTTATCCACTAGAATTCCTGAACTTACGAGGAAATTCATGCTATAAATTCAGTTATTATTACAAGGAGAAGGATTCTGTTATCAAGAAGGGGAACCTAAGTGAATCACATTACTCAAAAGTTCTGATTCATAAAAGCTCGCCTTCTGAGTAATTTTTGACAATGTTAATGACATTGAGGAACACATAGACAAGGAAGGAGAGGAGTTCAGGCGTTGTTGATCATACCATTGACGTGGAGTGTCACGGAACTCCTGTTTTTCCCTGCTACAAAGGTGAATTCTCCAGCATCACTTTGTCTGGTCTCAGTGATGCACATTCTATGGATTCTTCTTTCCACAACATACTGGTAACGTTCCTGAATCTGGAAATTGATCTCAATGCCATCCTTGTACCAGCGGGCATCAACATCTTCTTCATTGACTTCAAATTCCACTACAGCACGCTGTTTTTCAATGACCTGATGATGCAATACAGTAACAATAGAATTAAAATCTGAACTTTCAGGGACTGGTTGGGGGCGCCGCTTACTGGATGGATAATAAATACAATCCAGGCATCAAGTTGCAGACAAGTTTCTCCCTGCCTGCCTCTAAGAGGAATGGTGTGTTGGGTTTTAATCATCAGCTTTTCCTCTGCAACCAGTCTGTTGTCTTCACTTCAGTAGACATTTTTCAGACCTCCTACCCTCTCAAAACCCTCATCTCGAGACAGGGCTTTCTGTTGTCCTGTAGAGAGTCTCAGGTTCACACTTAGGATTCAGGATTTGGAGGAAGAGCCACTGAACCCAGGGAAAAAGAAGGGTCTTCTGACCCTTGTCTTGAAGAGAAATGATCCCGAGATTGCACAACGTTTCTCCATCGGTCAAGCTGGCTT
Source organism: Ornithorhynchus anatinus (assembly GCF_004115215.2). Lineage (NCBI taxonomy): Eukaryota > Metazoa > Chordata > Mammalia > Monotremata > Ornithorhynchidae > Ornithorhynchus > Ornithorhynchus anatinus. Next base: position 21,217,983 of record NC_041736.1, read on the forward strand.
TTGAGAAAATGGTAGTCACGTCGGGCAAAATGACCAATAACTGGGCGATCGCCATGCGGTCTGACAAAGTGACTATTTTCTTTTTCAAGTTTACCTCAGACCAATTTCTATGGTGCTAGAGGACCCCGGGGCAGGGGGAAATGGGGGGAGGTAGCAAGGAGGGAGCATTCCCGGGCAGGCAGAAGTATCTTGTTCCCTCTGCCCAAGTGTCATTACACACTTTCCCCTGACTCCTGGAGTTGGACACCCGGGTTCCACACTGGCTTGCTCTATTCTAAGATACAAGGCTGTCATACACCTCTCAAATGAGGGTTCCCAAAAAGCTCACTGTGGGCCAAGAATGTTTTTCCTTATTGTTGTATTGTACTCTCCCAAGCATTAAGTACAGTGCTCTGCACACAGTAAGCACACAATATGAATGAACAAATGGCCAAATGTCTCCCAGTTCCAAGCCTGAGGTAGACACAAGTTAATTAGGTTGGATACAGTCCCTGCCCCACACAGGGCTCACAATCTAAGTAGGAGGGAAAGAGATACTGAACCCCCATTTTACAGTTGAGGAGACTGAGGTACAGAGATGTTAAGTGACTTGCCTGAAGTCACACAGCACTCAGGTGGCAGACCTGGGATTAGAACCCAGGTCCTCTGACTCTGAGGCCCGAGCTTTTTCCACTAGGCCAAAACACTTTTAAGCAAACATTCCCTTTCCCTGAGAAACATCCCTTCAAGGTAAAGTTCACTGTTTGGGTTAATCCCATAGTTAACTTTGTAGTTTGGCTCTTCCTCCTTCAGAGTCGGAGAGAAGCCACTGAAATGAGAAAGTCGCTATCGTAACCCTTAGAAAGGTACAGAGCCTTCTTCCCTAGCAGGACAATAAACAGATTTTAGTATCAGTGCAGGAACCAAGGTAATTATAATTCCAGTGAGGTCTCCAGATGGGATTTAATCCTTCAAAAACTGGTTGCTTAAAAAAAAAAAAAACGCCCCTCAGCCAATATTCCTATACTGATTATCCCCTAAATGACTTTAAATATTACTTTGGTTTATTGCCTTATTTCATACACATCTTTTTAGTAAGGAATATTTTATTGAAAAGTGAATACAAATTTATAAGCAGCAGTAAACAGGGGTCTTTCAGATGGGCACAGCACCTATGTGCACGGGAAAAAGTATGGACTATAGTGCAGAAAATATTTCATAATATAAAGATAAGTCACTTTGGGGAGAGTTATTTCCCCAGAAAAAAAAACCCGGAAGGGAAAAAGGAAAACTGGAGATACCCGGGGATTTGGGATCATACTCTTTTATAGCTCAGCCTTCTCACGATACCTGAACATCCTTACGGATACTTCTTATGCGAACATCACGGCCTTCCACAAAGAGATTAGCAGTGGACATGTTTCCTCCTGCCACTACCGAGTACTGCCCAGCATCTGACATGCGTGTCGAAGTGATAAGGAGACGATGAACATATTTCTCCTTCTGGATCTTCATTCTGCAGGAGCAAAAGGATGTTGTGTTGTGTTATTTGTTGATGACAAACCCTTGGAGTTTTGTTGGATCAATCAGTCCATCAGTGGTATCTATTGAGCGCTTACGGTGTGCACGGTACTATTCTAAAAGCTCAGGAGACTACAAAAGACATGTTCCCTGTTGACAAGAAGCCAGCCCTCAGAATTCACCTGTCAGTAACCTGCAGCTCCTGCCCATCTTTCATCCACTGGACGGTGATGTCGGGTTCAGAAATTTCACATTCAAACACTGCTCTTTTCTTCTCCACAACCTTAATATCCTTAATATGTTTCCTAAATTCAATGTGACGAGCTGGAAAGCAACATCAATACGATTAGCGTTCTACCCACGGGGTGTAGGGTGCCCGGCTATCATTCGTAAACGTGACAGTTGTGAAACGATACCTTCCACAAAGAGGGTAGCTGTGGAGGCTGCTTTTCCAGCCACAAAACTGTACTGGGCGGCATCTCCAAAATGGACATTTCTTATGTTCAGTGAGTGGGTGAGCTTCTTGGTTCTCATCTGGCACCGATCAGTTGACTTGATCTCGACCCCGTTCTTCAGCCATTTGTAAGTGATGCCTTCATGGTTCACAGTTACTTCGAATGTGATTGTATCCTTTTCTTCTGCATTGATGTCTTTCAGCATAGATGTAATTAATATTGCTGAAGGAGAGGTAAAAATCCAAGTAAGTATCTCTTTTAAACATTTGATCATTTAACCATGCTATTATAAACTCCTAGAGGTCTAGACTTAAGGCCTCCCACATTACTGAACCATTTGATCATTTAGCCATGAGATTATAAACTTCTAGAGGTAGGGACCGCATCTTTTAGTTTTAAATTTGTGTTTCCAAGTTCCTAGTGGAGTGCTCGGTATATAGTAGGTGCTCAGTACAGTGGTGTGCACTAGTAGACAGTCAACAAATGTTGTTGATAAGGATGATGACAAAGTGTGTAGCAGGCTTAAACTTGCAGCAGGCTGAAAGGTTTGGGGAACAATTTAGTCACTGTTTAACTTCATTAGATTATTCCAAATTGGGTAATCTCCAAATGCAGAAGTCACAGAGTAGTTTGATGGGGATGAAATATGAGGACGGTATCCCTAGAAATCACATCTCTATCAAGTCCAATAGATTATCAGGTTCAAAGGAAGCGCTTATTAAAAGTCTGTCTATCCACGTACTGACTTAAGAGTGCATCAAAGGAATTAATCAATAGGTGGTTTTTATTGAATGCTCCTTGTGGGCAGAACAATGTACTAAGCATGGGAGAGTACAATACAGTTCATTCAATCAATCTTATTTATTGAGCGCTTACTGTGTGCAGAGCACTGTACTAAGCACTTGGAAAGTACAATTCAGCAACAAGGAGAGACAATCCCTGCCCACAGTGGGCTCACGGTCTAGAAAGTGGGGGAGACAGACATCAAGACAAGTAAACAGGCATCAATAGCATCAAAATAAATAGAATTATATATATATAGATATATATATAGATATATATAGAGATATATATATAGATATATATAGAGATATATATATAGATATATATATATATATATACACACATCAGAACAAGTTAGCAGGCATTAATATAGAATTATAGCTAGGTGCATATATACACAAGTGCGGTGGGGAGGGGAGGGTAAGGTGAGGAAAGTGGGGCTAAGTCTGGGAAGGTCTTCTGGAGCAGGTGAGCCTTCAGCAGGGCTTTGAAGGTGGGGGCGATGTGATTGTTTGGCAGATTTGAGGAGGGAGGGCATTCCAGGCCATAGGTAGGACGTGGGCCAGGGGTTAACGGCGGGACAGGAGAGAACGTGGCACAGTGAGAAGGTTAGCACCAGAGGAGTGGAGTGTGAAGGCTGGGATGGAGAAGGAGAGAAGGGAGGTGAGGTAGGAGGGGTCAAGGAGATGGAGAGCTTTGAAGCCAACAGTGAGGAGTTTGTCCTTGACAAATATATTGCGTAATATAGTCAGTAAAGCAAGGTCCCTGACAGTCTAGCGGTCCTTCAAGGCTTAAGGTTCTTCAAGCCAGAGTTGCTGAGAACTTTTGGCTCATGGAGTGTCTCCAGTTGGAATGACTGTGGGAAAAAGACATGGGTGGTTGTGGCCCTCTGAGCTTCCTGAGAGCAGGGAACATGTCTACCAACTCTGTTATAGTGTACTCTCCCAAACGCTTAGTAAGAAGTTCTGCACGCAGTAAACACTCAATACAATCGATTAATAGACTGCCTAATCCCTCATGTTTCCATTCAGTTTTGTTTTCCACTTACGTGTCACTGTCAGGGTGGCACTGACTTGATCATTTCCACAGACAAAAGTATACTCCGCTGAATCCTCCGTGCTGGTATTCATGATAATGAGTTGATGGAGCTTTCCTTGGACCACGATTTTAAACTTTTCACTCATTTCAATCTCCACCCCGTTCTTCAGCCACATAGCAGGGACGTTGAAGTGCGACACTTCACACTCAAAAGAGGCCGTTTTGGTCTCAGGCACTTCGATGCTCTTCATGGTCTTTGTGATATGGAGAGCTGTGAAAAGACCAAGTGGGTTCAGGTGAGATATTTGCTTTTATCCTTAAAGAGAAGCCAACGCATGGCAATCATCCTTGGGAATGACTGTGGGACACTGTTCCAGGACAAGACGAGATACTTACTCTCCACAAACAACTTGGCCTTGCATTCGAGTTGCCCGACTACAGCAGTGTATTCTCCAGCATCGGCGGAGGCAATGTTTTGCAGCATCAGCTTGTGCACTTTCCTTTCGGAAACCAGCCTGTGTTTATCGCTTGGCTTAATCTCCACATTCTTGTGGAACCACTTTACTGGTACGGTGTCGTGGGAGACGCTGACTTCAAAAGCCACCGTGGCATTTTCCAGGGCAGTCACGTCCTTAGGCTTTTTAATGATCTTCACGGCTAAGGAAAATAAGATTGTTTAGCGATGGAAGTGACTCGCTTAAGATCAGCTGCTGACAGAGTTGGGCTTCTTTACTAGGGTGACTTACTCTCAACGTGAAGTCTTGCGCTGGCTCCTAACCTTCCGAGCTTAAAGCCATAAACGGACTCATCCACAATAGCACAGTTTTTAATTCTCAGGGTGTAAGAAGTTCCCTTAACGGAGATTTCATATTTGTCATTGGATTGTAGCTCAACTCCATTCTTGATCCACTGAACCCCTTTCACATCAGGGTGAGTGAGTTCCACAGTGAAAACAGCATCTTGGGTTTCTGTCACAGTCAGGTTCTTTAGGGTCTTCTTGATTTTGACAGCTGAAAAGGCAAATGCAATCCATCAGTAGTCAACTGCAATCAGTCACATACACAAATCCATTGGAAAATTAAAATCCAAGAAACCATGGGCAGATCATTGCTTAAATATTGTTTTGGGGGATATGTGTAATGGTAAAAGTGGAAAATAGGCATCCATTCTAAGTTGAATTTCCTCAGGTATTGAAAAAGCCCACAGGGAATTTGCGGATAGTCGATCAAGTAGGATTGAAACAGAACAAACCTAGTAATTGAAGCTGTGTGACCTTGGGTAGGAGACTTAACTTCTCTGGGCTTCAGTTTTCTCATCTGTAAAACGGGGATTAGATGTCGTTCTCCGGCCTCAGACTCTGAGCCCCATGTGGGCAGGAACTGCGCTTGACCTGATTAACTTGTATCTATCCCAGCACTTAGTATAATAATTAGCACATAGTAAATGCTTACCAAATGCTATTTTGATTTTTTAATGGTGTTTGTTAAGCACACACTAGGTGCCAGGTACTGAACTAAAGCCCTGGGGTAGATACAAGGCTGAGAGCTTGGATTCAGTCTTTGCCCTGCAAGGAGCTCACAGTCTTAATCCCCATTTTATAGATGGGGTAACCGAGGGAAAGATAAGTTAAGTGACTTGCTTAAGGTCACGCAGCCGACAAGTGGTGGAGCGAGGATTGGAACCCAGATCTTTCTGACTTCAGGCCCGTGCTTCTAACCATTAGGCCACAGCTGCTTCTTATTATAACCAATAATGCTGAGAGGAACAATAATAATAATTACACACCTTCAACTTTGAGTTTAGCAGATGTTTTTGAGGTAGCCACTCTGTACGTGTATTCTCCAATGTCATCTAATTTAGTAACGGCAATGATGAGCCTTCTTTTGTGTCCATCTTTCTCACTTCGGATGTTGTTACTCATAGTGAGGGGTTTGCCCTCCTTCAGCCATTCGCCTGAGGAATCCGGATTGGCCACTTCACATTCGAAGACGGCTTCCTGCGACTCCGCCACGGTCTGGTCTGTCAGAGGCTTGGAGATTGCACCCCCTTGTGAACGAGCAAAGAAAAAATAATAAAATCAGTCCATCTCTTTGCTTTACCCTGAAGAGCTCCATGAATAACATGTTTACCCAGTCCGCCATGGGCTTCCTGTTTCAAAGGGCAAGTATTTACAATGGGTGTGTCTAATGAAATAATTTTCGTCACATTGTATTTTCGCTTTTCACGCCACACACTCTACATTCACTTTTCACTGCATGTGGAGGGAATCAATGGTGCTTTCTTCATTCCTTTCATTCATTCATTCAATAGTATTTATTGAGCGCTTACTATGTGCAGAGCACTGTACTAAGCGCTTGGGATGAACAAGTCGGCAACAGATAGAGACGGTCCCTGCCGTTTGACGGGCTTACAGTCTAATCGGGGGAGACGGACAGACAAGAACAATGGCACTAAACAGCGTCAAGGGGAAGAACATCTCGTAAAAACAATGGCAACTAAATAGAATCAAGGCCAAACATGGTGCTCTCCTCCAAATTATTAGGATACTGCTGTCATAATTGGGGATTTTATAACGTTTGAATAATATAGCCATCTCTTAGGCTAATGCAAAGGCGTTCTATTTTTAACCTCTGGTGATCCTGAAAACCAGGTAAAATCATGTCAAGATAAAAGCCCTCATTGCTAGTGTTCCAGAATCCTGTGTGTTCCCAAAGTCACTAATAATTTCTTAGCTTTGGTTTGAATGCAGAATTTAGCCTTCTCTATGTCTAAAAATCCCCTCTTCTCTTTGCCTTCTCTTCTTCCAAAACGTTACTGTAAAACTGCATGGCAAAAAACTAAATGAAAACAATGAAAGACAAATGATCTAAAACTACAGCCTAGTCGAATCAACTAGTATTTGTGAAAAGCAAACAAATTAAAGTATTTTGGCTATGTCTTCTATGAGTTTTCCATGATTGACTTTTAAGATGGTCTACTTTGGATTCTTTGAGTCTTTGAGGATTTCTGTTAGACTATTTCATTTTAATGGTTTGGATTCCTCAAGTTTGCCAGAACCAATCTCCTCCATGAAACCGTCCCAAATTGACTGTACCTAATTGATCACTCCAAGTCTCCTAATATTTGCATACAATTTTTATTTGTTCTCTTCTAAATTTCCTGTGCATATTTGTGAATATGCATTTCCTCATCTTCCGTGTCCCAGCAAATGGTAAGCATCCTGGAGGTTCTTGCTCTTCTTTTGAAATTTCTTAGGGCCTAGCGGTTTTCAGCAAAAAAAATACTGCAAAAGCACTAAATGCTGCTGCCTGACTTACCCTGATAATGAAATCATAGACTCTTAGGGCCAGAGAGACCACTGTACTATCCCTCAAATCTTGGGCCATCAGATCTTGGTTAAAAAGGTACACATTTCTGCTGAATGAGAATAACACCTGAGTTACAGTACCCTCTCGCCTTTCTAGTCACAGACACACACACACACAAAAACTCAATAGAGAATATAGATTACTGAATTTGAGCATTTTCACATTCCACTGCCCAATCACACCAATGACCAGGCATATTCCTTTTACTGGAAAGAAAGCAGAGAATGCGTTGCATTTGTCACTCTTACAGACACTGTTAAATTTCCTCACCTGCTACTGTCAGTTTTCCAGATGTCATATTTTCACCAGCATAAAATGTATATTCTCCTTCATCATCCTTCATCATGTTCAGGACTGTCAATTTGTATATTTTTCCACGAGCTTCGATTTTATATTTTTCACTAGGCTTGAGCTCCTTGTTCTTAAAATTCCATAGGACATCGATCCCTGCATGGGAAAGCTCGACCTCAAGGACCACGTTCTGTGTCTCAGTGCAGGTACTGTCATGAAGACCTTTGACTATTTTGATTTCTGGGGCGACAGGGGAGGAGAGCACAATTTAATTCGGTTATCACCACCGTCAGGAAAAAGAAGGAACCATGTCTAAGAATGAATGGAGGACAAGATCCTTACTTTCCACAGTGAGATTACAGCTCGTTTCAACTTTCCCGACAATCAGTTTGTAAGGCCCTTCGTCTGAGGCGTGGGTCCGGTTGAGTACCAACCGTTGCTTGGTTCCTTTGACGATGTCTTGGACGCGGTCGTCGGGCTTGATTTGGTCATCATTTAAGTACCATTTAACTGAAGTCACGTCTGGGACTGAAACCTTACATTCCAGAACCGCCTTCGTGCCTTCAATCACGTTCACGTCTTTGAGAGGCGTCACTATGCTCACACCTGCAGAGACACAATGGAATGAGTGGCAGAAAGGGATTTTGCTTCAACCTACAGCTCACCCAAGCCTCAATCCTATTGATTATGTCAAACACCGTGCTATGTGCTTGCTATTATTTTGTATTCTAGAGTTGGTAGACACGTTCCCTGCCTACTACGAATGCCTCCCAGATTACTGAAGCAGTGTGGCTTAGTGGAAAGAGCACGGGCTTGGGAGTCAAAGGTTGTGGTCACTAATCCTGTCTCCACCACTTATCAGCTGCGTGACCTTGGGCTAGTCACTTAACTTCTCTGTGCCTCAGTTACCTCATCTGTAAAATGAGGATTAAGTCTGTGAGCCACGAGGGGTAACCTGATTACACTGTATCTACCCCAGCTCTTACAACAGTGCTTAGCACATAGTAAGCACTCACCAAATACCATCATCATCATCATCATCACTGAATGGTTCAAAAATAATTCATTCAATCATTCACTCGTGTTTATTGAGTGCAGAGCACTGTACTAAGCACTTGGGGGCTACAATACAACAGTAGATAGTACAGCAATAAACCCCGATTGGACTTACTGTAAACGGAGACCCGTCCATTCGTCGAAAGTCCAAGGGAAGGAATGGTGAAGGAATAATTTCCAGCATCTTCCTTGGTCATGTCCTCAATGAGCAACATGTGTGATTGCTTGTCTATCACAATGTGAACCCGATCACTGGGCTGCACTTCCTGGCCATCTTTCATCCAGATGCCTTCCACGTTCTCCAGGGAGACTTTAACTTCAAGTTGTACAATGTCACCTTCACAGACTTTTTGATCGCTCAAGCCTTGCAGGATCGCTATGGGACGGGCTGTGGACCAATTGGCAAAGAAAATTGTACTCATAAAGGTCAATAAAAGCAATTCTTCCCGCGACATTTAAAGACCGACTTGAGTTCAAAGGCTTACGTCTCATCTTCAGACGACAGCTTGTCTTTTTCCCATCAACCACGAAGCTGTATTGCCCTTGGTCTTCCTTGGTAACATCCTTGACGGTGAGGTTTTGACGGCCACGGCGAGATACTATGGTATACTTGCCATTGGAATGCAGTTCTACATCACCGTGGTACCATTTACCTTCAACATTTTCAGGGGAAACGATGCATTCTAGTTCTCCCGACAGTGACTCTGGCACTTCTAGATCCTCGAGTTCTTTCACAAACTCAACAACAGCGCCTGTATTTTAAGAGAACGATATTTTTGAACGTCCATCATGAAGCCATGAAAATGAATAACCTGATTTTTTTTAGATGTTCACAGCATTATTGCAAATATAGAATTTATATTTAAAATAAAGGTTGAGGTTTGCCTTGAGGTTTAGCTTGGCCATTTTTTCAGATGTGGATCATGAAAGTTTGCCACATTTAGAAATGTTAATGAACCAAACTGGATCATCGCCTCTGCCGGTGAATATAAATTCATCTCCCTCCACCAGAAGGCCCAGTGAATCCACCGGGAATACCCAACCCTTTCCTACCTTGCCAACCAGGGTCCCTACCTCTGACATACCTTCTTTACTCCAGACCATGGTTATTTAAGCTGAAGCTTAATTTTTCTGTGTCTGTCCGTGTCTTTTAGGCATTTCTCCCTATGTATCTATAGCCAGTCCCCTCTCCCACTTATATTTTTAAACGGGGTGCCCCTTGAGGGAAGAGTTCCATATCTAATCCCCTCTTCTACTATATCCCAGTGCTTAGTACCGTGCCCTGCACACCACAGGCACTTAAGAATATTATTATTACTACTACTGCTGTTAAAATGGGCAATTCATTTTTTCATGACACAGAATATCTTTAAATGAGGCGAATCGAGTAAAGTTAGAAATATTTTTTATTACCTTCAACAATAAGTTTGGCTGTGGTCCTGATATTTTCATCCTCTACAAGTTCACAGCTGTAATCTTCAGCATCAGACATGTCGATTGTCAGGACAGAAAGGAAGTGGACCTTCCTATCAGAGTGCATCCTATATTTATCTCCAGAAGAAATTTCCACACCGTCCTTAAACCATTTCACTTTGACAAATGGCTCTGAAGTTTCACATTCAAAGGTTGCCATGGTGTCTTTTTCCTTAGCAACCACATCTTGTAATTCCTGGGTGAAAGTGACCAACTGTTTGGCTGCCAAAAAAAAAAAAAATCAGCAAAATCATTTTAAACCTGGGGCAACACAGATTGGAATGCAAATCGATATACAAGACATGTAGTGTGGGGTGATATTTAAAAATATATATACAAAATCGGTAGATGGAAAGTACCTTGAACAAGCAAGAACGCGTGGCTGGAGGTTTCACCAGCTACATTGATAGCTTTCACCATGATGCTAGCAGAGTCGTCCGCCGTGACATCTCTGATGACTAATTCGCAGACGTTATCCTCAGGCCAGTACCAGTATATGCGGTCAGAACGTTCGATCTTAACTCCATTTTTGTACCATTCACACTCAGGGTCTGGTTTCCCCACTACCCTCACTCGGAAATGGGCATCGGAACCCTGTCCTACAGTCTGGCTTTGAATTCTCTCGAAGATTTTGGGGGCTTCCATACTTGGACTCAGTTCGATCCTTTCGGGTTTAAAGGTCGGAATGGTGATCTGTCCCTCAGCGAGAAGGGCTTTCTTTTCCTCCTCAGTTAATTCTTTGGTCCAGTGAAGGAGTTCGTCCTTCGTCTTCTTCAGCATTTCTTCGTACGACTCATCCTTTTTGCGAGATTTGAGCTCCACAGCGGTGATGGCTTCATAGTAGCCCTCCTCTGTCCTCCTCTTAAATTTACTGCGCAGCTCTTCACTCTCTTCAGAGATCTTCTCGTGGGTGATTCTCTCGGCCCTTTTCAGCTTCACCACTTCCTTGGATTCCTTGGTATCAGCAGGTCGGTCTTCCTTCTGCACCTCAAACTGAAGTTTCCCGGATTCGTGGAGTTGGGTTTCGGCCTTGTGTTCGGGGGCTCGCCGGAGGACAGATCGGAAATCTTCCCTCTGTTCAATCTCCAGTTTCACTCTATGTTCCATGACGCCTTCGGGATTTTCTGCCGTGACCTTGACTTCTCCCGTGTCGTAGGATTTGCAGTCTACGATGTCCAGGTAGTAGATGCCGTCGTAGCGGACCCGAAACCTCTTGCTCTTGCGGATGAGCTGCCCGTTGAGATACCAGTTGACTTTGGGCTGAGGGTAGCCCGTGACCCGGCAACGGAACCGAGCCGTTTCCCCCTCGAGAACCCGGGCTGGCTCGGGGAACAGAACGATGTCTGGCTTTTGCTTCTCTTTCTGATCTGTCGTCACGCCAGTCAGGGCCCCCTCGTGGACCATCCTCTCCAGCTCTTCGATCCGCTGCAGTCCCTTCCTGCCTTCGGGCAGCTGAGATTCTTCAACGAGACTTTTCTCATCTTTAACAATGAGGGTAGCGGACGTGTGATCGGTCCCGTACTTGTTACTCGCTCTGCAAGTGATAACTCCGCTGTCCCTGTTGTAGGCAACTCCATAGTCAAGGCTGCAATATCCAAACTCGTTGATCATGCGGAGCCTGTTGGCGGCTTCCAGCGGCTTGCCGTCGTGGAGCCATTCCACCACCATGGTCGGGTCGCCGATTGGGGTGAGTCGACATTCGAAGTGGGCGGGCCCAAAACGCTTGAGCCTCAGCGACGTGAGCTTTTTCTTAAAGAAGGGCTTCTGTTGCTTCTCTTTATCGTAGAGGTCTCCCTCTTCCCACTGCTCTTGGCCATAACGCAGATGGAGCGGTTCCAGTTCTGGGGCGGCGATCTCCTTAGCTTTGTAGGTTCCCCGTGGGATGATCAATCTTCTCTCCGGTTCGGGCTCGGCAAATTCAACTTCCACGTTCACTTTACACCTGGTGGTGTCACGTCCCGCCTTATTGATGGCAGTCGCAGTGTACCACGCAGAATCGTGACTGACGATCGAGTCTATCTTAAGGGCCGCTTCACCCTTGGTTCCTTCGATTCTAGAACGAGCAGAAAATGATCCATGAGTCCACAGTACTCATAATTCACACGTTTCCTGACGGCCCTATAAACCGGGTTTTACTTTTCTCAAAAAACACTTACTTAATCTTTGGATATTTATGAGGTACAATGATATCACTGTTTTTCAACCAAACAATGTCTGGATTCGGATTGCCCGTAGCTCTGACTTTCATTTCAAGGCTAGAGCCTTCCTTTACATTCACGTTCTTCAGTTTTTCCACAAACGCCGGCTTCACTTGGTGTTCCACAGCTGAAAAGAAAAGTCAGTGTGATCAGGAAATGATCGTCTCAAAATTTCACCCAAATGCCATTTCTTTCAGGAAGCGAACCATAAATACCTTCCACAGTTAAAGTCATTGAGATTGAAGATTTTCCAGCCCTGTTCTGTGCAATTACAGCCCACTCTCCAGAGTCACTCGGGTTGGCAGGCACGATAATTAATGACTGCGTACCATCCTCTTTGATGACTATCTTATGGGTAAAGTCATTAACAACTTGTTCACCTGGAACACAGAACCAAAATGTTAGTTCCACATCCAGGCACTGTAGGACATTCCCATAATCAGTCATATTTACTGAGCAGTTACTATATGCACCACACTGGACTAAGCGCTTGGGAGAGTACAGTACAACCAAATTATCAGTCACGTCCCCTGCCCACAACGAGCCTACAATCTAGAGGGATAAGATCTCCAAGTAAAGAAAGCTACCGTACCATTATGAAACCAGAATGTTTCCGGCATAGGTCGGCCGACAACTTTCAAGTCAAATCTTGCTGTCTGCCCTTCTGCGCATTTGAAGGAGGTGGGTTTCAGCACGAAGACGGGCTTGTACAATCTCTCCAGCTGCGACTCATCTGTTTCATCCAGCCTCCGTCCAGGAGACACACGGGCCGGAGACATACGTGCGGGGGACAAGCGGACCGGAGACATGCGGGCCGGAGACATGCGTGCGGGAGAACGACTGGTGGAACGAGGAGAAATTGATCTGAAAAATAGCACACATTAAACATTTAAACTCGGCAACATAACCCAAGCTGATTTCTCTTCATCTTTATTACTATTAGTTTTAACAATACATGCTAAGCACTTATTATGTGCCAGGCACTGGGAGAGATACAAGATAATCATGTTGGATACAGCCCCTGTCCCACATGAGGCTCACATTCTAAGTCAGAGGGAGGAGAATTTAATCTCCATTTTACAGATGAGGTAACAGAGATCCAGAGAAGTTCAGTGACTTGCCTATAGTCACACAGCAAACAAGTGGGATGAAAACTCAAGTCCACTGCCTCCCAGGCCTGTGTTCTTTCCACTAGGCCAGGCTGCTGTTTATTCCAGATTCTAGACTTCACATCCTTGCCCTTTTGCCATGGGGCAGGGAGAAAAATTTGATCCGATTTTAGCTGAGGAAAACATTTGGAGGTGGCTGGTTATCCTTGAGCAGAAGGGCACCCGTGATGGGCACCGGTGATTAAGAATGTGCTCTGTTCTATCATTACCTCAGTCCGAGAACTTCCTGTGTGATCAAGGACAAGGCACTTAAGGTCTCTGGCACTACTGCTTCATTTGTATTCTGGAAACGGTACAGTAACGAGCCTTGGAGAGAACACCGAGATCTCGGAATGAAATGTGGAAAAACTGGGATATGAAATCCCAGGTGCTCAGTACAGTGTATTTTTTTTAAAACAGTATTTCTTAGGGATTATGTAACAAGTACTGTTTTAAGGACGGGGGCAGATACAGAGTAATCAGGTTGGACACAGTCCGTGTCCCACAGGGAGCTCACAGTCTTAATTCCCCTTTTACAGATGAGCTGACAGAGGCTCAGAGAAGTTAAGTAACTTGCAGAGGTCACAGAGCAGACAAGTGGTGGAGCCGAAATTAAAACCCAAGTCCTTCTGACGTCCAGGCCTGTGCTCTATCCGCTAGGCCATACTGCTTTTCATGCTCTGTTTTGTACACAGTGGGGGCTCAAGTAGTAACATGAAAACTACTTCTGATCATCTTACCGAATTCTAGTCATGGGTTCTGGTGCCGGCAAATAGGACGGGGCTGTAAAAGGTGCCGCGGGCTCCACGTACAATTTTCCAGAACAAATAGCATTGCCTTTGACGTTGCTGGCAAATGCCGTGTAGATTCCTTCATCTTCTGGGAGCACGACTGGTAAACGCAAGGTAGCCCTCCCATCCGGCAGAAATTCCATTTGGTATCGTTCTCCCGGCCGAATGCGCTTGCCATCTTTGTACCACGCAATCTGTAGAGGACAAGTTTCTGGAGTTTAGGCTAATTGAAAGAATAATGGTGATACTGCAATTTGCAGGGTATTCTTTCCAGCATTTGAGTCACATGCAATCTTTCTCCCCCGCCCCCTTTACCTTTGGTAATGGATAGCCAGACATTTTGCAATGGAAAGTAGCACTCTTTCCCTCAAAAATCCTGTAATTTTTCAATCTCAAGTCAAAGCCCGCTTCAACCGATTCCGATTCAGCAACATCAACCGCCATCCTCTCTTCTCCGTCTTCTTCGAGGAGTTCTTCTAATGTGGTCTTGATTATTCTGTATTCGATCTCTCTGATGAGTCTCTCTTCAAAGGAAGAGATATGGAATTCCTATGGAAGAAAAAATGGGATTCTGACATTAAGAAATGTATAAAGCAAGCACTTTTTTTGCTTTTAGACGTCTACAAAGCTAGGGCTTCAAACATTGGCACGGTCTTAATTCACTCTGTCCTTCCTACACGATAATGATAGACTTACCTGATCCTCTACAAAAGATCGGATCAAAACAGTATCTTTTGCCATTTTCTTCCTAATAAGTGCTTGTTCTTTTTCGTATTCTTTTTCATATTCCGGGTACGAAAATCCCGGTGCCATCTCTCCAACTTGAGGTTCTTGCACAAATGCAGTCCCTTGAGTCTGGTAAAGTGTTTCCTGCTGGGACCTCATCAGCAGGTCATAATCAGCTATAAGTGGAAAGAGTAAGTTAATTCCCGTTTTCCATATTAATTTTCATGTAAGCCTTGGGTGATCAAATGATAGGGCAAGATGATATTGCAGTGCATTATTCAAATAAGGTTATCATTTTAAAATGAGCTCTAAATGGTAATAAGTAGGTAGCTCTGTTCTGGAACCTCTTTGAAATGTGTCTTGATTGACTTAGCATATAATTCATAGGTTTGATCCGCTGAAATGCCTTCCGACACCCACAGGTTGTATAGGTATTAACCACAGGATCTGAACTGGGATATTATGGAATATCCGGGCTGATATGCCCACTGAAATTCATGCAGGGAGTTATTTATGGTTTTCATCCAGCTCAACAATGCCAAGAGGAAGCAAAGAGAATCTTCCCACACTCCTAAGCAGGCACAATGCATTAGGATATGATTTGTATGTTCTCTGAGGCACCAAAGAGCACTATCACAACCCCAGAATACTTTCAAGGGGATGACCAGAAGAGTGGTCAGAGTCTCTTAGACTTCCTCAGACATGCCCCCTTGGAGAGCCACGTATTGTTTTTTTCCAACCCGTGGAAACGCTAAAATCCCCTTTCCGACAGAAAATCATGACCCAAATCTTGATAGGTACTAGTCTGGGAGATGTTTACTACAATTTAATTTAGGATAGGGAAGTGCTACCAACTGAAATTAACCTTTGGCTAAAGTACCACAGTAACTACACCCTTGGAGACGTTCTAGTACCTTCTTCGAGCAAGGAGGCCGAAGCAGACGTCTCGCCATGTTTGTTCCGAATAACGATGGTGTATTCTCCAGCATCGTCGGCAAAAGTCATGGAAATCACCAGTCTGCACTCACCAGTCTGCTTGTTGTAACTGACTTTATATCTTTATTGGTGAATAAACAAAACATGAATATCGTGTATCAGTTTTCTTATATAAGAGATCACACCATATTACTTCTTGAAATAGATTTTTCCATTACAGATATAAAGCCAAGCATCTTGCTAGAAAGAGAAGCGTGGCCTAGTGCAAAGAGCCCAGGCCTGGGAGTCAGAGGACCTGGGTTCTAATCCTGGTTCTCCTGGCTTGCTGAGTGACCTTGGGTAAATCACTTAATTTCTCTATGCCTCAGTTTCCTCAACTGTAAATATGGGGATTAAATACCTATTCTCCCTCCTACTTAGACTGTGAGGCCCATGAAGGATAGGGACTGTATCTGACCTATTTAACTTGAATCTTTCCAAGCACTTGGAATGGTGTTTGACACATATTAAGTGCATAAAAAAGATCAAGTCTGAATAATGTAAAACCCTAGGAGAGGCCATTCCCAAGTTAGACCAGTGGTGCTCCCAATCCAGTATCCTAACTCCAATAGTGCTTAATAATAATTATTATGGTATTTGTTAAGTGCTTACTATGTGCCAGACTCTGTGCTCAGCGCCAGGGTGGATACAAGCAAATCAGGTTGGACACAGTCCCTGTCCCAAGGGGAAGTCAGTCTCAATCCCCATTTTACAGATGAGGTAACTGAAGCACAGAGGAAGGGAAGTGACTTGTGCAAGGTCACACAGTGGACAAGTGGCAGATGTTGCAATATGCAACGTTTCCCTCTCTGTCTGTAACACTCTCTAGTAACTTATACTATCCACCAATCCACCAGCCTGGTATTTTGTCCAAAAGTGGTATTAAATGGGGCTCAATGGCACATTCCATCCATAAATTTACTGAAACCTTTCTTGAGCCTTGCTGCCATCCTGCCCTTTCCTCTATAACACTCCCAACACGGCCTTCAAATAACCTATTATGGACCACGAACCATATCTGGAGACTAGAAATCTGGACTATGTTCACTGAGAAAAATCTTTGCCCATGATAAATGCTGTATCCACAGCTCTGTATTTTGGCCTGGACCCTGTCCCGCATTGTGCTCACAATCTAAGTGGTGGGAGGGAGTAGGATTTAATCCCCATTTTACAAATGAGGAAACAGAGGCACAGAAATGATAAATGACTTGTCCAAGGTCACACAACCAACGCCCTTTTAGACTGTGAGCCCGTTGTTGGGCAGGGATTGTCTCTATCTGTTTCCGAATCGTATATTCCAAGTGTTTAGTACAGTGCTCTGCACACAGTAAGCGCTCAATAAATACAATTGAATAAATGAACACATGGCAAGCGGGAATTAGAACCCAGGCTTTGCTCTTTCTGCTAGACCACGCTGCTATTGATCATCTGGATATTCCAGGCAGATCAGACTTTTGGCCTGAACTGGTCAAACACTTCAAACCAAAGTGGAGTGTTTTTAAACTCAATTGTCTAAATAGATGCTTAGACCAATTTGAATATCAAAATCGACTCTGGCAAAGCCAATAGATCAGATGAGAACCTACCTGTATCCAGTGGTGAGAGGAACACCAGCCTTTTTCCAGTAGACATGGGGTTTCGGGTTTCCTCCGATCTGACACTCGAAGACAACACTTCCCCCTTCGACTAATTTCTGAACCACTGGTTTCCTGATAAAGAAAGGAGCGGCTGGCTCTCCGGGTCCGGTGGGTTCATCGGTAATGCTGGTGTCCACCATGACCACATCTTTCGACTCCATGAAGCTGAAAGACATGTACCACTGTGTCAGTCCTGTTGGGGTGGCGAGGTCACACCAGGGAAAGGAGAAGGTTGTCCCATACTCCCAAGAGCAGAGACATATTGAAGAAGACAACACTTACCGTTTCTCCTCCGTAGTGACCTTCTCGGCAAAGGCGGCTGTCTCCCTGCTCTCAAATTCTTCGGATACTATAAGGAGAAGAGAAAAAGACTTGAGGATTCAGGCCACAGGCACCGTTTTGAATACAAAGGTGAAATGGGGTCTTGGGGGCAAGTAGGATTCAGGAAACACATCATTGTTCTTTGGATTTCCCAGCGCAGTTTGGAAGCTTTCAGGCCAGAGATCTGTGATGAGGGAGATTGAGTTCAGATCAAAAAGAGTGGCCCGATTTTCCCCATTGCCTCCATGAAATTTTCACCTAAAGTTCAGACTAAATTCTTTATACCACTCATTCCACTGGATTTACTGATGACACTAAAGCTTGTTTAGTAGTTGCCCATTACCTTCCTATCTGGACTATTTTCACTTCCCAATCAGAACCCTAGATTTTCAACATCATAGGTGCAGTTCATTCTGCCAGAACTCGTGTTTTAACTAATCCACGTGGCTAGAAGGTGATCGCAGAATTAGGGAACATTCTTCCAATGATGCACATCTGTCCCGATAGAGTGTGTGGCTGTGTCAGAAGTAACAGCTGTGCAATTGTGCCCGGTTTTGGACCCAGTGAATACTACAGTGTAGGCTTTCCTTAATGTAGGCTTCTATGAGAAGACAAACCCCAGGTTGTGGAGAAAAGGGAGTTTCATAAATATGAGTGCACTGATCTTTAAGGTAACCACTGAATGACAAATACAGGCAGGGAACTTGCTTTAAGTGGTTAAATGAGACATTCTTTTTTGATCTACTCAGCACAGACACTTGCCCTGTACAGCTAAGTAGCATGAAGTGCTGACAGTTCCAGCTTCGTTCACAGCAGTGCAAGTAAATCTCCCGCTGTCTTCAGCGAAGGCTTCGCGAATCATGAGACGGGCAACTCCGCTTTGGAAGGTGATTTGGAAATCAATGGAACACTCAATTTGGTAATCTTCCCGGTACCAGATCACAGTTGGGGATGGATGTCCAGAGATATGGCATTCCAAAGTGACGGATTCACCTTCCATGACGGTCACATTCTTAAGGCCCTGGATGTGAGAGAGATGTAAAGGAAATTATGTGTAATAATAATAATAATAGTGGTGTTCAAGTGCTTAATATGTGCCAGGCACTGTACTAAGCACTGGGATGAGTACAGTGCTTGGAGAAGCAGCATGGCTTAGTGGAAAGAGCCCGTCTGCTATAACCTTGGGCAAACCACTTCACCTCTATGTGCCTCAGTTACCTCATCGGTAAAAGGGGGATTAAGATTGTGAGCCCCACGTGGGACAACCTCATTACCTTGTATCTACCCCAGCACTTAGAACAGTGCTTGGCACATAGTAAGCGCCTAACAAATACCATATTTTTATTGTTCCAAGTAAATCAGGTTGGGCACAGTCCCTGCCCTATGCAGAGCTCACAATCTTAATCCCCATTTTACAGATGAAGTTACTGCAGCACAGAGAAGTGAAGTGACTTGCCCAAGGTCACACAGCAGACGAGTGGCAGAGCCAGGATTAGAACCCATGACCTTCACTAAACGAGGCTATGTCTCTTTCCTCGGCAGAGTGGAAGAAGGCACTCATAATAAAACTATTGGCTCTATCTCCATCCATGATTCCTCCCCACATCAGTTACAAGGCCATTTCTCTTCTGATGAAAGACCACCAGCAGTTAACCCTGACTTGACTGATGCCTCAAGAAGCTGGGAGGAGGGTCTCCTATATCCTCAGTAGAATGGGCGGGGTTGTATCTTCTCATGAGCAGAGGCTGAGGGGAATCAAAACTACCTATTAATCATTTCTACACCAGAAAACAAATGTGGGAATTTGAAACTAAGCTTGGAAATTCCCTCCTAAATAGTGCTGAAGACACTAAAGTTTCAAATGCAACTAATGATCAGGGATTTTCAGAGCAAGCTTGTCTGTAGGCTGTAAGCTCCGACGTGGGCAGGGAATGTATCTGTTTATTGTTGTATTGTAGTCTCCCAAGAGCTTAGTACAGTGCTCTGCACACAATAAGTGCTCAATAAATACTAATGAATAAAAGTAGATGCAGGGAATGAATACATTTCTTGCTTTTTACCCTGGAGGATGATGTGGATGTAAGTTTCGATCAGGATAGTTAAGCCACTGAAACAACGATCAGCCCAAAACAGAGGTACAACTTCAGCTCCTTTCTAGGCAGAATTCACTTCCCTTTTACAAACTATAAATAGCCCAGGGGTCTAAAGCTGCTGTTTGCAAATAAACAACTTAAGGAGTAACCAGGAGAACCAGCCATAGGCAAATATCAAAAATGGGACAGCAGAATGAACAGATGAAAACCTCTTTTTAAAAAAAAGTCTACCTTCTCCCATAATTTAAAACATCACTCACAGAGACTAAAGTTGGTGGAGTAACTGGAGCTTCTGCCGGTGCGGGTATTCTGGCCATTTCTGTAACCTGGAATATTCAAAAAAAGGATTATTCTATTGATAGAAGTACGTCAAAGGTTCGAAATTATCTGGCTTGTTTGCTGGGAAGAAAGATCTGGATATTAGCCAGAAGAGCTAGTGCATGATACCTTTCAGGAGCTGAATTAAGCCACTGAAGGGAGATTTCAAATGTAATGGCTAATCAATCAATTGCATTTCCTGAGCTCTTATTGTATGCAGATCATTGTACTAAGCACCTGGAAGAGTTCATTGGAATGGAGTAGAAGCTCTTTGAGTTTATAAATTAAGCTGGGAAGGCTGAGTGAGTATGCCAGCGAATGGACAGGGGCTTGTCAGTTGCTATTAGACACAATTTGACAAAACTGGGTGACAAACCTTGGGCTCTCTTTCCTGCCTTGCTGTGTAGTGTTCTTCACGGACTGAATCACGGGAGAATCTCACCCCGAGTTCCTTTTTCACCTCTATTCCAGCGTGACTCTTATATGTGTCAGCGGTGTCGGCGAAGGGGAACTGCGGGGACGGGCTGGGCTCTGCCCGTATTCTCGTGTCGACTGGTTTTACAAGAGGGGCCTTCACGGGCTTTGTAATCTTCTGAGTCGAAGTAGAAGTGGCAGAGAGCTCTTTTTGCAGAGTAGCAATGGCGGTGCCTGCTATGGAAACCTGAATGTGTGGTGACGGAGAGAAAGAGGCCTTTTAGTATCTTGCTATTCAATTCTACATCGTAAGCTCGTCTCCAGACTGTAAGCTCATTGTGGGAAGGGAATGCGTCCGTTTATTATCATATCGTACTCTCCCAAGCACTTAGTACAGCGCTCTGCACACAGTAAGTGCTCAATAAATACCAGTGACCGATACTGACCGAATTCAAGAGGCCCCCTAGATGGTTCTTCAGACAGCTACCTTGACCTCTGCTGGCACAGGGCTACTAGGAACTTCGTTACCTCCCACCCCTGCCCAAATATGGCGAGGTGTTGTTCAGACATGAGGGGTGGGGTGTGGTTTCTATATGTAGAAATTCTCTGCAGAACGCAATGCTACAAATAGAGCATCCCTTTTATCTGAACCATAAAATGCCATGAATATGAAGCCCCTCAGCCTAATGGCTTTTATTCATTTCCTGCACCGGATGTCAGAATCCGTTTCACTGATGCATCTTCCACCTTCCACTCTTACCTCATAGCCATGTTCCGTTTTAGGGACGGAAATTTTTGACACTGTGAAATGCGGGCTCGCCGTGCGGGGGCGTGTATGTTCCACGTGGACCAATCTTTCAGTCATCAGGTCCGACGTCCTCTTGACCTGCATTAAACAATGACCCATTAATCCACAATTCATTTCGTGATCCCAGAGGCCTTCACGTCGGAAGCGGATACGGTCGTCGGACATCGGGGGCCCGAGCGAGTCTTACCTGGGAGGAAATCTGCATTCCCGCTTGCTCGGCGGCAGAAACGTGAGGCTCAGAAGGAACCTGGATTACTGCCGGTTTGACTGCTTTAGGGACAACTTGTGGTTCGGATGCTGGGCGCCGAGGATGCTCGATGACTTTTGTTGCGGAAACGTGCTCCTTGTAGCCATATTCCAAAGTAGTTTTTTGAGCGTGAGAGTCTTCCGTGTGGACTGACTCTCTGGGCTCTCTGATCCGTGCATGATCCACGGCAGCCACAACGGTGGCTACGGCTTCTGCCTTTTTTCCAGCTCCAACCTAGGGATGAAGTTTGGAGATTTCATGAACGGTAATGTCACAGCTTCATGGGAAATCTGTCGTCACGGGTTGGGTAATCAACTAACAGACAAATCCAAAGACCTGTATTATTGTTGAGCATATTACATGGGAGATAAAGATCTGGGCTATAAAGGCAGTATAAAACACGCACTTATTGATTGCATGGATATAGGCTATCCAGGGAGAATAAAAATCCACAGCCAAAAATTCACATTCAATTGAGCAATCAATGGCATTAAGCGCTTACACTGAACTAAGTGCTTGGGAGAGTACAATATAAAAGAGTGGGTGGAAAAAAAGTGAAGTTGGCAGGGTCCAGCATGGCAGTGCCAGGAGGAGGAGAGTCTCCAGCCTTAGGAAGGAGCAAGTGGGTCAAAGGGAGGAAGACTAAGTTCTCCACCCTCTGGAATTTTTATCCCGGAACAACCGAAATTCCTAATTTCCTTGTCTCTATGGGGGAGCACAAACAGTCTCCAGTCAATCCAGAAAAAGAAACATTACAAATCCCCTTGTGTTGGATTGGAATTGAGGTGACTCTCATTCGTGCCACTGGGAAACCAGAAGCAGGGTAGCTTAGTGGCAAGACCACAGGCTTGGGAGTCAGAGGACCTGGGTTCTAATCCCAGCTCCGCCACTTGACTGCTGTGTGACCTTGGGCAAGCCACTTAACTTCTCTGTGCCCCAGTTACCTCATCTGTGAAATGGGGATTGGGACTGTGAGCCCCACGTGAGACAACCTGATTACCCTGTATCTACCCCAGTGCTTAGAACAGTGCTTGTCACATACTAAGTGCTTAACAAATACAAATACCATAATTATTATTATTACTGGGAAACCAGATTTGGGATTTTAAAAATCAAATTAATATAGCTTTTAACCCCCCTACTGACTCATGTTAGATTATGATGATGAAACAGGCCATTACCATTTCTCCCTTCACACAGCACCTATTTTCACCAGATCTTTTACTCCTTAATTTTATCTGACTTTGTATAATGATTACTTTCTAAAGCATAGAAGTGTTCTCATATTCAATCATATTTATTGAGCACTCACTGTGTGCAGAACACTGTATTAAGCACTTGAAAAGCACAAATTCAGCAACAAATAGAGACAATCCTTAACTATCTACGGGCTCACGGTTTAGAAGAGGGGAGACAGGCAACAAAAAACATACTCCATCTTTACCTACTTTCATGACAAAAAACAAAAGTCAATTCCATTAAATTATTTTAAAATGCTAAAGCTGTTGACACCAGCAGGTACATTAAATTCTTCCTCACCTGCTGGAATGAATGCAACATAGGTTGGTAAATATCCTGGCAGTCAGTTTATTTAAAAAAAAAAAATGACCTCAGTGCTGATTTTCAATCTCCTTTCTTTCAAGAATCCAGAGCCAATCACACTTAGCTCAGTGTCTGTCACAGAGTAAGCGCTTAAATACCATTTAAAAAAAAATCCCACCAAGAGAAGAATGGTGCATGTTAGTGAGTCAATAGAGAGGGAGCCGTGGGGAAAGTGAAGGGAGGAAATCTATGTTTAGAGTAATTTTTCAAGCTTTAGAGACTTAAATTTCAAATTCTGAGTTACAGAAAGAGTATAAAATAAGTACAGTAAGCACTTAAATACAGTTTATCAAGAGCCTGCAAATACTGGGGAAATTTTTCTAATCTATTTACAAGGGGGTCACAGTCACCTTTTCATGCATTAAATGTATTTGTTCTTGTCTGCTGGCAATTCCTTCTCTAGTTCTTGATATTGTATCTTCTTTGGTTCTTGTGGTAGTTATTGCAGAAGGCTTAGCAATTTTCTCAGCTTCCTTTGTCATCTAGTTTTAAAAGTGAAATAAATTAAGTTTAACATAATTTCAAAGAAAAATAAATCGGTAATTGATAAAAGAAGAGAGTGTTACAAGAATTATAGAAGAAAAAGTTATAGTCCACCTCTAGATTATTGAATACTAGGGAAAAGTGATAGATTAGCAACACTTAGCTCTCTGTATGAGTGATAGTGACAAACAGTTTCCAATTAAACATATTAAGATGAGTTGTGTTAATATTTTCTCCTGCACAGAAGTTTGGAAGTAAAATATGTGACAAGGAATTATTTCACAGCTAGAAGATAAAATCTATATTCACCTTTTCATGAGAAACTTGGATTTGTTCACGTTTAGTAGCCACTTCTCTAGTTCTCATAAATGATTCTTGCTCTTTGGATTTCGCAGTGGCCACTGCTACTGAAGCAAGAGCTCTTTTCTCAGTTTCCTTTCTCATCTAATCAATACAGTAAAACCAAGATTTGAATTCCAACATGGCCTCAAACAAATTATGAAATAACACGATGGTCAATGAAGGGGGGCCCAAAATAGATGATGAGGACAAGGAAGGTTAAATTCCACTTGAAATCCTTGCAAAATGTTTAGAAATCATGATGCTTATATAGATTATATTAATAACTGCAAATGAGTATCCTCATTCTGTATTATATTAATAACTGCAAATGAGTATCCTCATTCTGTAATATTTTATAAAATTGTTAATTTTTTTTTTTTACAAGCTAGACCATGCATGTGGAAGAGGATAATTATCATGAAAAGAGAACTGCAAACATGTTACTAATAAGTGAAGATTATAAATATAGGGAAAAAACAAATAAAATCCTTATTCTGTAGTAAATTTGAGATTTGCTAGTTAATAGGAATAGGTTAAATGGGTGAATTTCACATCTATGTTCTCTCCATTCACCTTTTCATGAGTTATGTGTACTTGTTCTTGTGACGTCATGAATCCTTCTCTAGTTCTGGACACTGTGTCCTGTTCTTTGACTTTAGGTGTGGCAATTATTACCTTGGGTACCACAGTTTTCTTAGTTTCTCTTGTCATCTGGTTGTTACAGTGAAAAAAAGTTTACATTCCATGGGAATCCCAAATGAGAGCAACATGGGTCCAAAAATTGTGAATGTTAAGCAGTAAAAGGAGATGAAAAAGTAGACAAAACTTCTTCCTCTAGACAGTCCTTTCAAAAGCATTCATGGAATGACTGGATAGTCTCAGATATGTTTACACTGGTTAAATATAGCCAGATTACAAATGGGCAAAAGTGAATATGTTTAGAACCCAGGTCCATGCTCTTTCCACTAGACGATGCTATTTTTCCAGATTCTTGTGTTGTGCTTGATTTTTCTCTAGTTCTGAGAAAGGTTTCTTGCGCTTGGGTTTGAGCAATGATAACTATGTAGGGACAGTTGTCTTCTCCTTATTCTCAACTGATTATAAAAAAGTGAAACTAAAATTTGAGTTCCATGTGTTCTGCCTCTTTCTCTTAAATCCCCACCAAATGAAAGTTGAGAGGAAATATCAGAACAATTGGACAAGCCCAGGAAAGGAAGATAGAGTTTCCCACTAAAAATATTTCCTTCCTTTCTCCTTTCCTTTTTAGTCTTATATTCAAGCAGGAAAACAGACCCTAAAATGGTCATTACTGTTGGAGCTGTTTTCATATTCTACCGAGCGCTTAGTAAAGTGTCTTACCCACAGCAAGTACTCAAAATACACCAATTAATAAACAACACACAGCAGGAACCACAGGTAATGAAGGGATGGGTTTTGGCCTTGACTGACAATAGCTGATCAAAACAAGACTTACCGTTTCATGAGTTATGTGCATTTGTTCCTGTTTTGTAGCCTTTCCTTCAGTAATTTTCGATACTGTTTCTTGTTCTTTGGCTTTAGCAGCCGAAATTATTACCTTAGGTACAAAAGCTTTTTCAGTTTCTTTTCTCACCTGTTTTTAAAAACAAAACACATTCAATTTAATGTCTCTATTTGACCAAAGCAAAGTGACATTTAGGAATACGACCGAGTAGGAAGATCAGTTATTTTTCAGAGGTACAAATGTTTCTTTTATAATGTAATTCAGGTTCTGCTACCCCAATTCACAGAGATAAACAGCTTGGCTAAAAAAACAAACTGGTATAAACTCCTCAAAGGCAGGGACTGTGCCTTTTATATATACTTTCCCAAACACCTAGTACAGTGATCTGCATGCAGTAGTTATTCAAGAAATACTTTGAAATTAAAAATGTTCCCACAGGTTACTATGTACTCTTTCTAAGGATTAACAAAAAAAAAAAAGAAAACTTTTCACCAGCATTTTTTCCTACTGGACTCATTTTGAGGTACAGACACTACTTCAAAAAAAAAAAACAACCTTTGTCTTACAAGTCGAGTGTCGACAGAGTTAAGAGATATGAGAAGGAAAATGGTAAATTTAGAGAACTTGAACTTCATCTGAAAAGGAAACACATTTCAGAGAGCCCAATCCCTCAAGCTTGAAAGTTGGTAGGAACAGCACTATCTGAACTCCAAACTGATTAAAGATTTTCCTGAATGATAGATCCATGTCTTAAAGAGGACACTGCCCAACTATTGGCTATTTTTTGGCTATGCTGGAAACCTCATAGTTTAAACAACTGTATTCAAGTGGAAGATCCGAGTCTTGGAGAGAGCACAACCCAGTCAATGGCTTTTTGGCTTCTGTGCGGACACAAACTCACCATTTTAATTCCTGCGAGCAGTAGCAGAAATACCATAAACAGTGTACCTCCTGTTGTGACTTTATCTCCTTCCCCGTGAAGGACCCCAACAGCACGAGGCAAATAAGTCTCAAATCCCCTCGGGATTTAACTCTTCTGGTTGCCTTTATCTGGCTGCCTTAGGCGCCACTGATCTGTGACTCATACCTGCCCCACGTGAGGTTTAATTAGGGTCAACAAGCCTCCTCATTTGTAGCAGGTGTGAGCCCTGAAGCCTTGAAACTCACCACTAAATTGAGGGAAAATGGCAAAAAAAAAGGCATTTACTAGGCACGAATAACTAGATGGTCAGTTATTTTTCTGAGGTACAAATCCTGAATTAAAAGAGCCAAAACTTCTTAGAAAAATGTGATTCAGGTTCGGTTACCCCTGTTCTAAAGGGTAAACAACATAGCTTGCATTTCATTCATTCTTTATTCACTCAATTGTTTTTATTGAGCACTTGCTGTGTGCTCAATACTGTGTGCAGAGCACTGTACTACGCACATGGAAAATTCAATATGACAATAAACTGACATTAAACAATAAACATTTTGCTGTGGGGCTGGGGTGGGGGGAGAACAAACGGAGTCAAAGCAATGCAGAAGACAGTGAGAGAAGAGGAAAGGGAGGGCTTAATCAGGGAAGTCCTCAAAATGATAAAATGCAATCAGATGGCTTATGCATTTGGGTTGGAAAATGAGTGATCTTTCAACAATATGCTTCATTTGGCCAGAACATAAATGTGGTGTTGGAAGAAACGATAAGGTACATGCTAACAGGTCATATCAAACTGCATGTAGGGGTCAGCAAAAAATGTAATCCTCTTGATATAGGACAGTGTATAATATTCTCTATTGTTATCTACAGTGACTACTTTGCAGTAGGGCATCTAGGAAGCAGCCTGGCCTAGTGGATAGAGCACAAGCCTGTCTGCTTAGTGACCCTGGGCAAGTCACTTTACTTCTCTGTACCTGGTAAAATGAGGATTAAGACTGTGATCCCCCTGTGGGGCATGGACTGGGTCCAACCCAATTTGCTTTAATCTACCCCAGTGCTGCCTGGAATATACACAGTAAGCACTTAACATCTGACATAATTATTATTATCAACTACATGATTGATTTGTCAACAATGTCTGCAGCGTCCCCAAATTCTAGGACTTTGCAGCATCTGAAAACTGCCATTCTCACCTTTTCGTGAGTAATGTGTATTTGCTCTTGTTTGGAAGCAAATTCTTCTCTTGTTCTTAATATTAATTCTTGTTCCTTGGTTTTATCAGCGGCAACTGTCACCTTTGTCATGGCAGTCTTCTCCGCTTCCTTTCTGGTCTGATTTTCAGAGAGGAAAAAAAAATTAAAATATTAAGAGTGAGTGCTGTTTACATGAAAGCAAACATAAAATATGGAAGCGGTGTGGTTTAGTGCAAAGAGCCTGGGTCTCGAAGCCAGAGAATCTGGGTTCTAATCCTGGATCTGCCACATGCCTGCTGGGTGACCTTGGGTAAGTCATGTCACTCTATGCACCTCAGTTTCCTCACCTGAAAAATGGGGATTCAATACCAGTTCTCTCTCCTACTTAGATTCTGAGCCCTATGTGGCACAGAGACTGAATCTGGCCTGATGATCTTGCATCTACCCCAGTGCTTACTACAGTGATTGGATCATAGTGAGCACATAACAAATACTGCAATTATTATTCTGTGAAGATGCATATATATACATATATGCGTGTGTGTGTGTGTGTGTATTTGCCCTTCCGTTTATGCATCTTACTAAATCAAGCTGTCCTTCATGCTCAAAGAAGTTTTGACTTAAAGTGAAATTCACCAAGGGGGCATGGAAGGCTAAAGAGGAAAATGAGACAGCCATGGTCCTGACTGAGTTGTGCATACACAAAGACTGTACTTTGTAGGTTCAGAGAGAAAGAGGAAATCGAGTAGCTTAATCTGCAGTAGTAAAACTCTCATTTTAAATTTGAGAAGCACTTCGCCTTACGACTGTAAGAATAATCTGAGATTTGATTCCAGTTCACTTTAATGTCCCCTTCACTGGACAGGAAAAAGACCTGGGAAAGTTCTGGGATATAAGTCGATTTGCCATGAGAGGATCCTGGGAGAAGGATGTTATTTCTTGCTAGAGATCCTTTAACTCAGCCACTCTCTTCCACACATTTCATGGCCTGGCTTGACCATCCACCCTAAATGCCTTGTCCAACAAGGCTCACTGTCACTGCCCAGCTTGGCCTCGCAGTAGGGAGCAGTGGGTGGACATCAATCAACGGTATTTACTGAGCACTTACTGGGTATAGAACATTGTACTGAGCGCTTGGGAGAGTACAATATCCCAGAGTTAGCAGACACGTTTCCTGCCCACAGTTTAGAGGGGGAGAAAACTATATTCTAATTCTGATGCCATTAACGGACTGTAAGCCCCATAAGGGGACAGGGCCGTTTCTGATCTGATTGCATTGTATCTTCCCCATGGCTTAGTACAATGCTTAGCACACGGCAAGCAGATACAGATATCTCAACTGTTTATTAGACTGCAAGCATTTTGAAGGCAGAGACCACAGGTTTAATTAATTTTGTATGTTCCCAAAGTGAACAAGAGAGTGCTCTGTCTACAAAAGTTATCAATCAATACAGCTTATATCAATATTGAAACAATCAATTGTTCCATTCTCCTGCAGTTCCTGAGTGCTTGGGCATGCAGGATCTGAAAAGCCCTGTTCCAAATGATTCTTTAATGAACTGAGAAGGGCATGATAATAATATCTCCATTAAGATTAATGTTTTGACTTGGAATAGTGCTCTTGTTTTTCCAAAGCACATTCACATCATTCATGCCATA
This sequence comes from Ornithorhynchus anatinus, assembly GCF_004115215.2. Taxonomy (NCBI): domain Eukaryota; kingdom Metazoa; phylum Chordata; class Mammalia; order Monotremata; family Ornithorhynchidae; genus Ornithorhynchus; species Ornithorhynchus anatinus. The sequence goes on from NC_041736.1 coordinate 21,247,304, forward strand.
TTCTGACAACAGCCTTATGAGTTAGGGAGAGGAATTATTCGTTCCATTTTACAGATCCCGGGGACTGGCATTGAAAGAGGTTAATTGACTTGCCCGAGGACGCACAGAAGTGACTATGGAAGAGCTATAATACCAATCTCCTGGCTCCCATTCTCTTCCCACCGGACCCCACCATTAACTTGGGGAAAATGATCTGGCACCATGCTGAGGTGGAGAACTTGATTGAATGAATGAATTGTGTTGGTTCTCTTTGATAGCTACCTGTTCTTGACCAGGTTGAATGTGCACTGCAGTTCTAGTTGTCCTCATTGCAGTCTCCTCTACAGCACTTGTAACTGGTTCTCTCACTCTTGCCAGATCAACGGCAGCAACTACGGTCGCAACAGCTGCTGTTTTGTCACTGTCTTGTATGACCTAAATTGGAAACACCAAAGACAACTCTTCCTAATGGGAATTTATATAGCGATGTACTGTGTAAAGACATACTTTATATACCTGAACTATATCTACCAATTCTGTTATATTGAAATCTCCCAAGTCTTCAATACAGTGCGCTGCACATAGTAAGTGTCACTGAAAACAATCGATCGATTGCTTGAACTTTCAGAGGCAAACAGCAAATATGCCACCTCTAGACATAAACTCCTTGTGGTCCGGGAAAGTATCTACCACCTCTATTAAACTGTACTCTCCCAAGCGCTTTGCACAGTGCTCCGCACGCAATTAGCGTTCAGTGACTACAACTGATGGGTTATACCCACTGGAAATCAAAATGTAGTATAGAGATTAACTAAAACATAATAAGGAGCCTTAAAATTGATATCTATCATGAGTCAATGTGTCTCCTCCATGTGCAGTGATGACCACGACCGTACTGATGCTCAGGTTTGGCTCCGTAAATGTGAACAGTCGGCCTTGGATGCTCATTGCCTGGACCTACTGCAGTGCCAGGGATTCAAGTCAGAATTTTTGTTCCAGCCCCGCAGATAGTTCCCCAGATTGATTCTCCCACCTCTTACCTGTTTTGCCCCACCAGCTATGGCTCCTGTAGTCACAGAAGCACTGGCAGCTGCTCCAGTGGCCCCAGTGATGGTCACCTGCTCTTGCATACCATATCTTCCTTCCCATCGTTCTTCGGTCCTGATCTGAGTGGAACTCGTTACTGTCGTTTCCTTCATCTGGGATTCTGAGGTAGCCAGGTAGCCTTCTTGCTTCCAAGGGGGCGGGACCTCAGTGCCCAAAGCCATGGAGGTGCTTTGTGCTTTTCGGATCAGTAATGGAGACTTCACAGGTCTGATGGGGGAAGATGAGAGTCTCCCAGCCGGGGACACAGACCTGGGGAATCAAGGGGAGCAGTTCAGTGTGATCTAGCTGAAGACTGGAGTGAAACTGGCAGTTTCATTCATTGTGCATTTGGAAAAAACAATCTCGTCCCATTAGCCTATTTACATTTCCTTACGAAGCAAAGAATTCCATCAAAAAATGGCAATTTGATTCAAATCATGGTAAGCTTTAATCTCTGTGGGAAAATGTGATGTATCTATCTCCCTCACTTACTCGATTTGTCTGGGCAACCGGATTTTATACCATGCATGTTTCTTTTAAACTCAATGGAAGTAAAAGTGCCTGTATGCAGTGGTTTCATTACACTTGATATATGTTGGTATTGTTCTTTGTTATTGATTTATTTTGGTCTTTCATTTTCCCCTATGTTTATCTAATCTTTTCCCTAAGACTTTTTTTCCTCTGAGGAGTTGTGAAAATTGGTTTGTACTGAATTTTGCAATTCCGTATTATAGAAATGCATCAATAGTCTTCATTAACTTGGGGTTTTTATGATGAAAAGACGGTCTCTTGGTGAACAGGTCAACCGGGACCCCAAAATTCACACTCAGATCTTGGTACACTGCTCTGTAGATAGCAAGCTCTCAATAAATTCCGTTGACTAAGAGTTCAGGATTCACTGTGGGCATGGACTGTATCTATTTACTCTTATATTGTACTCTCCTAAGCACTTAGTACAGTGCTTTGCACACAGTAAGTGCTCAGTAAATATAATTAGAAAAAAACGGGTTACCCATTGGAAGCAGCAGTTCTGCAGATTTTTTTACAGACCTTTTTCAGTGGAATAATGAATTTAACTAGACCCTAATAATTTTTTCCCCCTAGATGGCAGCAGTGCATTATTATTTTGGCCCATTCTGTCTTTAATCATCTGAAAAACACCATTTTTAAACTTGCGCTGATAGCAATCAGTCATTCATGTTCAAGGTGTGTTTGCTTTCTGCTACTAAATTTGAGTGGAAATTAACAGTAAGTTCCCACAGTTACAATTATGAGGAGAAATGTACACTCAGTCTTCTTGGAAGAAGGCTCTTGGTGAAAACAGTAAGCAGACTAGAGGGGTTTCTAGAAAAACAGTTCTCTGTTTTACAAATGACTGCACCATACATCCGTCAGTGAGGATTAGTTTAAAATAATGTGGGGATTTCTGTTATTAAAGGAAAAAATGATGCCAGATAGTTCAGTTTACTCTCTGTCCCTTATTAGTCTTACTGTCTTAGTCAAATAGCACTCTGGTAGTCTAATTTGAGGAAAAATAATTTTTTAAAGACATGATTAGTATGACAAGAATGAGCAGCAGCTGGCATAGTGAGAGCATACAACTATGGAAAAATCAATGTAATTGAAGTCATTATAGGAAAGTGTTCCATTTGGTTCCTACAGGGAAAATCACTCAGACCCAGCTAGATGCTATGAATTTATTCAATGAATTAATTTTGCCTTACTCCAAATTAAAATGAAAATCAAAAGGACACTGAATGGATCTTTCAGATATACCTTCCTTCCTTAGTGTCCATTTTTGTCTCCGAATTGACATATTTTCACTTTTTCAGTTTTAACAGTAATTTCTTGGCTGTTTAATTTGGCATGGTCTTGGGCCGAAGGAGCGGCCTGAGGTCTAGAAAACCTTGGGCTTTTTGATCACTCTGAAGAGCACCTGTGGCTCTGGGATCTTCTGGTTGTGACTGCCTCCGCTACTTGAGGATATGCCAAACATTCTGGGAATTTCGTGATAGACAACCTGGGAGTCGAGATGAGATTTAAGAAATCCATTTTCACCTGAGAGTTCGACTTGAATTTGGTTTCCAAAGCAGGTTGGTTACGAGAATGACCAATATCATCATGCCACATATCTGTTCAGGATTTCTGATTCTTAAAGTTGCAGATGTGAAAAACGCTTGGCCCTATTTCCTGCACTATTCTCTCAAACTGTGGGTCCGAACCTTTGTCGTGTCCCAGCACGTGAAGGAATAAATCTCTTGTAATTCTGTCATGTCTCTCATGAATCTGGACTTCACTTGTGTAAAATATCTTTGTGAAAATGCTTGCTAATGCAAATGGTGTTAAATGCCATTCGGTAGCTAAAATGGCCCATCAAAGCCATGAGTGAAAGGACCACCTACTAAGGAATGTTAAAGTCAAATGACTGAGCTTTCATTCTCTGACTCCACTCCTTAGTCTTCTCCCACCCCCTAAGAAAGACTGCAGAGCAGCATGTTGTGACGTACGGGATCCCACACAAGCTATAGAGAAAGTGCAACACTTCTTGCCTCCTCCATGAATTCTTATCTTTAGGTTTCCTTCCAATTCTTCTACTTTCTCCCATGACAAAAACATGCCTATGTTCCGCTTCAAGATTAATTAGACTCGATCGGTCACTCTCTTAAAGCAACTACCTAAACTAACCCGAACCCATCCGTAGCAAACCATGCATAGTCGTCGGTTCCGGTTGGCTTCATCTCTTAGGCAAGGGTCAAAGGGATCTGACTCAGTCCCTTTCTAGGTGCCATTTTGTTGGCGTATTTTCAGCCGCTCTCCTCCGTGTCTCTGCATCTGGCTGGCAGAGAAATGCCAAAATGGTAATGGGACTTTCTGAGGAGTGGAAGGGCCCTACCTGACAGGAGATGGTGTTGGCGCTCTGACGTGTCTGACAGGAGATGGCGACTGTCGGACAGGAGACGGGGATTGCTGTCGGGCCATCTGTGCTTTCGCGGCAACGGCTGGTGGGGTGGGGGACCTGGATTTCGGTTTAGGTGGTATCCGGGGTGGGGTTTTGTGGGGCAGCTGTTGTCCGCTGGCACTGTCTATCACCATCTCGACGGTTGCGATTGATCTGGCATCAAAGTGGGCTTCAATTTTCTGTAATGATTAAGGAGAGAAAAGAATCGAGATGGAAACCCAGCCTTCAGGAGACACGGCTGTCACAATTATGGGCGATTCAACCCTTGAAGACCGGCGGCCGGGTGGCAAAAATACCTTTTCAATTCGAGTTTGTCTTGTTTGAGAAATCTGAGCAGTTGAAGTCGAAACAATTGTTTTAGTCTTTTTAGCGGGTACAACATCTTCGCCTGTGAGAGGGGGAAGGCATACACTTAGTAGTAAGAAGGTAGAGGTGGAGTTCAATTTCAATAATACAGTACTTGGCAAATATTAAGTGCCTAACAAATACCACAGTTATTATTAAATAGCTACGAGCAGTTTCAAGGAGAAGCAGCGTGGCTTAGTGGTAAGAGCGCAGGCTTGGGAGTCAGAGGTTGGGGGTTCTAATCCCAGCTCTGCCACTAGTCTGCTGGGTGACCTTGGGAAAGCCACTTAACTTCTCTGTGCCTCGGTTAACTCATCTGTAAAATGGGGATTGAGACTGTGAGTCCCACGAGGGGCGACCTGATTACCTCGTATCTATCCCAGGGCTTAGAACAGTGCTTGGCACACTGTAAGCATTTAACAAATACCGTAATAATCAAGGCGCCAACGGGTTTTCTGGTAGTTTCAGGACTTCTGCATAACAATATAATTGGGTTGAATCTGGGGAAGTGGGATGAAACTTGCTTAGAAGTGAAGCTATTGGCTTCTGAATGGCTTCAAATTTCATCTGCCATACTGGGCTCTAATTATCCTCAAACTGAATGTTCTCTAGGCTGGAAGCTACTTGTGGGTAGGGATCAGATCTGTCAACTCTAGTGTAATCTCCCAACTGCTTAGTTCAGTGCTGTGCACACAGTAAGCACTCAATAAATGCTACTGATTACCTGTTCCAGCTTCTGATTTCTGCCTGCTCAATGGTTTCAGAGTCTAGTTGGGTGTTGGTGTTCGGTGCTGAGACTCACAAGTACTGAATTCCGCTCACTTGAGCCAACGACATTTTCAAGATAGCAGTCCCGGGCCCTTGGGCTGAGTCTATTCCATTGGAGCCAACCTTTTACTTTTAATACAGAGCCAAAAGGGCTTGACTGTAAGTTCCCCCTTTAGATTGTCAGCTCCTCGGGGGCAGGGCTCAAGTCTATCCCATGGTATCGTTCTCCCTCAAGCTCTTGGTATGGTGCTGTGCATATAATACATGCTTAATATGTACCATTGGGTGATTGAACGATTGAGCTCACGGATTAGTAATCCACATTTGTGAGTTGTCTAAGCTCTCGGTTGGAAATTCTCAGGTCTTATCAGAGATCTGGCAGGGAGAGGCTGTGAATACATTTCAAAAAGTTGTGGGATTGATACTGCTGCCATCTCTCCCACGAAGTCGGCACCCCGTGCTTGCTCATTTAAGCCTCCTTTCCAGTTCAGATGGTCCAACACTTTGACTTGGTCCAGAGCTTGCCAGGACCCATTCCCATCTAGGAGCCCTTACCCCAAGGTTTCACTTTCATTACCTTGAACCAGTAATTCGGCAGTTGAAGTAGCTCTTCCAACACTATTCGTGGCATTTACTGAATAGGTTCCAGAGTCTTCAGGATAAGCTTCGGCAATTAATAAGCTGTAGAGGTCGCCTTCTTGTGAAATCTGAAAATCAGGGGAGCTTTGGATTTCTGCTCCGTCCCAATAGAACTTCACCACAGGTGTAGGGATTCCAGTCACTCTCACGTCAAGTCGAACTTGGCTTCCTTGTCTCACTGTCATGCTCTGTAGTCTTTGTAGAAAGTTAGGTGGTGCTGTCTCTGCTGCAGAGGTTAAAAGAAGGAGAGGAGCAGCAAAATGTCAGACACGAAAAATTAGCCAAGAGATCAAAAGTGCATGAACTTTGAACCAACGAAGGCTCAGCGAATGGGTCATCTTTGATGGTGGTTGAATTTGGCTTAGTCAACAAGGTGGCAAGGATTGGACCAGTCAGCTTCTACTGGGCCATTCTTCCGCTTCCTTTTCTGAGGTGTTCTGTACCATAACCCCCTTGTTACTGCATTTCTTGGGGGCTATACTGGTATTTCTCCCATCTCCCTTTCAGCAAGGCAACTGATCACATTTTAAGGTGACTGCATAGCTTTCAGTAACTGTCCCTTTAAAATTAACTTCTTTAAAAGTGTTCTAGAGTGCCAAGAAAAAAGTTCTGATTTGATGTCGGTCTCATGGGCACACCTGTGGTTTACTTGAATGCTAATTTCTAATTGAATTAGCTTCTAAATTTTCCCATTCATCTCTTCTCCTATTTGATTCTTATGCTGTGTAAATATCCTTGGAAAATCCAAATATTTATCTGCTTTCCAAACCGCAGTCCTAATAATATTGTAATGGGTTGTTAATTGTGCTTCGGAAGGGCATTTTCCAGTTAATTGGGTGGAATGAATTTTAAAATAGTGTAAGTGTTTTGCTGGGGCAGATGGGATTCGTCTTGAAATGACAGCAATGAAATAGGTTAACAACCCCTTCTGATGGTAAAGATGAACCCAGACTCAAGGGAGAGAGAAAGCATTAGAAAAAGGAGAGGGCACTGTGCAAGGAGCAAGAGATATTAAATTTCATCGTTTTGAAGGTATTTGTTAGGCGCTGTACTATATTGTACTAAGCACTGGGGTAGGTGCAAGGTGGTCAGGTTGGACACAGTCCCTGTCACACATGGGGATGACAGTTCCATTTTACAGATGAGGTAACTGCAGCAGAAAGATGTGAAGTGACTTACCCAAGGTCACACAGCAGATAAGTGGCAGAGCATGAAATACCCCACACAGTGGCAAAAGAACATTCTCATACCTTGCTTTTAAAGCTATAGGTCCTTCGAACTGAGAGGGATAATAAGGTGATGTCTGGGTGCAGCAAGTATTAAAGGCAGGTTTGGGGTCACACCTACTTTCTAATATTAAAAATACAAAGGGAATGATGCATTGAAGACCAGAAATCATGTAAACTGAAACACGGCGGTTTGCCCTCCTGGGTGTAAACTTCCCCAGACTTTTGTTTTTGTTTAGGGCTTGTTTTAGGCAGGCAACATTATAATATTGTTATACCGTACTCTCCCAAGCACTTAGTACAGTGCTCTGCAGACAGTAGGCGCTCAATAAATATAATTGACTACTTCTGGGGAAGCAGCGTGGCCTAGTGGCAAGAACAATCAGAGATCACGGGTTCTAATCCCTGCTCAGCCACTTGTCTGCCGTGTGGCCTTGGTCAAGTCACTTAACTTCTCTGTGCCTCAGTTCCCTCATCCGTAAAATGGGGATTTAGAGTGTGAGCGTCATGTGGGTCAGGGACTGGGTCCAATTTGATTACCTTGTATCTACTCCAGGACTTAGTACAATGCTTGGCACATAGTAAGCGTTTTGCAAATAATTATTATTATTATTATTACTTGGGAACCTGTTAGTGTGGGTGTGGGTGGGGGGGGGGGCTTCTGGGGATCCCCCTCCCCACCACCCCCACCCGCCGGCCTCAGGAAACCGCACCGCACCTGTAACAAGTAGTTCAGCAGTACTAGTCGCTTGTCCAGATCCATTGGTGGCTCGCAGGGAATATCTTCCACTGTTACCCTTAGTCACAGCAGCGATCGTGAGTCTAGCGCGGCCATCGCTAAACGAGATCTGCATGCCGGGCAGAGAAGCAGCTGAAAGAACCTGGCCATCCCGAAACCAGCTCACCTCAGGAACTGGAAAACCTGCAGCAGGAGGGAAGACCCAAGAAGGACAGTTCAGTATCCCTACAGCTAAGGATTCCTGCAGGGTTTTGTGCCAATTCCAATCAATCAATCTGTCAACCAATTGTATTTATTCGTCATTTCAATCATATTTATTTATTCAGTCGTATTTATTGAGCGCTTACTGTGTGGAGAGCACCGTACTAAGCTCTTGAGAGAGTACAATATGACAATAGACAGATTCCCGCCCACAGCGAGCTTACAAGTCTGGAGTGGGAGACAGACATTAATATAAATCTATAAGTGACAGATACGTACGTGAGTGCTGTGGAGCAGGGAGGGGGGATGAATAAAAGGAGCAAGTCTGGGTGACGCAGAAGGGAGTGGGAGAAGAGGAAAGGAGGCCTTGATCAAGGAAGTTCTCTGGCAGGAGATGTGCCCTCAATAAGGCTTTGTAGGGATTTATTGAGCACTTAGTTTATGCAAAACCTAAATTTCTTAATCTCTCTGTGCCTTAATCTGTAAAATGGGGTTGGTAATGCCAGCCTCTCCCTATCTCACCGGGAGGCTTCTGGGATCAACTGAGACAATTAATATGAAAGCTTTTTGGAAAAATAAAAGCTCTAAGGAAAGTCAGGGCATTATTATTAATGATGAACAATTAATAATTATAATTAATAATGGTAATAACAATGATTGTGATGGCTACTGTTGTTATTGTCAATATTGTACCTTCAGCATGTGGCAAATACCTCCCCCAGATCTGGAGCTATATTTGAATAAATTCCTATGAACCGCTATGCATACTAATGACACGGATTATGCAAATGAAATGTTCTGCTGCATTGTCTTCTTGTACTCGGGCTTCCATGCAGGATAATCGAATGTTCCAGGGAATTCTGGGTGCAGTCGCCCACTGTCTCGGCAAATAGATGAAAAGGTCCACAAAAGTTTAACTACTTAATTGCCCCGATTCAAGGAAGACGAGCCGCATCGCAATTCCCGGGATGGAATGGCATTAATCCTATTGAGAAGCAGTGTGGCTCAGTGGAAAGAGCCAGGACTGGGAGTCAGAGGTCATGGGTTGGAATCCCGGCTCTGCCACTTGTCAGCTGTGTGACCGTGGGCAAGTCACTTCACTTCTCTGTGCCTCAGTTACCTCATCTGTCAAATGGGGATGAAGACTGTGAGCCCCACGTGGGACAACCTGATTCCCCTGTGTCTACCCCAGCGCTTAGAACAGTGCTCTGCACATAGTAAGCGCTTAACAAATACCAACATTATTATTATTATTATTCCTGGCAGAAAGAAGTCTTTACAAATGTTTCTCTTTAAATTGGATGTTCTGGTCATTCCGAATGGCATTTTTTCTAAGTTTGATCTTTGATTTTACCCATAAAACATTTCTGTTGTTTTCAGCCCAATTATTAGATGGGTGGCTCAGTGGAAAGAGCTCGGGCTTGGGAGTCAGAGGTCATGGGTTTGAATCCCGGCTCTGCCACTTCTCAGCTGTGTGACCGTGGGCAAGTCACTTCACTTCTCTGTGCCTCAGTTACCTCATCTGTAAAATGGGGATTCACTGTGAGCCTCATGTGGGACAACCCAATTACCCTGTATCTACCCCAGTGCTTAGAACAGTGCTCTGCACATAGTAAGCGCTTAACAAATACTGACATTATTAATTGTCCTTATTGCCATTGTGACAAAAGATTACCGTCATGACAAAGAAGAGTAGTCACACCTAGCAGATCCTGGATGGGATTCTCAGTGGAAGAGAGAGTGGTTCATGGGGAGACATCTCAACTGAGGAATCTCCCCTCCATCTTACTGAGATGTCGCCCAAATCTGTTCATCTTCTGGAGCTTCACTTTTAGATCTTGCTGTCAAATTGAGTCTTGCCTTTTTTATTATCATTTCTTTGGGGTGGGAGATTTGCTACAGTGCTATTTGCATTGAATTGTATGTTTAATAATTTCACATGTTTGCCTAGAGGCTGTCATGCATTTTGAACAAATCTTACAAATACACAAATAAAATTACTGAACAATAAGGTAATCATGCTGGAGAATAAGAAATTAAAATCTCTCAACAGGAACTCTCTGAGCCAAAGGAGGTCTAACGCATTTGAAACATACTTTTGTTGCAACATCTGTCCCCTGCTAATTAGCTTCCCTCTTGAAGTTATCAAAGAACTAAAGATGAGAGCATTAGAGATGCAGCAATATGACAGAGAAGAATAAGAAATAACTAGGAAACAAAGACCGTAAAGGGAATCAATCAATTTTTCTGAACGGAGAAATCCTATTTGGATAATTAAATATCTATTCCTTGGGATGAAATATTTCAGGTGGGGCAGGGAAATGTACAGTCGTTTCTTTTTTTGTTTGTGGTGTTATGAAGGTTAATGGGCTGCTGACGCGTTAGCTATTCCTTAGGAAGTTGTTGCGGTTGAGAGGCTCTTTGGGAGATGCAGGGACCCTTGGGCACCATTAAAGTGTCTCTCTGAGCAATCACTTCCTGGGGAAAGAACACAGGACCAAGAGTTAAGAGGCCTGGATGGTAATCCCTGCTCCACTGCTTCCCTCCAGTGTGACCTCAGAAATCAGGGGAGTGGGAATGGGCATAACCTCCACCCTTTATATCTCCTAAACTCCCTAGATGGGGAAGGACACTCTCTAGACTGTAAGCTCATTGTAGGGAGGGAATTTATATTGTTCTATCGTACTCTTCCAAGCACTTATATACAGTGCTCTGCACACAGTTAGCACTCAAATACAAGTTGACTGACTGACCCATTAAACTTCATTCCATCAACCTCAGACTAAAATGGAAAGCTCTCCAACAAGACTGTAAACTCCTTGAGGACAGGTATAGTGTTTACCAACTCTGTTGTATTGTACTCTCCCAAGTTCTTAGTACAATGCTTTGCACAAAGTGAACACCTAATAAATGCCATTGACTGGTTGACTGATTCTATTTATTGCTCTTGATTCTATTTATTGCTATTGTTCTTGTCTCTCCGTCTCCCCCGATTAGACTGTAAGCCCGTCAAAGGGCAGGGACTGTCTCTATCTGTTACCGATCTGTACATTCCAAGTGCTTAGTACAGTGCTCTGCACATAGCAAGCGCTCAATAAGTACTATTGAATGAATGAATGAATGATTAATTATTCTGATTCAGAAATGGTCAGAAGTCTGAGTTCCAAGACAGATGGTTTCAGGGAGAATTTACTTGTATGCAGAGTGGCAAAATCAATGATATCCTCTTCAGAATCAACTTATTCATGGTGTAAGTTCATATAGGGCTTTAAAAGAGAAATGAATACATCCTTTTGCAGTCAGTAGGAGTTTATCGTATATGAGGAAAATGGGATTGGTCCTCATGTAACTATACCATAGAAAATAAAGAATCATTATGTGGCATTTGTGCTCGGTAAAATAAAATATTATCCAATTATATTTCAGATTATCCCATTTTATTTCAGGTTGATACACAGAACTGCCCAAAACAGAAAATTAAATCTTATTGTCTGTCCTCGTCGGAAGCCATAAAAGTAAGAAAGCAGGTGAACTGAATCATAAGGATCCCTTAAATTAAAGACAGAGTGGGCTTCCAAATTGTTCCATATTGGTTTATCTGGACATTTGGGATGGACAGCACTGATTAAGCACTGCTACAGTTCCGTACTTGGAAAGGCCACCATGATCTATTGGGTGTAGAGAGCTGAACAACCATAATTAGGAAGTCCTCTGGAATCTTCAGTGTATAAGAAGTGAGAAAATGAAAATGCTCTTCTCTCCGGGGCTTGTGTATTGATTCCCAAGGTTAAATTTTAGCTACCAGATGGATTTTAAAATTCTCACCCACACAAGAGATTATAGATCTTGGGTTCAGTAAGTCAATCAAAGCAGTGCATCGTACTAAACGCATGGGAAAGGAAGATACAAAAGAGTTGGTCCCCATAATCCCTGTTCTCAAGGAGCTTTGTGTTTCTTTTTTTTTTTAAATGGTATTTGTTAAGCATGTCCTATGTGCCAGACACTGTACTGAGCACTGGGGTAGATACACACTAATCTGACTGGACACAATATCCTACTTGGGACTCAGCACCCTAATCCCCATTTTACAGATGAGGTAACCAAGGCCCAGAGATGTTCGAGTCACTTGCCCAAGGTCACACAGCAGTCAAATGGCAGAGCCAGGATTGGAACCCAGGTCCTTCTGACTCACAGGCCAGTGCTCTATCTAGTAGGGCACACTGCTGCTCCCTTTTCTCCTTCTACAGCCCAGCCCGCACACTCTGCTCCTCTGCCTCTAACCTCCTCACTGTGCCTCGTTCTCGCCTGTCCCACCGTCGACCCCCGGCCCACGTCCTGCCTCTGGCCTGGATTGCCCTCCTTCCTCACATCGGCCAAACTAGCTCTCTTCCCACCTTCCAAGCCCTACTGAGAGCTCCCCTCCTCCAGGAGGCCTTCCCAGACTCAGCTCCCCCATCCTCTGCTCTTCCTCCCCTCCCCATCGCCCCTACTCCCTCCCTCTGCTCTAGCCCCTTCTCCGCCCCACAGCACTTGTGTATATTTGTACATATTAATTATTCTATTTATTTTATTAATGATGTGTATATATCTATAATTCTATTTATCTATTTTTATGGTATTGATGCCTGTCTACTTGTTTTGTTTTGTTTTCTGCCTCCCCCTTCTAGACTGTGAGTCCATTGTTGGGTAGGGATTGTCTCTGTTGCCGAATTGTACTTTCCAAGAGCTTAGTACAGTGCCCTGCACATAGTGAGCGCTCAAGGAATATGATTGAATGAACGAATGCTCAAAATTATGTTAAAGAAGTCTGCCAAATGGAAGAAAATAACTTAGTTTTGTAGAGTCTGATTCTACTAAAAAAAAAAGATAGCACTTTGGCTGAGTTCTTATCATTTCTTTGGGGAAAATGGGGTAATAATAATAATAATGATGTTGGTATTTGTTAAGTACTTACTATGTGCAGAGCACTGTTCTAAGCGCTGGAGTAGATACAGGGTAATCATGTTGTCCCGTGTGAGGCTCACAGTTAATCCCCATTTTACAGATGAGGTAACTGAGGCACAGAGAAGTGAAGTGACTTGCCCACAGTCACACAGCTGACTAGTGGCAGAGCCTGGATTCGAACCCATGACCTCTGACTCTCAAGCCCGGGCTCTTTTCACTGAGCCACGCTGCTTCTCTGGTAGACGTTATTTGGAACCTGAGGTAAGTCTAAAAAATGGTATTTCTCATTCGATCTGATTATCTGCTTAGTACGCAGCTGTCGTACTATATCTACCTTCCTTTTACTGCTTGAAGCAGCTGTCTTCTAAGGATCTGACACCAACCAGTGCTCATAGATTCTGATTGATCTTTTGTTTTTATTAATGGCCTCTGTTAAAGCACTTACTCTGTGACAGACACTGTACTAAGCACTGGGGGAGATATGAGCTAATCAGGTTGGACACATTCCCTGTCCCACTTGGGGTTCGCAGGCTTAATCCCCATTTCCCAGAAAAAGTAACTGAGGGCCAGAGAAGTGAAATGACTGGTCCGAGATCACAAAGCAGACAAGTGGTAGGGGCGGCATTAGAATCCAGGTCCTTCTGACCAGGCCCATATTCTATCCATTAGGCCATGCTGCTTCCCTGGGTGGGCAAAGCTTGTCGGCTTTGGACCGGATCGTTCATCCCAAGGAAGAACGGGGTGGTTTTTGAACATCTGGATTTACCCAGTCTTTTGTCGGTCCCCCTTTCTCCTGATTTGATTGGTCCATAGTTGATTTTTTTTCTGCTAGGGCTCAGAAGAGACACAGTTGGGCTAGCTACAAGTCCCCCGGGGCTACTTTGAACCCAACCTGGAGGGAATCTCCAAATGTAGGGTTGTCTAATCAATCAAACAGTGGTACTGTACTAGATCCTTCAGAGGGTACAAAACAACCGAGTTGGTAGACTCTACCCAATGTGTGGAGGTTCTATTCACTGAAGTGTCCTTCCTCTTCGGAGCATTTCATTAGAAGTCACCGTGACACTTTTGTCAATCAGTGCTACAGATAGTCTTTCGACTTGGTTTTGCTCCCGTTTGAGACGGGCAAGAAGTGATCCGCCCAAAACTCCCGACTGAAAAACTGAACAGAATAGCAGTTCACACAGTCATTCTAATCAACACGGTCTCTGGAAGCAATCACTTTATCTCCTCAAATGTCAAGCTGATCCGACATTTGTTTCCACCCATCGAGAATGTGAAGTTCATCACAGCAGTGAGGCTGAACTGGAGCCGATAAAATGTATTCCACATCCTTTTAAGGCCTTCCCTTGTGGCATGAGGTTTTAAAATTGTTTTTCCTCTCACATCCTTCTCAATGGAGTAATTAATTTATCAGAACAGTTGACTGCTTGGGACAGAATTTCACACATGCAAATTCCTAATTCATTTCGGGAGTGCTGATGAAAGAGGAATAAAATGGAGTTTGTACACTGCATTCATTCATTTGAGACTAGGGCTAAGAAAGATATTTTTTATGAGTACCTGGACTTCACTAGTCATTCTTTCCAAATGTGATTGATCTAGATTAAAAATTAAGCTAAGAACAAAATTAAAGCATTATAAGAATAAAATTAGAGAGGAAAGAAAAGGTTCTTAATATCTACAGGAGAAGAACCCCAGTCTTTCTCATAACGTTATTGTTTAGCCCACACACAGCACTGAGAGCATAATGGAAGCTGTGTGCATGAGGCCTAGAGGATAATCTGCTCAAGGAGGGTGCCCTTAGCCATGGGTGAATTTCAATCTATTTTCCCCCGAGTTTCGGCGACGAACGACAGTGTAGTTGTTATTAGGGGGTGCCCTTTAAGGGTTTTTTTTTTTACCAGATTTAATCAAATTTTTACCCCCCAAATATTTTTTTATGATATTTGCCAGACACTGTTTGAATTGCTGGGGTAGGTACAAGTTAATTAGGTCAGACACAGTCCCTGGATACAAGCAAATCAGGTTGAATACAGTCCCTGTCCCATGTGAGGCTCACAGTTTTGATCCCCATTTTACAGATGCGGTAACTGAGGCAAGGAGAAGTGAAGTGACTTGCCCAAGTTTACACATCAGACAAGTGGCTGAGTTGGGATTAGAACCCATGACCTTCTGACTCCCAAGCCTGTGCTCTATCTGGTCATTTAAAAATCTATTATAAACATTTTTAAGAAATACGAATTCACTTTTTTGACATATAGTAAAGAGGCTGGAGCTTCCTAGCGTATTGGATACCTATTATATTGTATATTATTTTTTCCTTATCATGTGGTTACACTATCATTTTTACTGTTCCAAGAGCCCACATGGCAAAACCATCATTTGAATATTGTTAATTTTTTTACTGATGTGTTTGATACCTTAAATAAAGGGAAAATTTCTTTAATATTACAGCAAATATGACCAAAGCTGCGATGTTCAGTATTCATTTAACCATTTGCATCATTTGCAAATATCAGAAAGCTGCATTTTTCTAAAGAAACTGTGGTCTTGCAGATGTTGTAAAAAGCAAAACTAAAACCTGCAATTAAAAAACAACAACAACCCCAATCTTACCTGAATTTAAAGAAGACTTATTTTTCCTCAAAGTAAATGTTTTTAACCCAGAAAATACATTTGGGGGTCCATTTAACAATGGTTTAAATGGGAGTCTCCATCATATTTGGTGAAGGGTAGGATTAAGGGAAGGATAGGATAAACATTGATGAAAATATATTAAACACGCTTAAGAAACTTTCAAGTCTGCTCGTTGGCCTCAGGCCAACATCTTTCATACCCCTGAAGATTGATTAATACCATAAATAGAGGGAGCCATTTAGGCATCATGTGTGCGTTCAAGTATTGCACCACTGCACTCTCTCAAGAGCTTCCTACAGGGCTCTGCACACAGTAAGCACACAGAAAGTACCACTGATTGATTAAGGAATGGATTGATCTTGCATTTTGAATGATTTGAATGATGATACTGGCTGATACCCCTTCTCATTTCAAGATAAGGCTGCAAATTCACCGTGGCTTAAGCACTTTCCTCCCCCTTCTTTCTGAAGAGGGTGAATGGAGCCTATTTTAACTGAGTGTATTAGTGTGCTTCAGGGCCTGAGTGTAAAGTGCCTTTTCGCTGAATAGGGTGTGAAAGTTAACATTGAAAACTACCATGTTTTCATATGTCCTCGAAAATCAAATCAGAAGTCTTTCATTATTGGTACACATTTACAGTGCTATTTTTGAGGCAGCTTTGAGGTTATGATAATTATTTTGCTTCATGGAACCCTAAATATGAATAAAACATGCTGAAATCCCATTTGCACATGAGATCTTGTCAGTGCTGTGCGATGGGTACTACGCCTAAAATGACCCGCATTGAGAATTGTCTGGGAACAAAAAACACACACATTAAAATGGTGGTCAAATTGGCTTTTGCTGCTCCCTATTTAAAAAAAAAATGAAAGGGGAAAGGAAGTTAATAAGAGTCTTACCACTAATATGAGCCTCAAAGGTTGCGGCACTACCCTCCAGTGCCACAACACTTTGTAACGGCTGTGTGAACGTCGGTGCTTGGGTTGCCATTTTTTTAGGCACTCTGGAAGGGAGAGAAAGAAAAAAATTAGATTCACCAACCTAAGATGTCACTCTTCATCAGTGAATTGATTTTCAACATTTAACACTGGAAATACATATGCCTCTGGAAGGATGATTTTTTTAATGGTATTTGTTTAGTGCTTGCAATGTTTCAAGCACTGTGGTAGGCACACTTTAATCAGGTTGGACACACTCCCTGTCCCATTTGGGGCTCACAGTCTAAAATGAAGGAAATGGATTTAATCTCTGTTTTACAGATGAGGTGACTGAGGCATGGAGAAGTTAAGTGACTCCCCCAAGGTCACAATGGCAAGCAGTTGGCAGAGCTGGGATTAGAAGCCAGGTCTTCCGACTCCCTGGCCCATGCTCTTTCCGCTAGGCCACGCTGCTTCTCTGTTGCTGATTTCCCTCATCTGTCATGCTTGCTTCTGGAGATGGGATGAAATATGACCCGTAACTCCATCCCTCTAGTTGCCCATCTTTGACCACTGGGGCTTGTGCTGGCCTGCAGCCTAATTGGGAAAATCTAACGCACAGGGAGGGAGGGAGGGAGGGAGGGAGGAAAGGAGATAGGTTGAAAGAGGAGAGGGAGAAGTAGGAGGAATGTGGGCCCATTGTAGAAGTGGGGAAATTCCTGAAGGTCAGAAATGGTTGGGAATGTAGTGGGTTTTAGTGAAAGAGGAAAATAGGAAATGGAATAAGATGGGAGTTTAAGGTAAAGAAAGATTACCAAGGATCTCTTGATGAGATTTTAAAAATGAATCGATTTTGTTCCCCTAGTTTTTTTTTCTTTTATTAACTCCAAAGACATTTTGTTTTGAGTCATAATTTCTAAATTTCCAATGATTTTTCTAGGAAGATCCAAGTTATCTTGGACCACTGCAGCCTCCCTATTGTTTATTTAGGATTCTCCTTAAATAAAAAAAAGACTCACCAAAACTAGAATGGAAACATCTGCCATAATTTTGCCTGAAGAGAAATGGGGTGAATTTGTTTTTAACTCAAGGAGACATGAAACTCGCCACAATGTGGTGTCTTTCAGAAAGATACCAGGAGGAATGAGGGAACTGGAGTTTTGGAAGAGCTAGAGAAAGACAGCTACTGACATATGTCTTTTACAACTAAGAGCAGGTGTGAAAGGTTTGCTCTCTGTGGCTATATTAAACTTTTACTTTCCTAACACAAGATGCTTAACATAGGACAGATTTGCAAGCTAAGTCATCTGTCTGTCAGATCTGATAAAATATAGTAATCATTCTAAAATTAAAGTGGCCATGCGCTTTAATTTACTACTTTTAATAAAAGTCTGGGTTTCCAAAAATAGGAAATTAAACACATTTTTATGAAATGATAGACATCATTGTAATTACTTTCCTCTTTTTCCTGCATGAATATTACGATTTTCCTAGAATAATATCTTAAAACGTGTATTTCTCTCTAGAGTATTTTATGATTATTTGTTTGAGGCATGCGTTGTAACAATATATTACTTTTATGATTATTGTGACTATTTGTCTAGAATGAAGTAATTTGAATACTCCTTTTCAGTTTTCATATAAATTGTGCCTTTTGTAAGATCTCCTATTTACAGAGTATGCTGAATATTGCTTTAAAATACACAGATTCCACTGAGTTAATTTAGGGAAGATGGTAGTTCTGAGGAATACTTAGAAACTGTGATCACTTAAAGCATATTTCTATTTTCGTTCAAATCTTTAATAGCTCTCTCCAATCATGTATTGACATTTATTGCTTAATGATTTTTGAGATTAATCAGAAGTCAAATATGATTTATGAATAGGCTCAGGGGATTCAATGAAAACCTATAGATTTGTTCCTAAATGCATTGCATCTAACTAAGCCTAATTGATCTTTTATTCGTTGTAAAGTTTAGTACCGTATTGTGAAGGCAAATTTTGTTGATTAAAAAGTTGTTCTTCTAAGGTCTCTGTATAAGAAAGGTTAAAAGGTATTCAGCTAAATGTCACGCTCCAAAAATAACCAACCTAGGCCTGATTGACAGCAGACAAGTGTTCTGTTACTGCCGGGCAACTGATATCCCACCATTTGATTTCCTTAAAAAGTCATCAGGGCTTAGCTGATGCCACATGTCTTTTATCAGAGCTATTCTTGGTGTGTCTCAGTTTATCACAAGTAATGTAACCTTGAACAATCCAACAGGCAGTAAGGAGTATGGAACTGAAGCAAAAGTTTTCTTACCCAACATTTCAATTGTCAGATTCAAAACTAGGTGTATTGGAAGAATGAGGTTTCCTGGTTGGTCTCATTATAACTGACGATCACAAGCACGAGACCAATTTGATACCGAGTTTTAAAGTGTCACTAAAAGTGTAAATTCAGCAGACCAGTCATATGCGTACATGTATATATCTGTTTAGCAACAGATATCTACATATACACATCATTACACAGGGGACCGATCATATTGATTTACACGGAATAGAAAGATTTCATCAAGAATAAGAAATCCACGGCATGGCGAAAATCAAAAAAATGTGTACTAACCTGATTTCTCAGGAGTGCCTAAAAGGGTTGGGCTAAGCCCAGCGTTCCTTCGGAAACGACGTCCTTATCCACAGTTTGATGTTTAGACAATCCCAGGCATGAATCGGTGAGCCTCTAAACCTAAAAAAACAAAACTACACTGTTGGGACAGTGTAGTTTTGTTTTTCTATGCAATCCCTACACCCGAGGCGAGGCTGGGAATGCACAACTGCTCAGAAGCGCTCACATGGTTGTTTTACTTTATATACCCCAGCTCCAAAGGCAGACCCACATCACGGCGGCAGGGCCTCTTCTGATTGGTTCGCAAAAGAAAGCATCATGGGTATGGGGGAGTTGCTTCTTGCGGGAGCAGGACACCTGTTCTTCTGATTGGCAAGGCTAAATTTGGCACCCCAAAAGGGATCGAACCCAAGAAATATCCCATATTGTCGGAATAGCTCTTTCGGTTTAGGGTACGATTTGCTACTGCTAATGTCTTAAAACTCAGCTTTGGGCAAAAGAAATGATAAGAAAGGAATTTGTTTGATAACCCTCGTGATGACCAAATAGCGAACAGCTAACACTGTCAGTCAGAGCCTATTTGCCCTTCCCTTCCCCCATAAAACACACCAAATGCATCTGTCAGTCATCATAGCAAATAAGGGGACTGACTGCCTGCGTATGGCATGATCGTATTAGTGGAATCTATTGTATTTCTGTAAAAAAGGGGTACTGGTAATGTGTGTCGACTTGGGCTTTTGGACAGAGGTGAAATTTTACTGATGGTCTATTAGTTTTTTATAGGATTTGGCAAAAATCAACGCTGAATGAGGGAACAAGAACTTTGAGTTGATTTAGTCTGGAATAATATGCAAGATCCATTCTTTAGCAAACATCTAAGTACAATTTTCAAATTATTCACAAATCCTTTTCAGCCTCATGAATGCTGTCTTAGTGATCGCTCAAATATGCTGCAGCTCAGAGGAAAAATGAGAAAATCTAGAGCTGAATTAATTTCCTGAAAGAGGCATTTCCAAACTGTACCACATGATCAACTGATAAGCTTCACAATACCCTGCAAATTGGGGACTATTTTCTCTCTTTCAATGGGAAGAGTGTTTCTTTTGTAGAAAGCTTACTTTTTCAAGTACGAGCGACATGCACTTTTGTCTCAATTAAAAATTTGACCGTGGCTGAAGAAAATAGCCGTGCACAATACAATTCCTCTTTTTGCGTACCCTTTTTTGATTGTGAATTCAAACAGTTTTCTGGGTTTGGAATGTGTTGCACTTTACCATATGCTTTGGGCAGCTACAAATAGCAGAAGACTTGGTTTGATTTGGTTTGAACATATCTTTGTCTGACCAAATCCAGAGGATCCATTTTGGTGCCATAATCATTTTTAGAATACTGCTCTTAGGAGTAGTGATGGCACTTATTGAGTGCCTCTGAATAAGCTGCTCCTTTTTTGCTTCCTGTCATGCAGGATTTAAACCGCTCCCTCTTAATGAAGCTCCTAACTTATGGAGAAACATATCAACGTGACAGTTTGACAGTGCTGGAATAAGGAAATACAATATTGAAGAGCAAGGAGAGGGTTTTTGTATTTGTTTGCTAGAACAGCTCTCAATTTGAAAACCTTGAATGCAAATGGATATTTTTCAGAATGAAAGAAATTAATGCCAATAGAACATTGGCGATGAATGCTGATTCTAACACAGGCATCATACCGTAGTGGATTCTTGAACGGTTTTATCAGTGCCGCCTGGAAGCCATGCTTCCCATCAAAAGTCAGGAAAGAATTATGCCCGGTGAGTTAAGTTTTCTCAGGAAGCCAAGCCTCTAGTAACAATTCTATTGATCTAGTGGAAAGAACACAACTCTGGAAATCAGGAAAACTGGATGCTGGTCCACTTTCAGGAGCTACGCCATTCCTAGTGAAGATTTCTGACCCAAGAACCATCCTGAAAATTCTGCAGGGGATAGGCCCAGAAGGAATCCTGAGAAATGGCTGTCAACACAAGGACCTAAGCTGCAGCATTTACCAACTTTTTGCTGTTCCAGCACAGCACTGAAACTACGCTGAATGGGTCCTGCACATAAAACAATCCTTACATGCCTGACGCATGTGTTGCAGCCCTGCCTGCCAATCAGTTCACTGCACTCCTTGCTCCCGCAGGGCCATGACTGGCAGAAACAAAAGACTCTGGGTGGAATCGGGCAGACCCCTTACAGCCTGTCCTAGTGGAAAGAACACGGGTCTGGGAGTCAGAGGACCTGGGTTCTAATCCCCATCTGCCATCCGTGGGCTGTGTGACCTTGAGCAAGTCACTTAACTTCTCTGGGTCACAGTTACCCCATCTGTAAAATGGGAATTAAATTTTATTTAGACTGTGAGCTCCATGTGGGCAGGGACTTTTTCCAACCTGATTATATCGCATCTATCCCAGTGCTTAGTATAGTGTTTCCTACATGGTAAGCACTCAACGGATACCACAATTTATCAATCTCTTGTCCAAATTGTGCTTAGTATAGTGTTTCGTACATGGTAAGCACTTAACAGATATCACAATTAGTCAATCTCTTGTCTAAGTTCATGGTCCTGAAGTCTTGCAAATGAGGCTCGATGGGAGATTCCATCATTACATCCAGTGAGGTCCTAGAATGTAGCTGTTGAAACTCTGCGGGCATGATGGGAATAGAGAAAGATGGCAGGATACCCTAGATGTTCTCTGAAAAGCTGAAGTACAAAAGCTGAATGAGCTGGAGAAACAAACTGAAAACTCACAGCCTAACCCACTAAGTGTAATGGGGACTACATGGAGGCAGTGAAGGGAAAGAGACCAAATGGGTAGGCAGCTGATGATAGGTATATGAAATAAACACTCAGGGGTAATAATGATGATAAAAATAATAACATTTGTATTTGTCAAGTGCTTACTGTGTGTCAAACACTGTTCTAATCACTGGGGATATTCAGGTCAAACACAGTCCCCGTCCCAGACGGGGCTTACAATCTAAGTAGTAGAGAGAACAGGTATCGAATCCCTATTTTACAGATGAGTCAGTCAGCCAGTCACTCAAATGTATATATTAAGCACTTACTGTGTGCAGAGCACTGTACTAAGCACTTGGGAGAGTACAGTGTAACAGTACATGGACACATTCCCTACCAAGATGAGACAACTGAGGCACAGAGAATTTAAGTGACTTGTCCAAGGTCACACAGCAAGAAGGCGGTGGAGCTGGAATTAGAACTCAGCTGAGAAGCAACAGGCTAGGGAGTCAGAAGGACCTGGGTTCTAATTCTGGCTCCGCCACCTGTCTGCTGTGTGTCCTTGGGCATAGTCGCTTAACTTCTCTGTGCCTTAGTTACCTGATCTGTAAAATGGGGATTAAGACTGTGTGGGACATGGACTGTGTCCAACCTGATTACCTTGTATCTATATAGTAGATACATAGCATTCAGTAAGTGTTTAAAAAAATACCATTAAAAAATGAACCTCCCCTTCCCGAAACCAGGCCTCTGACTTCCAGGTCTGGGCAGTTTCCACTAAGCCATATCACTCTTCTGAATCCAGGCGAATTCACTTGAACACAGATGAATTTCCTTTATTATGTTGGAGGCAGAGGGCCTGATAGGATTGATCGTTAATCAACCAATCATATTTATTAAGTGTTTACTATGTGCAGAACACTATACTAAGTGCTTGCCTCTCCTTCCCACTCCACTTTCTCTCCCATTTTGGGACTGTAGAGGGAAAGTCAGTGCTTTGTCTATGGCTTTTTGACCAGATCAGCAGCTGAAGCTAGGTGGGTAGCTTCTTGCTAGGTGGTGGCTGGCAGTAGTTGTAATAATTATTATTATTATTAATGATAATAATTACTGCTATTATTACAGTATTTGTTAAGCGCTTACCATGTGCCAGGCATTGTACTAAGTGCTGGGGAATATGCAAGTAAATCGGGTTGGGCACAGTCCCTGTCTTGCATGGGGCTCACAGTCTTAATCCCCATTTTACAGCTGAAGCAACTGAGGCCCAGAAAAGTGAAGTGACTCGCTCAAGGTCACACAGCAGATAATTGACAGAGCCGGGAATCAGAGCCTTCTGATTCCTAGGCCCGTGCTCTAGTCACTATGCCATGCTGCTTCTCAATCTTTCCTTCTCAGCCTCCAACCTTCGTTCTACTACCATCTGACTCATTCCGTTATGTGGTGGGACATGTCGGGAGCAGGAATAACTCTTCCCTGCTGGAGGAACATCAAGGAGTTGGGAGACTAGGAAAGAGGGGAAGCATCAAAGCACTGGGCAGTCACTGTGGAGAAATGGAAGAAGAGAAAAGATTAGGATGTGTTCCTTCGATACAGGACCTGGATCCACCTCTTCTCCTCTGGGCAAAGGCCACCTTCCTGATTTAAACTCTCATTATTCCATGACTTTATTACTGTATCAGCCTCCTCACAGGTCTCCTAGCCTCCAGCCTCTTCCTTCAATCTAAACTATTCATTGGAATCTTGACTGCCTGCAACTCATATCTCTCCAATCCTCAAAAATCTGCAATGACTGTTTCATTGAGCGTAAAGCAGAATCTCCTTAGTATTACTTTGATACTCTTCATCTCTTTCCTTCATCTTACATTTGATCTTTTTTCTCCTTCTGTACCCCAAGTTGCATTCTTCACTCCCAAGCTCACTTTCTGTCTTTCAATTTGACTCCTTCTGCCTTCTATCCCTAGATCACGCCCTTCCCTCTGCCCTTTCAAATCTGCTAGATGACAGATTTTCCATTTTCAAATCCCTCCTGAAAGTCTCTGGCCTCTTCAGGCAGCCTTTGCTGATTAATCCCCATCACACAAACTCCCATGTATCTTAACAGCCTCCTCACCAACCCTGATATCTATGTGTTTATCTACATAGCTAGCTATAGATTGATACATAGATAGATAGATTGTTGGTATGCTGATTGGTATATGCCACTTATTAGTTCACCTACTTATTTGCACATTTTATCTCAACATACTCTTGCTACTACTGATTTTTATCCTCGTTCTCCAAGTTTTTATCAGAAATCTGTGTCTACTGATCTCCTCGATTGGACTGTATCCTTCTTTTGGATGTGTCTGTCTTTTGTATCTGTCTTTTGCTTGTGCCATACCTTCCCAGTCATTTGGTCAATTAACAGCATTTATTATGCACCTACCTTGTGCAGTGCACTGGACTAAGTGATTAGAGAGAACTAGAGAGTGAGTACAATTTACCCCTGCCCTCAAGGAGCTTACGAAGGCTCGGTAAATATTAGTGATTGATTAAGGGAAGAGAGTTTTAGCATCTTCTCTGCTGAAAAGAGAAAATACTGTAAGCAGTTGTGGGGAGGGAACGTGTCCACTAACTCTATTGTACTCTCTTAAGCACTCAGTATACTGCTCTGCATCACAGAAAGCGCTCGATGAATATGATCGAATGATTGGCTGGAAATTGTTCTAGGTGTAAAAACACCCAAAACCCATCCAAACATTTGCTACAACACGATACTTTCTGAATCCAATTTGATCCATAGTCTCGTCATCATTTTTCTTAAATTCTCTTTCCTAAACTCACTTGATCCTCCCCACTCTCCATTACTATTAATGGTAATAGTCGTGCTAATAGTAATGCTGAGAAGCAGTGTGGCTTACTGGAAAGAGCATGGGCTTGGGAGTCAGAGGTCGGGGGTTCTAATCCTGCCTCTGCCACTTGTAATCTTGGGCAAGTCACTTCACTTCTCTGTGCCTCAGCTACCACCTGTAAAATAGGGATTAAGACTGTGAGCCCCACGTGGGACAACCTGATGACTTTGTATCTACCCCAGAGCTTAGAACAGTGCTCCGCACATAGTACTTAACAAATACCATAATTATTATTAATGAATCATCTCCCTCATGGTGAGTTTTGACCCCTTCCTCTGTCCCCTCTTCACTCTCCCTCCCCCCCTCCTTCCTTTCTTCCTTTCTTCCTCTCTCCCTCCTTCCCTCCCTTCCTCCTCCCTTCCCGTTTAACAGCTCTGAAGGCTGATCCTTCAGTTAGATGTTCAATTTGAGAGCTAAAGGATAAATGGCATAGTTAAAAAGCATCTCATATCATGTCTTTCAATCTGGTTAAAGATAAATGGGGGCAGCCACCGTGATTTCCATCCTTTTGCTTGTACTACTCACACCCCATCCGTTTTCTTCTCTGACACAACAGGGTTGCAGAAAGAGTGACAAGAACAGGGATGCAGAGACAATGACAACTCAAGGAGCATATAAGAAGAGAAAAGAATGACAACCTTGAGTCTTCATCCTTGAGGGAGCAGAAAGAGGGCTATTCAGGATGGAAGCGATGACTTATCAGTTGCATTAAAAAAAAATTGAGCAGAATTTTGTTTGCTTCGCATGGTCTTATAAGCCACAAACTACGTTAAAAAATGTCAGAGGTAAGCAACGGAAACACTTCCAATCCCCAGAGATGCAGCGCACTTTATTATAAAGAATCAACCTCAAAACCACAATGGACAGCCATTTTTAAGAGATATTTATCTGGATTGAGACTGATGTCCTTCCTTGGACTTCATGGAGAAAAACCACAGCAAGCAATCAGTCAAGTGCAGGAGAACCGGTGAAGCTGAATATCTTCTATTACAACTCATCTTGTGAATGAGTCTACCGCTATGTCTTCCGGAGAGCAGAAGCCTGCCTCACACTGATAAAATCCTTCAGGATGTAAAGCTGATCATTAGTTCTCTGTACGTGGTCCTCTTTTCACCTGAGTAATCAAACACACAGAGTAATGTCAGGAAATCGGAAGAGAGCTGGATCTCCGTACGCAGAGGCTTCGGGAGTTGGTGACACTGAGCTGCTGATCTAAAACCAGCTAAAAATGGCAATTGCTATAACAGGCAGCAATGTGGCTTAGTGGAAAGATTATGGGCCTTCAAGTCAGAAGACTTGGTTATAATCCCAGCTCCACCATTTGTCTGCCATATGATTTTAAGCAAGTCACTTCACTTCTCCATGCTTTGGAGAGTTAAATCCTTCTCCCTCTGACTTAGGCTGTGAGCCTCACATGGGACATGGACTTTGTCCAACCTATTATGTCCCACATGGGGCTCACAGTCTTAATCCCCATTTTATAGATGAGGTAACTGAGGCTCAGAGAAGCTAAGGGACTAGCCCAAGGTCACACAGCAGAGAAGTGGCAGAGCCGGACTCCCAGACCCTAGCTCTATCCATCTCCTGTTCTCCTAATGTCTTCTTCATGTATGATGTGTAATTCTGCTTTTAGCTCTTCCTGAAATATAATAAGCATATCACTATGGGGACCAGAGTTTCATTTATTAAAACACTGTACCTGGCAATGCGTGTGACCGAAAAAGAGAACATTACCTGTAACCACTATATTTGCAGAACAGAATGCCTCTCCCACTTCATTGCTGGCTGAACAGACATACTCTCCAGTGTCAGCAAGGACTACGTTCCTTTTGAAAAGATAATACGCATCACCTAATTTCTGAATCTGCAAAAAAAAAAAGAAAACAAACAAAATCAAATGCTGCCACATGTAGGAATCGCGTCATCTTTTAGTGCAACAATTTGAAACCTACATTAAAGTCTCCAGCTATCACTCTGACACCGTCTTTGCTCCAGATGACCTTCGGCCGGGGTCTTCCAGACACGGTACAGTGGAGGAGTAAGTCGTCCCCTTCTTGTAGATTTGCAGGTCCAAATGTTTCTAGAAAATCTGGTAGTTTCCTTTGTACTGGAAAAAAAATGTGCTTTTGAAATAAGATTCAAACTAAAGATGCATTTTGCACCATGAGCTAGGTTTGACTTTTCATTTTTTAGTTAGTGGTAGTAGGAATTTATTTTTATAGTTGAATCTCAAGGGGATTTCTGGGCATAACAATTTTGCTAACTTTTGCTCTACTGTTTGATGAGAAAGGAGGAATGGGGTGATTTCCCATGTATTCCATGGAGAACATATAAACCAAGTGATAGTGAGTCACATTTATTATGTCTTTAGAGACAGGGTAGAGGAAAGAGTCATCAGTCTGAAAAAGAGAGCATCAACACTGGAAAACACCCAGGTATTTAGCCATCTTCTTAGATGGAAACTTGGACTTGAATTTGCACTGATAAGGGGACCCATAGTGAAAAATGTGGCAAAGAGCATTCTTACGTGCTTCTGGGCTTGAAATCATATCTAAAGATCACTTGTAAACTAGATAACCATTGGACAATCAAACATTGGGCAAGCCTTTTTTGATTCACAAAATGGGTGAGGTTTGCCATTTTCTTCACAGACAGCTGTTTTTACCTGCCTTAGCTCAGTAGAACAAGTCTGGGAGTTAGGAGACCTGGGTTCTAATCCTGACTTTGCCGGTTGCCTATTGTGTGACCTTGGGAAAGTTCTTTCACTTCTCTGTGTCTCAGTTTCCTTATCTGTAAAATAGGAATTAAATCCCAATTCTCCTTCACTTGGACTGTGAGCCCCATATGGGACAGGGAGTGTGTCTGTCCTAATGAATTTTACCTATCCCAGCACTTAGCACAGTGTTTGGGAGTTCATAAATACCACAGTTTATTATCATTATTTAGAATAAAACTGTAGTGAGTGACGCCTCTCATCTGCCTCTTCCTGAGCAGTAACTTGTTTCCTCCCTTCTCTCCTTTGAGGAACATGGGAAATCACAGCCATTTGGGCATTTTACCACAGAGGTCAATTTTTGCCAGACAAGAAGAAGGTTAAGCCCCTGTGTTATTTTGTTTCCCTTTGGACATTTTAGCTGGCCATTTGGTTTTTCTGAAACCTCTATGAACTGCATAGAAAAACTCATCTTTCTTTAAGTGGCTGGGACTCTTCTCACTCAAGAAATTAAGTTATCCAGTCAGGGTCTACAATTTCACATTTCTTCCGCCCTCCAGGTCATCACTACATAGTCGTCCTGTTACCCACTCCAGCTCAACATGTTCAAAACTGAACTCATCCTCCCTCCTAAATTCTCTCCTCAACCTCATTTTACCGACACAATTGACACCCACACCACCTTCCTCATCTCTCAACCTTGGCATTAGCCTTCATCCCTCTCACTCTTTCAACCACCATATTCAGTGTGCCATCCAATCCTGTCTGTTCTTCTTCCACAACACTTTCAGAATCTTCCCCAGTCTAGGCACCGGTCCAATCACTTGTGACTTGTCAAATTCTGTGGGCAATATCGCACAACTGGCTGCTTAAAACTGGGGTGCCCCAAATCATCCTGCTAAGCAGTAATAATAGTAGTAGTTAATAAAAGTATTCCTTGAGCACCCGCTGGGCACAGTTCATGGTAAATGCTTGGGTTCAGAAGGAGTCTATGGAATTTTATCAGGCCTGAACATTCCACCCCTGGTGTAATTTCCACAGTATCACTGAGGAAATACGCCTGACAGTTTCAAGACTACTCCAGTTGAATAGTGAAGGAGTGTGGGTGTAACCACCGTAGTGCACAGGATTCAGAGTGTTTCGGATGAATTCAATAATAAGGATCAAAGCACTTTTCATTATCTTCCTGTAGAAAAAAAAATCACATAAACCCAAGATTCCAAGACCTTCCAGCCAGCCCATAGGGTTGAAGTATTTTCAGAGAAGCAGCGCGGCTTAGTGGAAAGAGCAAGGGTTTGGGAGTCAGAGGTCATGGGTTCTAATCCCGGCTCCACCACTTATCAGCTGGGTGACTTTGGGCAAGTCACTTAACTTCTCTGGGCCTCAGTTATCTCATCTGTAAAATGAGGATTAAGACCGTGAGCCCCACTTGGGACAACGTGATGACCTTGTACCTACCCCAGCGCTTAGAACAGTGCTTGGCACACAGTAAGCGCTTAACCAATACCACCATTATTATTTCAAATGGTTTCTTGAGATCACTTTAGAGTCTGATCCATTTGGGAACAGGGTTCTGAGCGTCGGTATCTACCTGATGCTCTTCTCCAAGATCATCAGGCCGGCAGAGCGCTCCCAAACTAACCTGTCCAGCGCAGTTAATCCTTCCTTGGGTGGGCCTCTGAAGGTAGATCTGCACTGCAGTGAGGCACCTCGTCTGGGTCCAGAACTGTTCTGTTGGGGTTTTTGGATCGACTGGGATCCTTCCAGCCTAGTGACACCAACTGACATTCACAGCAGGCTGCAGAGATCAGTGAAATCCCTTTCTCTAGAAAATATGTCTATCTGAAATAGGTTCAGTTGTAACCTGTTCTTTTGGCGTATTGTTGTTGTTAGACCTTTATACTGTGGCTATAAATGCCCAGCCAATATATAATGGTACAAGATGTTTTTCAACTTAAGTTCATGTGAGCGATTCAAATTCTACTTTATATACCATTTCCTTCCAATTATCCCAGAGGATGTTGCTGCCTTTATTCATAGTCCTCTGGAAAACAAATGGGGCAAGTGTTATTACCTCCTTTTCTGAAAGAGAAAATGGATTCCCAGAGAACTCATTTCCAAGGCATCTCAAGGTGAAAGGAAGATAATTCAGGCAACAAAACCAACCACAGAACACTGCTGTTGAATGATAATTATAATCATTACAGTATTTGTTAAGCACTTACTATATGCCAAGCACTGTTCTAAGCCCTGGGATAGTTACAAGGTAATCAGGTTGTCCCACGTGGGACTCACAGTTTTAATCCCCATTTTACAGATGAGGTATCTGAGGCACAGAGAAATTAAATGACTTGCCCTAGATCACACAGCCGACAAGTGGCAGAGCTGGGATTAGAACCCAGGTCCTTCTGATTCCCAGCCTGTGGTCTATTCACTAGGCCTTCCTGCTTCTCTAAACGAAGAGGGTCTTGGAACCCAAATTATCCTTAATACTGATATTCTCTGTTGATTTAACTCCCTCACTAGCAGTTCAGTTTCCACTTTACCTAAGTAGATGTAATTACCAAAAGAGCCCAGAATAATGTTAAGGCTTTTTAGTCCAATGTCTAGGACTCAAGGTTTGCTAATCCATCCATTCATTCATTCAATCATATTTATTGAGCACTTACTGTGTGCAAAGCACTGTATTAAGCACTTGGGAGAATGCAATATAAGAATAAGCAGTCACATTCCCTGCCCACAATGAGCTAACAGTCTAGAGGGGGAGAATCCACCTAACAAGGGAAAGGCAGAGTATTCCAATTAGAATATTTCTGCTCCCTACGTGCTCTATGAAATCCCCAAAGAAAAAATGTGCAGCTTTCCTTTCCATGACTATTAGAGCCCCATGGGCTCTTCGAGTTTTGATATGGGGAAAAAAGGAAGCCCCAGAGTTATCGATATGGGAGAGTTCTTATCCATAACTGTTCTGGAGTACACTGGTGAACTGCATCCATCTCACCAGTTCGTGATTTGGGGAGAGATATGGGAATGTAGGAGCTGTAGACCCATCTAATGGAATGAGAGCTTTTGAGCAAGAGGAAAGAATTAGGGAAAAATAAATGGTCAAGTACAAAGGCTTAGAGCAGAGAGGAGATGCTCAGGATTCCCCAGTGAAATAAAGGGAAAGAGAAAATGGATGAAGAATTAGAAAGGGAAAAGAGAGAGGAAGGAGGGTGTTGATATCCTGATGAAAAATTTAAGGAGTTATTCTAGTTTATTCATGATTAGAGCATCGTATGGACTTGGCATGTATTTCTGCCTTGGGGAAGATTGTTACTATCAAAGTTTAACATTCATAATGATCTTTCCCATTTTTTCTCTTTGAATTTGGACCTTGGCAATCATGGAGAGCAGTTACAAGTCAATATTCAGATAAGAATAAGCATTCCCAAGCTATTTGTGTAAGCCTGGCTTGATTGATCCAGACAAATTCTCATTACCTTTACAAGAAATAAAAATGTAAAGGCAAGCTTCCAAAAGACCCCTAATGGGAAATAGTAAACAGCCAAGTTGATTATGGTTAGTTCCAGGAAATGTATAAACACTGTAAAAATGTGGACATACGGGTATATAAACTGTTGGAAAGTAAAAAAGCTTTATTGTTGTGAAAAAGTAACACAAGCTTCAGGGCTAGTGAGAAATCCGATGGGAGGTTTACTGCCATTATGGATTACTACATTAAATGTTCAATCTGTTGGTTATTTCATTGGATTTTAAAATGCCAACCACCTTTAATCCCCTCATCAAACACCCAATGTTTCCACCTCCTAGTTCTCTCACCCTTGATGACTTTGACAGTTACTTTGGTGACAAACCCATATCATCAGGCATAAGCTTCCCAAATTCTCCCCCTGGCCATCCCAGATTCATTCCTCCCACTCCTAAACCCCCTCTCATCCTATCAGCCATCTCTCAAGTCATCTTTCTTCTTCTTTCAAAATCAAATGCTTCTATCTGCTCTTCTGAACCCATCCCCTGTCATTTTTCCAAATGCTTATGCCCATTTTTCTCCCTTCTCTGACTGCTACCTTCAACCATTCACTCTTGAATAGCTCCACTGCCAGTGATTTCAAACACGCCCACTTCTCCTTTATCCTAAACAAACAAACAAACAAAAATCTCTGGGCTTCACTGCACCATCCAGCTCCTGATCCAACACACTCGACCCATTCCTGTCCAAACTCCTCAAGCAGGTTGTGTACATACACCATTTCCACTTCCTTCCCCCCAACTTCCTTCTTGACTCTCAACCATCTGGCTTCTCTGAGACTGTCCTCTTCGAGATCACTAATGGCCTCCATCCTTATCAAATCTAATGGACTTTCTCTGTCCTAATACTCCTTGACGTCTCAGTTCCATTTACCTGGAAACACTAACTTTAGTTTCACTCACTCGGTTTACTCTTTGTTCCCCTCTGATCCCTCTTCCTGATCCTTCTCAATCTCTTTCATTGGCTTTTCTACTACCTCCCACCCCCTAAAGACTTAATTCTAAGCCCCCTTTTCTTCTCAATCTCCACTCACTTCACTGGCGAAGTCAACAGCTAGACTGTGAGCCCTATGTGGGACAGGGACTCTATCCAACCTGATTTGCTTGTATCCACCCCAGCGTTTAGTACAGTGCCTGGCACACAGTAAGCGCTTAACAAATACCATAATAATAATTATTATTAACTATCATCTCCATGCGGAAGATTTCCAAATCTACTTCACCAAAAGCCCAGTATGCCTAACCCTGAACTCCTTGTTTCCTTTCCTCCCCCCATCCTTCCACCTAACAGTCCCATCATAGTTGACATCACCATCCTTCATATCTCTCAAGCCCACAACACTCTGCCCTTTTTTTCAAGGCCCACATTCAGTCTGTTGTCAAATCCTGTTGGTTCTTCCTCCGCAACATTTCTGGAATTTGTTCCTGGCTCTCCATCTAAATGGTCACAGTGCTGGTCCAGGAACTTGTCATATCCTGGCTTGACTACTGCATCAGCTTCCTCACTGATGTCCCTGACTCTGGTCTTTCTCTTTCATTCATTCAGTCGCATTTATTGACCGCTTACTGTGTGCAGAACACTCTTCTAAGCGCTTGGCACTACTTCACTTTGCTTCATGCATTATTTTTCTAAAATGTTCTACTGTATACCATTCTCCTTACTAAAACCTTCCAATGCTTGCTCTCCACATGAAGCAGAAGCCCTACACTTATGGCTTTAAAGCATTCAATCACTTTCTCCCTCTTATTTATCTACTCTCTTCCCTGACTGCACCTTGGCTCACACATACTGCTCCTCCCCATCTAAGCAACACATTGTGCCTATTCTTATCTATCAACTAATCAATAGATTGCATTTGAGTGCTTACTGTGTGCAGAGCACTGTACTGAGCACTTGGGAAAGTACACTCTAGCAGAGTTGGTAAATACCCACTGCTGACCTTTTACTCACATCCTGACCACTTACTTTGAACTCCCTTTCCCTTCATCTCTAAACAGACAATTTTTTCTCCCAAACCTTTAATTGAGTTGGACACGGTCCCTGTCCCACATAGGGCTCACAGTGCTACTCTTCATTTTACAGATGAAGTAGTTGAGGCACAGAGAAGTTAAGGGACATGCCCAAGGTCACCCAGCAGACAAGTGGTAGAACCGGGATTAGAACCTAGGTCTTCTGATTCCTCTATTCTTCCAAATCACACTTCAGTCCTGCTGTGTCACCTAAGCACTCAAGTATTCACAATCCCATAATACTCATGTTCATATATAGCTACTCTATCACTCACTTTCTCCTACTTCTTATTTATTTGTCTGACTTCCTCCTAAATTGTAAATATCTACGTTGTAAACTCCTTGATGGCAGGAATCATGTATATTAATTCCATTGAACTTTCCCCTCTAGTAAGCTCATTATGAGCAGGGAACATGTCTACCAACTCTGTTATAGAGGACCCTCCCAAGCGCTTAGAACAGTGCTCTGCACTCAGTAAGCAGTCAATAAATATGAATTGAATGATAGATCTTAAGACCTTAGTGCTCGATAAATGCTACTGATGGATCGACTGAATCGTGTCTTGATATATACACATATTTTTTGGTATGGCATTTGTTGAGTGCTTATTATGTGCCAAGCACTGTTCTAAAAGCTGGGCCAGTTACAAACTAATCAGGTTGGACACAGTCCATGTCTCTCATGAGACTCACAGTCTTAATCTCCATTGTACAGATGAGGTAACTGAGGCACAGAGAAGTTATGTGACCTGTCCAAGGTCACTCTGCAGACAGGTGGCGATGTCAGGATTAGAACCCAGGCCCTTCTGACTACCAGGTCCATCTCTATCCACTAGGCCATACTGCTTCTCAAAACACCACTCTGGTTGTTTCCTGCCAAAACAATTTCTGTTCACCTTTTCATTCAAAAGTTTCTTTCCTCGACTGTGACTGTATCTGCATGTGAGTTCATATCTTAAACTATTTCCGTTTTTACAATAAATTCAGCTTGAAGAGCCTTGCTGGTTGGCGCTAGTTTTTAATACCTATTCTCAAGGAAATGAGGAGCTCGGTGTTAGACATATTGGGCTTGAGGTGCCAGCAGGACATCCACTTCAGACATATTGTGGAGGCAGGAAGAAATGTGAAATTGCAGAAATTCAAGACCAATTCTCACTTACAAAATGCAAGTGTAGGAGAGAGCTAAAAGCAGAAATCTAACCAAGAATTCAAAATTTTTGCATAGCTGCTTTGTCCATTCTACCTGGGAAATAAGGCTACATCACTAACATCCTAAACTTGTGGGCAACTATTTGAACAACTGATCACAATAGACATAAAACTTTGAGAAACTGATATTCTTACAGTCAGTTACCTAAAAAATCTTTAAGTTTAATGTTTCCATCGATCTGCTGGGATGCATATTTAAACTCTATATAATTATTGAACCAAAAATTCAAATTTACCAATCAAGTAGAGTAACTATTACTACAGTTCTTGAACTGAATTACACCCCATAGCTGATTTCTCCTCAGCAAAGACTACAGAACTTGGTTGGGGAAAGAGATGGCCTTTTGAACGGTAAAAAGTCAATCTTATCTGGCTACAAATCACACGAGCATTCTGTAGTCAACATCACAATTTCCACAAGGACTTTTTGAAGACCACTGAACTAAATATTTGTTAAAATGTACTTAGTAATATTATCACCAATTTGTGCCGTAATAAGCACCCATAGACTTCCTGAGAGGGTTGAACACACATTGCATTAAATCACTGGATGGAGTCTTTACAAGCACATCAGTTTGTAGGATACATTTATTAAAAGACCTTTTATGAAATTACATTCAACATGAAAATGCCCT
This sequence comes from Ornithorhynchus anatinus, assembly GCF_004115215.2. Taxonomy (NCBI): domain Eukaryota; kingdom Metazoa; phylum Chordata; class Mammalia; order Monotremata; family Ornithorhynchidae; genus Ornithorhynchus; species Ornithorhynchus anatinus. Next base: position 21,282,102 of record NC_041736.1, read on the forward strand.
TGAGCATTACATACGGTGTTCTTATAAATGCTAACTCTGTTTTGAAAGGAAATGTCATTCTCATGAGGGAAAAGTGTAGACTTCTAAAAGCGACAGGGTCAAATATAATGACATCGAAGAAAACAACCATGTTAAATTAAAGCAACAACACACTTAATTGAAATACTAGCCTTGGACAAAGGAAATCTGGCTTCAAAATTGCTTATTCATATTGAATTTTAATAAAAACAGAATTAAGACCTTTCACTTTGTAAAAATTATTATTTTTTCAATGACCCAAAGATATTTTGCCACCTCAGACTTTTCCTGACCAATCACAAGAAATAATCTTAGCAGCATTAACAAACGACTAGCTCTAAAAGAAAGTGGTCACCTGTATTGGGTGAATGAACTTTTTGGGTCAGAGGAATACTCTTTGGTAAATAATACCTAACAGATTTTAGGTCATAAGCATAGAGGACTTGCAGCAGTACTGTGTCATTAGTAGCATTTCCATTTAATCCTATATTTGCAGGTTCTTCACGATATATTTTTTTTTAATTTGCTATTGTGGCCACAACAGAGAATGGAGAAAATGGTTTATAATGGGGGACTTCACTGGACCAACCATAATGACATCATATGCAACATTTCATGGAACAGTGTTTCATTCCATCTCTACTCTCTTCACAGCCCCTAGACTGAGGGGCTCCAGAAAACTTGTTTCCAAAACACTGACTTATGCCCCACTGATGGATCACTTCACCCCGTTGCCTTATCTGTGCGAGATGGTGGCCTCTCAAGTGTGAGGGGAGCCATGGAACTGTTCCCTTTGAGAAAGGCTGGGAGACCACCATTTTTAGAAGGTTCCCAGATTGTGGTCATCTTTGGGAGGTCCCAGAAGGTTGCCATCTTTGGGAGAGGCCTCACTGTACCCTGAGGCAGCAGCTTGTCTTGCTTATTGCTTGAAGCCAGCCAAGCCTGTGGAAATCTCTAAATGCGAAGAATTGCAACTGAGTCGCACACATGTGTGAAGACTTTACCTTTGATATTGCAAGAATAGCAAATGTCTGGGGTAAAGTGACTCCGCAAAACCATAGGGTTTTCATTCATTCATTCATTCATTCAATTCAATTCAGTCATATTTATTGAGCGCTTACTGGCTCAAGACACTGTAGCAAGTGCTTGGGAAAATACAATATAGGACTGTGAGCCCATTGCGGGCAGGGTTTGTCTCCATTTGTTACTGAATTGTACTTCCCAAGTGCTTAGTACAGTGCTCTGCACACAGTAGGCACTCGATAAATGTGATTAAATGAATGAATGAACTCAGACACATTCCTGCCCTCAACGAGCTCACAGGTTAGAGGGTTTTGCTTGCGATGACTTTGCTCCTCTAGATTTTGAATAGTTTTGAAATATTATAAATCTTCAGGAAATATTTCCATCAGTGTCTTTCTGGAATGTGGCCCAGGATACTTATTAGAACTTTTTCAGACTAGCAAAATTTATGAAGCTAAAAAACATTTTTATACTAGAACTGAGCATCAACTGAGTCTAATAGACGAATAGACAAATCATTCCTCATACTTAAAAAATCTATCTGCAGAACAAGACTGATTCAAGGTTAATACATACAGTCAGTTCTCTGGTAATGTGGGGAAAACACTCCATATACAAAGGCACCACCGCTACCAAAATTGCATGGCATGTTATCTAGGTACATGCATGTTGCCAGAAGATGCTCAATATCCAGCTAGTAAATGACAAAAGAAATGATTTTATTTCACTACTCTGACATCTTGGCTTACTGGAAGAAGCATGGGCCTGGGAGTCAGAGGACCTGAGTTCTAATCCCGGCTCTGCCACTAGTCTGCTGTGTGACCTTGGACGGATTGTTTAACTTCTCTGTGCCCCGGTAACCTGTAAAATGGTGACTAAGACTGTGAGACCCTGATGGGACACGGACTGTGTCCAACCTGATTAGCTTGTATGCACCCCAGTGCTTAGGACAGTGCCTGGCACACAGTAAGCTTTTATCCAATACCATTAAAATAAAAGGGAGGTATACTACTGCCATTGAGTGGTCCAGGAAGAAAGCTAATCCAGAATCTGAGTGAATTCAGAATCAGAAATTCAAGTGTTTTCACTATTTTGTCTTAAAAATTCTTTAAAGCCAATATCTTTATTAACTCTGGGAGAGGTGTGGTATATGCTAAATTATATGGAAATGAATTCCCAATAACTTCTTATCCATGTAATTCTTTCAGTTCCCTCTTCTCCTCTAGACTGTAAGCTCATGGTGGTCAGGGACCGTGTCAACCAACTCTGTTGTACTGTACTCTCCCAAGTGCTTACTGCAGTGTTCTGCATACAGTAAATTTTCAATAAATAACATGGATGATGATGATGACTGGAAGAGCCAATGTATGGGGATGGTCAATTTTCATCTGTTATAAAGTAAAAAGCATTGTTGACTCAGGAGAAACAGTCAAAGGTACAAACCCAGGATTCAGAGACTTAAAGATAAAGTTCATCCTGAATGAGTCCTCACAAAATGCCTTTGTCACCAAGGCTTCTTCACTCCACAGATGCTGTAGAAACCCAAGGCAAGATGTGTCAACCTAATTAGCGGCTCTGTGTTTTTCACTTTTAAGGTTGAATTCACCCACTGCTAATCTCATCTAGTGTGATGAAAACAGAGGAAATGAATTGTTATTAAATTAGGCAGGACAATGATTCACTTAGTGAAATGTAAATCCGGTGGTTGTCTGGTGCCGTGCTGTCCTGTGTTGATTCTAACTGGAAAATGGGCTTTGGTGAGTTGGCATTTGCACTGACAGGGAAAATGTTAACTCGTGTTCGGAGGTAGTTTGGTTTATTTCAACCCACTTCATCACAGAGATGAAAATGCACTGTGTTAGAATGTGTAAGCTTTTTATGGGTGGGGAACTTGTCTGCTAATTCTATTGTATTGTACTCTCCCAAGCACTTATTACAGTGCTCTGCGCATAGTTATATGCTCAATAAATGCCATTCACTGATTAATAATAATTATGGTATTTGTTAAGCGCTTACTATGCGCTAGGCACTGAACTAAAAGAATTAGAGGGTGAGAGAAAATTGAACATTATCCTTCCCAATAATTCTGACCACTCAGATTTTGCACTGTGTAAATGATTTTGAAATGATCCATTATAGTTTATAGTTTTCATTATTATAATTTATATTTCTATCCTGTAGGAGATTGTGCTGTAAGGTTTCATGACTCTAGATAGAGAGGCTTCTTGTTTTGATGGTATTGCATGTACATAACTCCTTGCTGTAGGATGGTTCAGACTGCCTTGCTCCAGTCGGGATCCCAGTTTATTGAATGGGTCGCCCAGAAATTCAGGGTCTCACAGAAGGTCAGAATATTCCTCCTGGTCAACAGGAGGGTTTTGGAAGATAACACACCCTTGTGGGAAGAAAACGTGTTTTGGAGTTTAGGGACCCTGCCACTGGATTGCTGTGGGTTCTTAGGCAAATCAATTTGACTATGCCTCAGTTCCCTCATGTGTAAAATGGGCTGTACAATACCTGCCTCACCTCTGCAGGATGTCGAGAGATGAAAACATTAACGCTAAAGAGAAAAACTTTAGACTGGAGTTCGGATGGTGGATGGCATTAGAGTGTTTGGAAAATTTGTCCTATGCACAGGGAAGACTTAGATTTTGACTTTAGTCACGAAGACTTGGCCCCTGGGGTAGAAAGAGCGGTCCAACTAGCTTGTGATACCACTGATTAATGGCAGGAAAGGAATAGCAGTGGAGCAGCAATAATGATTGGCTGAAAATGCCAATCACTTGTTGATGTCAACTGCTTTTCCACTCAATTTTCTGTATGTGAGGAGTGGACACACCCACACCCACACCCCCCCCACACCCCCACACCCTTGGGTCAGAGAGCTAGAGAAGAAAAGTTGTGACAGGAATACATATATTCTAAAGGGGACTTTGATCTAGGGGCTTTTGTTGTATTTCTCAAGTGCCTAGAGAAAATTAAGGCTTTTAACATTGCCATAAAAGAGAAATTCATTATTGGTTGAATGAGGCCAATTTAGGATCCTGGGAATAAATGTTCATTTGTTAAACTTTTTCCCCTGTGCTTCATATGCCAAAGTGCCAGACAAAGCACAATGACTTTCTAGGATGAGTTGCATACATTACTGTTTGAATATTTTGATTACTTATAGACAAAGTCTTTTAGTTGGCATAATTGATTTCCGTGCCATTGTCAAAAGCCTGTAATGATTAGTCTTTCCACTGAAGATACTGTACTGGTAGGGCAAGACTTTTCTTGTAATCAAAGAATGCCTTCATGTTCACAATTTTTCTAGAGTGACCTCCTGTTTTCACAATGGAATACTTAAAAGGTGCACCTCTTTCTTCATTTTATCCCTCTCTACATTGTAAGCCCACGATGGGCAGGAAATGTGTCTGTCATATCGTTGTGTTGTATTGTCCCGAGCACTTAGAACAGTGCCCCGCACACAGTAAGTGCTCAGGAAATACAGTTGATTGATTGATTGATACGATCATTTTACAAGCAAAGGGTTAGACAACATCTTATCTCCCGAGCTGTATTATCTATTCTTTAACACCATTTAATCATTTCTCCTGAATTTCCCTTTAGATCTCTTAATCTCCAGATAGAGGATCCTAAATTAGGCAGTGAAAATTTCCCAATTAATTAAAAAAATCCCTTATTCTTCCTCCTATGAACACTGGGGGCTGCTAGGTAAAAGAACATTCTCCTTCTCAATTTTCTCAACTTTAAAAACAGGGAATTCTAATCAAGCGAAATGATTATGCAGGACATCTATAGATGATGAAAATTTCACTGCCCCAGAAGTATCAGAACTATCGTAATCATGCTTTGCAGTTACATTGTGCTTTCCATTGTACAAGTCCTCCCTAAGTCCTAAAGGACCTAAACTTTCCCAAGAGGTAGAAAATGAACCCCATTTTGCAGATGGTAAGACCGAGGCCTAGAGAAAATAGGTGACTTAGCCAATGCCATAAGGCTGATACTAACAGATGGGACATTCTGGCACCAAGGTGAACACTGACAGCTTCAAAATACCTCTTTCTGGGGGATACTGGATTTTTCTCACCTAGCCCTATAACGTAGGGGATAAAAGTGGACACACTAGTCTAGTATGTTCTTTGTGGGCAGGGATCACGTCTACCAACTCTCCTGTATCGTACTCGCCCAAGTGCTTAGCACAGTGCTCTCCCCACAGTAAGTTCTCAATAAATACCAGTGATTGACTGATTCAATGGGACAAGCAAATCCCTACCTCACCCCTCATTTCATCCCTGTTATCAGGAGATCACTGGGTGAACTCAGACAAAAGGAATGGATTCAGATTGCCATTTGAGGTACATTTTGATATTCAGAAAGATCGGTAATGGTAGAAGTTTAAGACTATGGTAAGTATGAAACACCAACAAACAACAATCAAAACTGAGCAAGTATTTCTGCACCCTACAGAGAGATGTTTTTAAATGAACACGTGATATCGACTGGATTCAAAATCAAATAACGTACATATTCCAGAAGGGACAGTATATTGAGTTTTCCCACTCCATATACTTAAATCCCTTTTTGAGCGTGTAAAGTTCCCAGCACAATTTGGATTTAGAAATTTTAAAAGACATCCCTCTTTAGAGTGCGGAGCAGAGCCCTCTGGGACTGCTCAAATACCATCGAAACTATCAAACGGTGCAGGAGTTAACAGGACAAGCAACATTTGCAGAAGTCCAGAGAGGGGGAATATAAACACGAGGAAACACTTGGTGGGAGGTGCAGGTTAGAAAAATAGCTTCACTACCCTCTCAGCTTGTGAGAGTGAACACGATCGGTGCCTCTGCTCTAGTTACTATGTGAGGAGCCGGTAGATTAGTGATACGCTAACGTAGACGACAAGCAGAGTTATCCAGTCTATCCTTGTGATGGGTGGCCTGTCGTTACCTGTCACACGGAGGATGGCACTGGATGAGAGAGTGCCGCTAGAATTTTGAGCTCGAGCAACATAGAGGCCTGCATCTGTCTCACACACCTCCCGAATGAACACAGTGTGCTTTGTCTCCTTTTGCAAAACCTTTAAGTGCCCGTCTGAAGACAGTTTCTGGCCCTTCTTGTACCTGAAGTAGAGAGTCAGCAGCACATCAGGATTCCATCAGTATCTGGAGAGTCAGAATTTTCTGAATTCAAAACAACCGCTACCAATCTAGATGCAACACTTTACGATTTTCCCTCCACCCCATATTTTCAATGCAGTTCTCACCTCTAATGAACAAGTACAATATTAGCAAGAACGTCGGCGCTACTGGGGACTCCCATACATGCAGAGGAGTTTCCGAACGTACAACTGTGGAAGGGCCGAGGTGAAAGCAGGCGAAATGACCATGTCTACTGACTCTATCATGATGTACTCTCCCAAGCATTTGGTACAGTGCTCTGCACACAGTAAATACTCCCTCACTGAGGAATTTAAGCACTTACTACATGCCAGGCATTGTACTATAAGCACTGGGGTATACAGAAGATAATAGGGTTGGACAGTCCCTGTCCCACTTGAAGTTCATGGTCTTAATCCCCATTTTACAGATGAGGAAACTGAGGCACAGAGAAGTTAAGTGACTTGCCCGAGGTCACACAGCAGACAAGTGGAGGAGTCAGGATTAGAACCCAGGTTCTCTGACTCCCAGGGCCGTTCTCTTTCCACTAGGCCACGGTGCTTCTCTGATAAATACCACTGAGTGATTGATTGATTGATTGATTGATTGGAGGTTTGAAGAAGAGGAACAAGCGAAACCAGAGAGAAGCAGCTTGTTTTAACTGCACCAGGGCAGCTATACCTCAAGAGCCCCCTATCATTTGGTTGGATCTTCAGAGAGTATTAGGATAACGCCAAAATGGCCAGTTAGCATGTCTACATTCAAAACACAAATGCCAAATTAGGGTACATTCTCACAGGGTTAGATTTAATTATTCAATTTCTAGTGATAGTTCAAATAGAGCTAGAAATCAATGGCCTAATTACAGTTTCTGTAGAGGCTTTGGTATTTAAAATTCCAGAGTGTTGATCTGAGAGTTCTCCCATTTAGTCTCGAACTTGACAGTTCCTTCTGTTTTAGTTGGTTTTCATCTTTTTGTGCCTTTATGTAACTTTGAACAATATAGGGAAGTTTAGAAAAATACTAATTTTTCTAGTGTTAGAAAAATCAAAGTAGAAAACTCAAACAACATGTTTCTTTGGGTTACACTAATATTTAATGTCAAGTTTAGATTTTAAATAACCTTTAAATTTGTCAAGATGAGATTCATGTTTATCTAGTGCAAAAAAATACTGATTAAAAACTGACTACCTTATTACTATTATGCAATTCATTTTTATATACCAGAGAGAGAAACATCTCATAAATACTTTCAATAATTGCTGACAGTCCACAGCTTAAAGCACCTTTGTGGGAAAACATTTGGTAAATAAAAATTAACTAAAATTTATACAAAAAAAGTGTTTATGGGAGGTTCATTATTTTTAACATTTTCTATGCAAAGTCCACTAGTTTATCTTTACCTATTTATTCTCAACCTGGAAGAATTTATAAACTGACAAAAAAAATCCGAATCACCAGTTATCTTAGGACATTGAAGGTGATTTAATGGGAAAATCAAATGGATTTTTAACCAATATTTTACTGTTTATTTAAAAAAAAAATCGAGACTACCGAAGGGCCAGCATAGAAATAATATTGCCACCCATCAGTAGTCAGACACTTTTTTAAAAAGTTAAAGACAATCAATATTTTTTTTTAATTCTACCTTTCTTATCTGTGAAAATCACCCTCTCACAAAAATCCAGAAAAAAAACAAACAAAATCCAAATATGAGTTTATAGGAGAGAGTGTGTTGGTGCTTCATTGTGAGGCAAGGTAAAAAATATGGGGGTGAAAATGCCACTGTTTGCATTTTTTTTCCTTGTGCTTTAAATGGTAAATCAAACATCCACCATTTTGGAAACAGATGGATAGTAGGAAATAGTACCAGACTAGTCAGACCTAGACAGTCAACTCTAAAAGAGGAAACTCACAACTAAAATGATTTGGAGATATGGAATGTTCCACTGAAAAAGAATATGAAAAACTTTTATTTAGCTTTTTCAGTTTTGTAAAGAAAGGATTGACTGATGCGATGGATTCTCTGAAATTTACTAGCAGCCTCGTCATTGGCAAGGGAGATGGTGCCGTAAAGTTGGGGTTATATGCTATAAAGAACCATGCAGGCATGAGAAGCAGTGTGGCCTTTTTTTCAGCCCAAATGACTTCCTATTAGTGTCCCCAGAATTATAGTTTCAGCAAAGTGATTTATTTCTATCTATTTTTTCTCATTATAGGCTACCCACCATGTCAGTGTAGGCTCTGGAAATCCTGTAACTTCAACTTCCAAAGTGACGGGAGACCCTTCCACGACAGTTGCGTTAGATAGGGTTTTGGAGAAGTTAGGCGCCCGGCCAGAAAGACTGACTAGGCTGTTCTTTTCTGAAGCACTTTTAATCTCTTCAGGGCTGACCATCTGGCTCTGGTGACTTCTGGTGGTGTCTGCTCGAAACCCGAGACCGGGGAATGCACCTGGGGACGCATGCAGCCTATCTTGGGTTTTAGTAAAGTTATTATTATCATGCAATCGTTCTTGGGTTTTACTCATGCTTGTGTGAACTTGATGGTATCGCTGCATATACGTCTCATGCACTTCACTCATCATGCTAGCTGAAGGTTTCGCCTTTATCGTGCCGGAGGCGCTGCTGGTTTCCAGTAATTCCAGTGATGTAAAGCGACATCCTGCTTTGAATTTTGGGAAATGTTCTGCGGCAAGGCGCGGGGACCGCTCAAACTGAGTCGAAACGGTTTCCCTGCCGCCATCCGAAAGATCGGCAGATGCAGCGGGTATTGAGAGGTGGGGTTCATCGCTCGCTCTTTGGCTGCCAGCATTGATCTGCATTTGCAAGCTGGAGGAACGGACATGCAGACTGTGAGGATTAGAGGAGGGCGAACCCTCGATCTCCCCTCCCCCCTGCATGGGATTTGATTCAGGAGACACAGGAAGAGGTGGCAGAGAGACGTCGTCAGGTGATATGCACTCGTATTCCTCCCCGGAGGGAGTTTCTTCTGAGAGGAGCAGGGTGTGAATGCTCTCCTCTTGGACAGAAGATGACAGATCTACATCCAGGGAAAGCAAACCTTCACCAACACCGGGGATGTCTGCCACTTTCTTTGGCTCCTAGGAAAAGGAACAAAAATCCTTGAGATGCTTGTTCATGTATCTTTAGTCACCAATCACAGTACTGCCCTTCTAGGGGACCTCTGAAAATCCATCAGTGGTTTGGTTGTCCTTGGCATCACTGATGTCCTTGGCATCACTCGCTTCCATTTCCAGTCTTCAAATGGGCTGAAGGTTGGCAGAGGGACTTGGGAAGACTAAAGGTTGGTAGTACAACTGGTTAAAAGCACCAAAACGGTTATAACCCCAGACGGCAAGGATGCAGACGAAACTCTTGTTCGAGCTGACACTGCGGTGGGCTTGGAGGCAGCCCTTGAAAAGAGCCATGACTCAGGAAGACTCCAAACTTTGGTTGGAAAGTTGGCTGGACTCAATATGAATTACCGGACTCGGTCATATTTATTAAGCATTTACTGTGTGCAGAGCACTGTATTAAGCACTTGGAGAGTACACAGTAAGAGTTGGTAGAATATTACCTAACCATAGTGACCTTACAGTCTAGAGGGGGATTTGGACATTAATATAAATAACTAGTTATTAATTACTAATTACTCATCTGCACCAGGCCCCACAGTGTGTTCAAAGTAAATCTGATTTGACCCACAGAGTATTTTTGGTCCAGTGGAATGAAGTCCAGAAGGACTTATCATCCCCTTTCTCTTGGCCCTCTCCATGATTGCTTCTTCTTCCTTTCCACTTCACCTGCTCCTCAAACAGTAGATCAATCCATCACAAACCATGATTGATTACTACCCTAAACACTTGGGAGAAGATAGTAGGAGAAGCAGATATAATACCTGCCCATAAGTTTATAATCTAGCTGGGAAGACAGAAAAAACATTTACAGAATCATTATTAGATAAAATCATAAACATATAAGGGGAGGGAATGTTCCAACAGTATATAAATTGGCACGTGGAAAAATGAGTGCAAATAAACAAGGTGGTGGAAAAGTGCCGAGGTGATCGAGAAGATGTAACCCGGGGAGAAGAAAAATTAAAAGGGATTTCAGAAGAGTTTTGAATATGGGGAGAGTTAGGGACTGGAAGATATGATGGTAAGGGAGTTCTAGGAGGAAGAAAGGCACAAAGCAGGGATTGTGGATGAGAGGTCAAGGATGAGGCACCATGAGGGGAGTTTGGGATGAAGGGAGAGTGTTTGGTCTGCTATAGTAAGAGAAGGAGGTGGAATAGATAAGAGGCAAATTTGAAGAGGTGCCTTAAAACCAAAGGTCAGGAGTTTCTACTTGACATGAAGATGAATGGGAAGTCACTGGCTGCTTCTGAGGAGCGACAAGACGGGCAGAATTCCGTTTTAGAAAATCGATCTGAGCAGCAAAGTAAAGCGCATACTGGAGTGGGAAGGAGCCAGAGGGTGATACAGTGATAAAGCTGATATATAAAAGAATACCTAGTTCAGGGTGAATTCCATTCACATGTAGAGGAAAGGAAGATGGGGAAACATTGTGGAGGAAAAACTGAAAGGAATTAGCAACAGACTGAGGGGACAGTTGAAAAGGAGTAAAGAATCCTGGATAACGCTCAGGTTTCAGAAAAGGGTAAATAGGAAAGTTAGCCGGAGAAGATTTAGGAGGGAAAATAAGCTTCCGGTAATGGGCAGAAAAACCATATGGAGATCGTCTTGCAGGCAAGAGGAAATGTAAAATTGGAGATGAGGGAAAGGTTGAAGGATAGCAAGATCAACTCAGGAGTCATCAATGTAGAGGTAGTGGCAGAAGCCATCGGAGCAGATGAGCCTTCCAAGGGAGTGAGTGTAGAGAACCCAGAACATTGAGGACTACCCCAAATTTTAGGATGAGCTGCAGAAGAGGAGCCCCTGAAAGAGACCGAGAAAGACTGGCCAGAGAGCAGAAGGAAAACTCTTCCCTCTGGTCTCTTTCAGGAAAGGCATGCCCTAGGATCACATTGCCTGTCAAGGATCACATTTCTTTGACCTTTGCGATTACCTCCCCCTCCCAAGTGCTTGAAATTCAGTTTGTGCTATAACAAGAGATTGCGGATAACAAATATCTATGACCCCTATACCTTTTCATTTAGAGCACGCTTAGATTCCATGTTCCGCACCCACGCTAACGGTCCTGTTCTCGATTAAAATGTGCTTCCAGTGGGAATGATGGCTCTTTTTTCCCCCACACTGTTTATGTCTCTTTTAATGCAAAGCTAGTCCTTTCTCCTGGTATTTCCAGGGAGACATTATGGGATGTTACAAAGATCGTTCCTTATTCTCCTTACTCACAGACAAGCATCATAAGTTGCTTTATAAGGCCATATCCCAGGTAGCATGGCTTGCTGAAGACAGTAAGAGAGGCAAGGCAGGATCTCAGGGGGCTCATTGGCTCCCTGAGGTGGGAGAAGACAGTGCCAGTGCAAGGTTAGCGAGCATGCATGCCCCCTCAATGGCATAAAGAAAAACAATTTCTATTTTTAGGGCCACACGGACCTTCTTCCTAACTAGTGAAATCCTGCTCACCCTTTCTCGCTCTATTTCCGAAGGGCGGGACCATAATTCACAAGGTGTTATCGTCATCTCCTATTCAGAGAAGACAAACAAAAATGTCCTTTCCTTGAGGAACTCTTGTCCACTTTTCTTTTCTTGTCCGTATTCTTGTTAGAGAAGCATGGATGTGTTAGCTCCATATTTTGATTGTGGGGGCAAACAGGGGTTAGAGATTTTATGGGAACAGAGAGCGCA